>NC_136416.1:40382500-40927500 GCF_051521515.1 Lactuca serriola
GTATCAATTTCAACGACTATCTAAAGGAATGTGGAATATTTTCACAATTGACTCCTCCTAAGACACCACAATTGAATGGTGTGGCTGAGAGGTGTAATCAGACCTTGTTAGAAATGGATCATTCCATGATAAGTCATGCTTCTCTTCCTATTCACTTATGGGGCATACCTTAGAGACATCCGTCCACATCCTCAATCTTGTCCCTACAAAGAAGGTTGCCAAAACACCTCACGAGATGTGGATAGGGAACTTTCCCTCGTTAGCATATCAAAGTCTGGGGTTGTGAAACTTTCATGAGACGAGAGACTCATGACAAGCTAGCAACTAGAAGCAAGAAGTGTATTTTCGTTGGTTACCCAAAGCAATCTTTTGGATAATTATTCTACAGACCTAGTGAGAACATGGTATTTTTATAGCACAAAGGGGAGTCTGTAGAGAGAGAGAGAGAGAAAGAGAGAGAGAGAGAGATATAGCTTATATTTAAAGAGGACGGTGGGAGTACCATTAACCTTGAAGAAATTCAAGAGTCAACCATTGAAAGAGCCTTAGATGAAACTAGCACTCAACCATAGGAAGAAGTTCCTATTGAACCGATAGAGGAAGAAGTTCCTATTGAACCGATAGACAAGTCATTACCTCTTTGGCGTTCCAGTAGAGTTAGCATGCCACCTGAGTTCTATGGCTTCCATATTACTACAGATGGTGACACGCTCGTCAGTGATAGGACACTGATAAATATAGATGAGTCGACTAGCTACAAGGAAGCAATGGCAGACACTGAGGCTACTAAATGGAAAAAGGCAACGGACAGTGAGATCAAGTCCATGTATGACAACCAAGTTTGGAATTTGGTTGATAGTGTACCAGATCGAAAGATAGTCGGGTGCAAATGGATCTTCAAGAAGAAGACCAAAATAAATGGAAAGGTACACACTTTCAAGGCTCGACTGGTTGCGAAAGGTTTTACTCAAACCCTGGGGGTTGACTTATTGAATTAGGTGTCTAAGTTCATAACTATTCCTGCAATGTACTTGACCCGGTTAGCATGGTCCATTTAGGTTTCATGACATTGCAACATTTGGATAGACTAAATGAGAGAAAGGACACTTAAGGTTATTAATATATTATAAGTTCTAATATATTAATAATATTATTTAATTAGTATTGATCAAAGAATTAATTTGGAATTAATTAAGTGATCAAAAGAGACTAATTAAATATATGTAGTTGATTGTGTAAATTATCTATTCTTGTATAGTGGGCTATTGATCCATGGTTTGTATGGATTGGGTTAAAACCTATAAGGTGCTCCATGGATAGTTCATGGAGGCTATAAACCCATGGATCATGGAATATGGAAAGCCATGACAATTAGGGTTTACATGGTGTAACCCTACTTGTGCCATAACTATATAAAGACCCTTAGACTAGAAAAATCGGCACTTGTACAAGAAAGAAAGAGGGCTAGCAGATTTTTAGGTGTTAGTGAACTTCTCTCAAGGTTATTCAAAGTGTTCTGGTGTTGTGTGAGACATTTGAGGCATCACACTTGAGGTGCTAGACTCACAAGGTTCTCAAGGAATCCAAACAATAAAAGGTATGTTCTTCTTCTAGCATTTATGTTTAAAAGTTCCCCATGCTATGGTAGATAGTTTAAGAACCTTGGAAAAACAATTTTGCATGTATCATAGTAAAACATAGATCCAAGGTTTTTAGGGTTGTATGTACACCTTATGAGTGTTAGAATGCTCAAAACCCTTCAGCGGTTTTAGAGCCTAGGCTTGTTTATTTGATACTTAATGCAAACTTGTTGAAAAAACTTAGTTTTCTGCATTCTGCAGCATGAACTCGCCGAGTCCATGCGTTAATTCATCCTACTCGTCGAGTAGGTTCATGCACTAGACAAGTAGGAGCCCCAGAATGCAAATTTTCGAGTTTTGCTACTGGAAATGGGATAGAAACATTACCCTAAACTGTTTAGGTCTTATAAAACTTGTTTTAGTTGGTGTAATGGTTATGCTAATCCATCTTCAATGGATATTATCAAAATTTCAAGTTTTATATGGTTTATTTATGATTCTTGAAATTGTTGATATGCATGTTCATGAACTTTTGAGTTTAGAAGATCATAGGAATATTTTGTAACTTGCTTGTTAGTTTAATTCTTGATCATTATGTGTTTTAATGAAATCCATAATTTGTCCTCAAGTTATGGATTACCAAAAGTCACTCTTTTAAAGTCCATTATGAAACACATAGGTTACATAAAATGAAAAGTCTCATTTTAATAAACCATTAACTCATAAGTTATGAAAGATGAAAAGTTTTAAAAGTTACAAAACGTGCCCTCAAGTTTTGGAACATGTAAAGTCACCTTAAAAACTTTAGTTCCAACCCCTAGAATTTTAAAAGTTAAAATTCAACCCTTATGCTTTATAATATTATAAGTTTAATAATAATTATATATGTATAAGAACAAGTCGTTTTACCGTTAGTAGGCCTCATTCACAAAGTCGGTCTATAAGGGGGGTATAAGGTTGCTGCCTATAAAATGGCAACTTAATGGGTGTCCACTCTCACCCACTGCTTCCTTGATCGGTGGAGGGTCGTTAGCCAAACGGGTAAGACACGGACTTTAAATCCTCATTAAAAGTATGATGAATATAAATTAACTAAATGTTTTTATAAATTCCTAATCTTAGTTACTTTAGGAAAATGTGAATAAAGTGCTAACCCATAAAATTACACTTTGCACTTTGATTAAGTAGTTAGTGGAGTGTGTGTGGTTAATCGGCACGCTAACTTGGACTTAACAAGGTAGGAAAAGGGTGGCTTAAGGTTTATCATAGGTCCGTGGAGCACGTGTGGTTAACCGGCACATCGATTGAGTGAGAAACATTAAGGGTACCAAGTAATTTACATGGTTACTTCACACCTTGGTTTGTGATCCTCGCATCCCAGTCACAAACCATGAAGGTCACACTCGAGATTGAAACATGCCATTGAAAAGTTCAATGAATCTCAAAGAATCTAAGAGTTTCAAAAACAATTAAAAACCTAATTATTTATTTCGTTTTTTATGGTGGAAATTGGTGAATCGTCTACCTTCAAATATTTTATAGCTTGGATTACGACATCCCTCTTCTAAGTTATAAAATATTGTGTTGGGTCCTAGCCTTAATATTAAATTTGGTTGTTTTATTAAGGACTATCTTTATATCTAATCTAAACTTGTCTTTCTTCCTTTTTAGATGTCTTCCAATAATGTTGCTTCTGGCTCAAACCCTACCAGCTCCTTCTCTCTCATGAATCTTTGTGGGAGAGTCATCTTTGATGGATCCAACTTTATGGATTGGATCAGGAACATCAGGATGGTCACTCGGTATGAGGACAAGGAATATGTCCTCGACAAGGAGCTTAAGGAGCTTGAGTCGTCTGCTACTCCTGAGGAAACCACTGAATACCAGGCACATGAGAGAGATGCTACCAAAGTGGCATGTATCATGTTGGCCACAATGACAGCCGAGCTCCAAAAGTCCTATGAGGACTACTATCCTTTTGAGATGCACCAGGATTTGATGGACCGCTACCATCAGAGTGCTCGTCAAGAGCGAAATGAAATCATTTCCTCTATGCTAACAACCCGGATGAAGGATGGTAAACCCATCACGGGCCACATGCAGAAAATGCAAAGGTATGTGGACCGTTTGCTGAAACTGAATGTGAACTTTCTCGAGGAGTTCGCAATTGACATCATTTTGCACTCCTTATCTTCGTGTTATGATCAATTCTGAATGGCATACCACATGAACAAGGAGGAAGTTACACTCAGCAAACTTCAAGGACTCTTGAAGACCGCGGAAAGTGGTCTTAAAAGTAAGTCGGTTGTTACTACTCCTACTCCTACAGCGGCCCCTGTCTTGGTAATCGGGCAAGGCAAAGGAAAGAAGAGGAAGATCCCTTCGAAGGGTACCAAGGGTAAGACCCTTGATGGATCCTCTTCAAGTGGAACCAAGAAAGGTTTCATCACTCCTTCTGCTAACCCTAAAGAGGCCGAATGCTTCTATTGCCATGAAAAGTCACACTGGAAGAGAAACTGCCCAAAGTACCTGCAATATGTAAAGGATGGGAAAGTAAAACCCAACTATGTAGGTATATACACTATATTTTCTAATAACTCACCCCATTCTAATTCTTGGGTCCTTGATATAGGTTGTGGTATTCACATATGTACTCATTTGCAGGGACTAAGAAGAAGTGAGAATGTGGAGCATGGGAAGATAAACTTGATCATGGAGAATAGGAAAGCATCACCTGTCACCAAGATTGGAGTTTATTCTTTGTTGCTAAGTAGTGGGTTAGTTTTAGATTTAAATAAGTGTTGTTACTCGTCCGAAATGGCAAGAAATATAATTTCCTTTCATGGTTTGTACAAACAAGGTTTTACCTTTTCATTTGATAATGAAAGTGGTGGTATTGACGTTTTCTTTAATAATGTTCTTAATTGTAAAGCATTACCTTGTGATGGTGTGTATAAAACTGTGTTGGTTGTAGATAACCTAGGAAATAATGTATTGTGTATCGATTCTTCCACTAGTTTGGATAAATCATCATTATGGCATTATCGTCTTGGACATGTAAGCAAGAAACACATAGGCCAACTCCAAAAGGATGGAGTCTTGGAGTCATTTGACCTAAAGTCAGATGATAGTTGTGAATCTTGTTTGCTTGGGAAAATGACAAAATCACCCTTCACTGGTACTTGTGCTAGGGGTGAGGGTTTGTTGGACCTCATACATAAGGATGTGTGCGGACCCTTCAGAACTGCCACAAGAAATGCTAACTGCTTCTATGTGACTTTTACTAATGATTTTAGTAGATATGGATACGTCTAGTTAATCAAGCATAAGTCAGAGACCTTTGAAAGATTCAAAGAGTTCAAACAGGAAGTGGAGAGTCAGTTGGGCATGAACATTAAGATGTTTCGATCCGATCGAGGTGATGAGTATCTTAGTGCAGAGTTCCTTGACTATCCTAAGGAATGTGGGATTATCTCAGAATTGAAACCTACCAGGACACCATAACTTAATGGTGTGGCTGAGAGGCGCAATCGAACCTTGTTAGATATGGTTTGTTCCATGATGAGTCGAGCTTCTCTACCAATCTCATTTTGGGGGTATGCCTTAGAGACTGTAGCCCATATCCTTAATCTAGTCCCTACAAAGAAGGTTGCCAAAATACCTTATGAGATGTGGACCGGAAAAGTTCCCAATCTGGACCACATCAAGATTTGGGGTTGTAAGGCTTTCGTGAGGCGCGAGTCTCACGATAAGCTCGAACCTCAAAGTTTGAGGTGTATTTTCATCGGCTACCCATAGAGATCCTTTGGTTACCTCTTCTACAAGCCTAGTGATAATGTGGGCTTTGTAGCAAGGAAAGGAGTCTTTCGCGAGAGAGAGTTCATGAGCCAAGGAGACGGTGGGAGGCAAATTAACCGTGAAGAAATTCAAGAGTCAAGTGGTGAAGGAACCTCAAACCCTAGCAATCAACCTGAGGAGGAAACTCTTGTTGATCCAACATAAGACTCTGTACCTCTGAGGCGTTCCACGAGAGTTAGGAATGCACCTGAGCATTACTATGGTTTCCATATTACTACGGAAGGTCATACACTTATCAATGATAGCACACTGGTAATTCTCGATGAACCTAACAGCTACACGGAAGCCATGGTAAGCCCTGAGGCTGCTAAATGGAAAGAGGCTATGGACAACGATATACAATCCATGTATGACAATCAAGTTTGGAACTTAGTTGACAATGTACCAGGTCGTAAGACAGTTGGGTGCAAGTGGATCTTCAAGAAGAAGACCGACATGGATGGTAATGTACACACTTATAAGGCGCGACTGGTTGCAAAGGGCTTTTCTCAAACTCCGGGAGTTGATTATGATGAGACCTTTTCACCAGTAGCAAAGATTATGTCTATTAGGGTTATGTTAGCCATTGCTGCATTTCATGATTATGAAATATCGCAAATAGATGTCAAAACCTCCTTCCTTAATGGAATATTGGCTGAGGATGTTTACATGCATCAACCAGAGGGTTTTGTCAGTACAAAGTACCCTAATAGAGTGTGTAAGCTTGAGAAATCCTTCTATGGATTAAAGCAAGCACCTCGCAGACGGAATCTTTGTTTCAATGAGAAAGTCAAAGAGTTTGGATTTTCGAGGAGTGAAGATGAATCTTGTGTATATGTCAAGGCTAGTGGAAGTATAGTTAGCTTTTTGGTATTGTATGTGGATGACATACTACTCATAGGAAATGACATCCCAACTTTGTAGGAAGTAAAGTCGTGGCTTAGGAAGTATTTCGCTATGAAGGACCTTGGAGAAGCTGCCTATATCCTAGGGATAAGAATTTTGAGAGACAGGAATAAGAGACTAATTGGACTTAGTCAGAGTATTGGATAAGGTGTTGAATAGGTTCAGCATGCAGAAATCCATGAAAGGAGAGTTACCGATCCAGAGTAACACCAGAGCGAGTAAGACTCAGAGCCCGAGTACAGAGGATGAGATAGCAGAGATGAGTTGAGTACCGTATGCTTCCGTTGTAGTCTTGATCATGTATGTTATGACTTGTACTTGTCCTGATGTGGCCTTTGCATTGGACATGGTTAGTAGATATCAGGGGAACCCTGTCAAGGCTCATTGGACTGCGGTAAAGAACATTCTCAAGTACCTGCGGATGACTAAGAACTGGGTCCTTGCCCTCAGTGGGAGTGATGGCTTGATAGTAGTAGGGTACAATTATGCTAGCTTTCAGACCGATAGGGATAATTTCTACTCTCAGTCAACCTGGTTCTTTACCTTAAACGGAGGAGCAATTTCTTGGAAAAGTTCCAAGCAGGAGATAGTGGTTGATTCAACTTGCGAATCAGAGTATATAGCGGCAAGCGAGGCAGAAAAGGAGGCTATATGGATGAAGAACTTCATTGGAGACCTTGAAGTTGTACCAACTATAGAGATTTTCTGTGATTGTGAAAGTGCAGTTGCCTTAGCCAAGGAACCAAGGGATCACGGGAGATCCAGACACATCGATAGAAAATACCATTTTATGAGACATCGAATAGAAGAAGGACTCCTCGTGGAAAAGAGTATCATTGGATGAGAACCCGACAGATCCCCTCACGAAGGGACTGGGTAGGGTTAAGCATCTCCAGCATGCGAGGTGCATAGGGCTGAAGGATGATATTAGTTTTTGTAGTTAGATAGCTTTGAAATGTGTAAAGTGTAATTGACATTTGATGATGAATAAAAGGTGTTGTTTATTTATGAGTAAAGTGTTGCTATCTTTTGTCAATCGTTTACTATTGTTTCAATTTGCATGTTTTGACTTCCAGAATAATTATTTTATTGTATTTCATATTATTCAAATTCTCCACAGTCGGTCATATGTTGGAAGTAGATATGAATCAAGACTGTCATGTAGTTGGTTATAGATGTCTAAGATGTTGGGCATTGCAAAGTGTTACTACAACACTCATGAGTGCTCATAAGTTCTGAGTATTGGATTCAACCCACACTCACTGGTATCACTTCATGGAATTTATCTCGAGTGATCGTGAGACGGTAATATCATATAAGTCTTCAAATCTAGATATATGACTTGTTGCCTGTGAGTTGGTTATATGTTGATTGTACGAAAACGCATTGGTAACTCGATGTTATAAAATGTGCCTTTGTGTATGATTCAACAAGTAGTAGAACAAGCATATGAGTCGAAGTTTATTTGTTCATTCTTGGATTAGAAGCGATATCTTGGCCCCTCGATGATTTTTTGTTGACCCATGTATTGGGCCCGGTTAGAACTAAGTTGATGTGTTCAATTAAGTTCTATGTCAAACAAATCGGAAATCAGGAAACGAACTGTTGGACAATAAGTAAGACATTGTTCCATGTATTTGTCCGACGGATATCTAGAACATAGGATTATATGATCATTTATCTTAAATGGCGTATCATCATCATCTCAGTTCTGCAAGACCTTGAAAGAGCTACGACAGTTGATCGGTTCCTGAAGTCATTCTTGCAGTTATAGTTATTAGACTTATCCAAGTGGGAGACTGTTGGATTAGGTGTCTAAGTTCATAACTATTCCTGCAATGTACTTGACCCGGTTAGCATGGTCCATTTGGGTTGCATGGAATTGAAACATTTGGATAGACTAAATGAGAGAAAGGACACTTAAGGTTATTAATATATTATAAGTTCTAATATATTAATAATATTATTTATTTAGTATTGATCAAAGAATTAATTTTGAATTAATTAAGTGATCACAAGAGACTAATTAAATATATGGGGTTGATTGTGTAAATTATCTATTCTTGTATAGTGGGCTAATGATCCATGGTTTGTATGGATTGGGTTAAAACCGATAAGGTGCTCCATAGATAGTTCATGGAGGTTATAAACCCATGGATCATGGAATATGGAAAGCCATGACAATTAGGGTTTACATGGTGTAACCCTAGTTGTGCCACAACTATATAAGGACCCCTAGACTAGCAAAATCAGCACTTTTACAAGCAAGAAAGAGGGCTATCCGATTTTGGGGTGTTAGTGAACTTCTCTTAAGGTTATTCCAAGTGTTGTGGTGTTGTGTGAGACATTTGAGGCATCACACTTGAGGTGCTAGGCTCACAAAGTTCTCAAGGAATCCAAACAACAGAAGGTATGTTCTTCTTCTAGCATTTATGTTTAAAAGTTCCCCATGCTATGCTAGATAGTTTAAGAACCTTGGAAAAACAATTTTGCATGTATCATAGTAAAACATAGATCCAAGGTTTCTAGGGTTGCATGTACACCTTAGGAGTGTTAGAATGCTCAAAACCCTTCATGACTATGATGAAACGTTATCACTTGTGGCCAATGAGATTTATGACTATGAAATTTGGCAGATGAATGTCAAAACTTCTTTCTTTAACGGGAAGTTAGCTGAAGATCTTTACATGAGTCAACCAGAGGGCTTTGTAGATGCAAAGTATCCAAATAGAGTGTGCAAGCTTGATAAATCCATCCATGGATTGAAACAAGCATCTCACAGCTGGAATCTTTGCTTCATTGAGAAAGTCAAAGATTTTGGTGTTTCTAGGAGTGAAGATGAATCAGGTGTGTATATCAAGGCTAGTGGGAGTATAGTGAATTTTTTGGTGTTGTATGTCGATGACATACTTCTCTTGGGAAACAATATTCCAACTTTGCAAGAAGTCAAATCTTGGCTTGGAAAGTGTTTTTCTATGAAAGACTTTCGAGAAGCAACCTATATTCTCGGGATAAGAATCTTGAGAGATAGAAAGAAGAGACTAATTAGACTTAGTCAGAGCACATACTTGGATAAATTACTAAAGAGGTTTAATATGGAAAATTCCAAGAAAGGAGAGCTACCTATACAGAGCAATACCAAATTGAGTAAGACTCAAAGCCCTAGTCCAGATGATAAGATAGTTGATATGATTCGGTTTACTTACACTTCGGTTGTGGAGTCGATCATGTACGTTATGACATGTACTCGCCCTGATGTGTCTTTTGCCTTGAGCATGGTCAGTCGCTATTAGGGAAATCCCGGTAAAGCTCACTAGACAGCGATTAATAAAAATATTCTCAAGTATCTGCGAAGGACGAAGGACATGATTCTAGTCCTTGGTTGCAATGTTACATTGAGAGTAAGTGGATACAGTGACGCCATCTTTCAGACGGATAGAGACAACTTCCGTTCTCAGTCAGGCAGGATGTTCACTCTAAACGGTGAAGCAATAACTTGGAAGAGCTCCAAGTAGGACACAGTGGCTGATTCAACCTGTGAATCAGAGTACATAGCTAGGAGCATTGGTCTGAGAGATGATATTAGTTTTAGTAGTTAGATAGTTAGTTTGAAACTTATAACAAAGTAAATGTGATTGAATTTTGGTGATTAAATAATAGAGAATTATTTATGAGTATATTTACTAGCTTTTGTCAATTGTTTTTTCTTGTGTTACATTTTCAATGTTTTACTTCTCGAATAATATGATTATTCATATTCCACAATCGGTCATATTGTGGGAAGTAAGTGGTGAATTAAGACTATCATGAACTAGAATGTAGATTGTCTAAGGGTGTTAGACATAGAAATAGTGTTACTACAATGTTCACGAGTACTTAGAAATGGAGATTTAAGTATTGGATAAACCCACGTACAGAGAATTACTTCATGGCATCTATCACAAGTAATTCTAAGATGATAATATCTTATGATCTTGAAATAGAGACATATGAGTTATAATTTACAAATTAGTTGTACATTGGAAATGCATAAACACATCAGTAATTTGATGTTATAAAACGTATTGTCATGTATGATTTGATGAGTACATGATACAAGCATATAAGTCAAAGTTTATCTGTTTCTTTTGACCTAACGGTAAAAGCAATATCTTTGGGCCCCTCGGTGATTTGGTGTTGATTTATAGTGATGAGCCAAGCCAGACTACATTGATGTGTTCGACTAGAAGTCCTATGTCATCAAAATTTAGAAATCGGGAAACAAAGTCTTTGACAATGAGATTTATTCTATTCCATATCTCATTTCTGAATGATATCTTTCATAACGGAGGATTATATAATCCCTTATCTTAGGACGTGTAGCTGACTGGCTCAGAGTTTGGCAGCGGCTTTTGGAAGCTACAATTTGCTGATCAATTCAGAAGTTCTACTGGATTATAGTTACAGACTTATCGACGTGGGAGACTGATGGATTAGGTGTCTAATTCCATAACTATAATTGATATATACTTGAATTGATAGTAGCACAGTCCATTTGGGTTGCCCTCAAACCAAATTGGACATGAAGACTATGACAAAGGGATATTTGTATATTATGTGATTAATAAATTAATATAAATAGATTACTAATATATTATAAGAATTATATATTAATTAGATAAGGTATTATAATTAATAATTAATCAGAAATTAATTGGAATTAATTTCAGGATTAAAAGAATTAATTAATAGTGCAGGGTCTGAAATGCAATTGTTCAATAGTTGAACAAAATGCTCCAGAACCTTCCATAAATGTGGTGGACAGTTTTAGGAGGATATTCTAGGGTTTCTAGAATATCACATGTGGATAAATAAGGAGTTGGATAATTACCAATTTGAAATATTATTATTATATTCCAATTAGGGTTATCCAGGGCATCCTCGTACCACTATATAAATGGCCCTAAGGACTTAATTTTTGGCCACTCCATTCCATAGAAAGATAGCTGAAATTTCAAGCCTCCCTTCTCGTCTCTCTTAAGTCATGTTCTTGCTAGCTTGGGTGTGATTCCATTAGATGTACGACACTTGTGCTGCATGCTTTACGGAGATCTACTTTTGAAGAATCATTATTATTTACTACAATAACAATTAAGGTATGTAATTCTAAACCCTAATTTATGATATACAAAATTTACCTAGGGTTCTTAGGGTTTCTTATTTGATGTTCATAGTTATAGGCTCAATAGTGAAAACATAAACCCTTTAGGTTGCATGTGAACTTAATGATTTTAAGTTCGTTTGTTTTACCTAAATCTCATCAATCTCTCTCTCTTTCTTTCTAATAAGATTTCTAAAGTTGGTCATATAAATTGATATTTAATTCCTTAAAAACAGGCCTAATTCAAACAATGTTTCCAACTAAGGCAACAAAAATTTTGAAAAACTTTAAAACAATATAATTAATTTTTTAATTAGCCAATATTTAAAGTTTTAGATTCAATAAAAAGATGACATGTACCGAAATCGTATTTTAACAGTGTAATAATTAAGTAATATAAAAAAAACATAATTTATAACAATATACAAGAAGAAAACGCATTTTGCAATGATATTAAAGAAAATGGATGTAGTAATATATTATGATTTATACCAAGTTATATATATATATATATATATATATATATATATATATATATATATATATATCAACGTTGTAAAAAATATTCGACGTTAGCTAGTCAGTGGACTGGGGTCAAAGGATTAATCGAATTGACGGAGATTTATCGAGGACCATTAATTGCTTATTTGTTGAATTTTAAAAAATTAAATATGACTAATATCATATCAAAATTCGTAAATACCATTAATATGATAACAAAATAGGTTAATATGATTAATACAACACTAATCATGCCTCAAATAGTTTCTGCTGAAATAAAACTTCTTCAAAATGTTAAAATTTCATTATTTTATAATGTTTCACTCATTATGTATGCAGAGATTAATCGGTAGGCGCCCTCTAATGGGTCGAGTAGCGCCTAGGGATTAATCGGGACCTAATCAGGATTTTTACAACAATGATATATATATATATATATATATATATATATATATATATATATATATATATATATATATATATATGGCTAGGTTATAGTGTGGATGGACATCTATTGTGCAGATGTTTGTGGACAATGTTATTCTATGAGAATGACTAAGAGAATATGCAGTTTGGTAATGTGAATACGTCCAACCTCACACAACTATCGTCATTATCATGCATTCTCACTAATTTTTATTTGTTTTTGTTCTCACACATCATTTTTCATTCATTTTCATTGTTACATAATATGATTATCAATAACACATTCTGACAGAATAAGAATCATAAAAACAAATCTATAATATCCTTATAGACAATTTAATTAGTGAGAATATATGATAATGACAATAATTATATGAGGTTTAATGTATTCACATTACAAAACAACATATTTTCTTAGTAGTATCACATAATAACGTTGTCTACTCGTCTAATCAATAAATGTTCATCCGCATTTGAACTTAGCCATATATATATATATATATATATATATATATATATATATATATATATATATATATATATATATATATATATATATATATTAAATAAAAAATATTTTATAATGATTTAAAATGATTTCAGCCTGAAATATGTTATTTTGATATATGTTGGATTAAGACAAACATATATTAGTTTGTAGAGAAAAATAAGATTGTATTAATGATATATTTAAATTTATACAAAGTAGTACGTAATATGAAACTGTATTATGCAACTATATAAATGAAAAAAAAAACTTTATAACAATATACAAAAAACGTATTTTGAGACCTATGATATGTCATGTATATTATGTTTCAGATTTTAACAATTTGTATTGTTAGGTAGATAAATGAGACGGTGCCAATGATATATTCAAATTTATACCATCTATTTTGTAATTAAATTTATGAATAAAAATTTCAGATAGATCAACTTAAATGAATTGTAAAGTTAAAAAATTAATAAAAATATTAAAAAATTAATCTTTTGAAAATGAGATGTTCTCAATGATATATTTATTTTTATACTGAGTATTGCATAATATGAAAAATGTACTTAAAGGCAATATTAAGGAAAAAAATATGTTTTATGACGATATAATAAACAAAAAATTTTTAGACTGATAACATGTCATGTTTGATGTATCGGACTTAAAAAGTTTATATATCTTTATGTAGATGAAAATAAGTCTATAGTAATGATATATTCAAATTGTAAGAGAGGCAGTAGGTTCAACAATGGAATGGAATCAACACAGCTTCATGGTTGTGATTGAAATCACAATGGAAGGAAATGAATCATAACATAGGAATGTATTTGAGTTTAATTTGAGTGTAGCTTGAGTTATAAGTAGTTAAATAAGTCATTACACCTTAGTATGTCCCAAAAAAAATAAGTTGAATGACATGTGGGGTCAAAAGCTTCAAGATTTAAGACCTTATTTGAATAAAAAAATCATGTTTTTTGTTGACCTGCGTAATTACACAACCGTGTAATTTTCAATGTTTAATTTACATTTGTGTATAATCATCTCTATCAACACTCGGAAATGCCAAAAAATTTGAATTAAATATTCAAGTTAATCTGCATTTTTGCCACATTCATGTTTTAAGTTAAGGAATATTGTGAAACAATAAAATTCCACATTTGTAAATTAAGAGCTTAATAAGTGGCTTAATTAGACACCTTATAAGATTTTGACACGTCTTTTGATGCTCCTAGGTAAAGTTTGAATACTCAAACCATTCTTGAAATAGATTAGTGATACTATAAGCTACGAAATAACTTCAAGTTGAGAAACTATCGAATACATGTCTGTATTATGACTAATGATGATTTTTATAAAATAAAGCTTGACTATGATGGTTTTAATAAAATGAAGTATGACTAATGATGAGTTTTATGAAATGAAGTATGATTAAATGTTTACCAACTTGGTTTGTATGTGAATTATAATATGTATCTATGTGTGCATACATGAAATTATATTTTCTAAGATTATGTTTTGAAGACTAAATGACTATGATGATTACGAATACCTTTTCCTCGTGAATTTTGTGTGTTTTTGCTAGGATGAGAATGACTTGAGTTTCCCGATCTAAAATTATATGGTAAATGACTACATTAATGAAGAATAGCTAAAAGTGTCAAATGACTAAGTGTTGGTACTTTAGACAATACCGTGGGCGGAAGCCGTAGGGGGCATGTGTGACATCCCCATTTTCACGGCCAGAAAAGACCGATGTTGTTTATGCTTTATAAAAATAAGAGTACTTCATTTTATAAAAATGTTGAGGAATTTGTTCCCAGAAAAACATGGTAAATACGTTATCAAAACATTTTCGAAGAAACGTATTTATTTCATTTTAAAACATTTGGGATGCCATCGTTAATACAGAAACATAAGCATAAACAGAACTTACAATTATTTACACTAGTGATCTACATCTCTTTAAATCTCTCAGTGTAATGTCACTTCATATCAACACCTGTGATATAAATAAACTGAGTGGGTCAGGTTGAGAAACCTAGTGAGTACATAGGGTTTTCAACCCACAATAATATAATTATTATGTTTAAACAATCAAACAATCAATCCAATTACCCATCCCCATTATCTTCTTTATTCTTAAGGATCTACCCTAAGAATCAGCTATTTCTCATTCATTCATTCCTAAGGATCATCCTAAGGAAACAACATGAAGTCCATTGTTGCCAATGACACATTGGTCAAGCGCAGCTGCTAATATTGTCACTTAGGCTCAGCTGCCAGAATTAGGACATTTTCTATGAGGCGCTTCTGCCGGTATTGACCTTTAAACACTACTGTCATGGTCATAAGGCTCCCTATTAGGCGCAGCTGTCGATACTATCCTTAGAGCTCAGCTGCTAGGACGTTTACCGTAGATCTAAATCATCTACGGGTTGTGGCGCAGCTGCCAGTGCTCATCTATAGGGTACTAGGTCCACTGCTGCCAATGTATACAGTATACCTATAGGGCACTAGGTCCGTACTACTAATGTTCCTCTATTTCAGCTTTTATCCATCATCATTCATCTACTCATGTTTTACCCAACATATTTTGTAGATATAAAATACTTTATACAGTTTACATCATTTAAAACATGTATAAAAATCTTTCACCAGCATAGACAACAAGTATTTAGACAATATGCACACATAACACGTAATTTATATTAAAATACTTCATATATATGTGTAAGATGAAAGAGACCATGCACTCACCTGATTAGGTGGTGATTCCAAACTCAGACAGCACTTCGTTATCTCCAAACAATTTTCCTCGACAAAACCTAGTATCAATACCACTAGGGTTTAGTTTTTAACGTTAACCACGACTAATTAATAGTCTAACTATTATTACTATTATATAAGCGTTAAATAACACTCAATATAACTCATAATAATAGCCCAAATAATTATTTTAAGGTCCTAATAATGTTACTATAATTAAATAAAATCTATATTAAATATAGTATAGGCGTAGCTCACTTACAGCGAGTTTTTATTAAAAACCGGGCTTCACTGGAGCAGCGTTTCCAAGCCGAAAGCTTTTCTTCTCGGAGCCGTCGGGCGCTCCGGGGCTTTCTTCTCGTGCTAGGGAGGTTCCGTAGACTTGGGAGGGGTTTAGGGAGGCTAGAGAGAAGTTAGAGAGAGAAAGAGAGGCTTATGGTGTGAAGAAAATATGAGGAGTTCACCCTTGTATTTATAGGAGTTTTATAGTAAAGTAGTCTCTAAGCTTCGTCCGTAACTTTTGCATACGAGCTCCATTTTTGTCTTTCTTTTTACCGTTGAGTTCCTATTAATGATATCTTCAACTTTCATTTAGACCTCGTTGGCTAATTCTCATTCTATCTCGGATTTACAAAACTGTATCGAATTCGTCGCGCTCGAAAAGTAGGGACTAAGCTTCGTCCATAACTTTCGCATACGAGCTCCATTTTTGTCTGTCTTTTTACCATTGATTTCCTATTAATGAGATCTTCAACTCTCATTTAGACCTCGTTGGCTAATTCTCATTCTATCTCGGATTTACGAAACTGTATCGAATTCGCCGCGCTCGAAAAGTAGAGACTAAGCTTCGTCCATAACTTTCGCATACGAGTTCCGTTTTTGTCTGTCTTTTTACCGTTGAGTTCCTATTAATGAGATCTTCAACTCTCATTTAGACCTAGTTGGCTAATTCTCATTCTATCTCGTATTTACAAAACTATATCGAATTCGCCACGCTCGAAAAGTAGGGACTAAGTTTCGTCCATAACTTTTGCATACGAGCTCTATTATCGACGTTCTTTATATCCACGCGTTGGTATTTACGAGTACTACAGCTTTCATTTAGATCCCGTCGGCTAAAAATCGACCGATCTAAAATTCAGATTTCGGGCTGTGCACTGCTATGCTAAATCTTAGAAAAATCATAACTTCCTCATAC
Source organism: Lactuca serriola (assembly GCF_051521515.1). Taxonomy (NCBI): domain Eukaryota; kingdom Viridiplantae; phylum Streptophyta; class Magnoliopsida; order Asterales; family Asteraceae; genus Lactuca; species Lactuca serriola. Next base: position 40,399,348 of record NC_136416.1, read on the forward strand.
GAAGTCAGATTAGGGCGTTCTTTTTATCGATGTTCTTAGTTTAACATATTCTACGACTTTCGTTTAGATCGCTAAGGCTAAATCTCGCTCTATCGTAAATTCACTATTTACGCTTCCCGGTATCGTGCCGGTTCCGTCGCGAAACTTCAACGGGTCGTAACTTCTTCGTTATAACTCGGTTTTCGGCGTTCTTTATATGTACGAAAACCTTGTAACATACTCTAAAACTTGGTTAAGATTATTTATTCTAAATAATCTTTTGTCGAAAGGCGTTTTCGACCCCTATTGCCTCTAATTTGACTAGCCCAGATTTGCGGGCGTTACAATTATCTCCCCCTTAGGATGATTACGTCCCGGAATCATCAACGAAACAGGATCGTATAATGACTCCATACGTCATCTCTTCATCCTAGGTAATAATTATAACTTCTACATTCCTTCGATTCTATCTCTTAAACTCATTGACTATAAGAGTACTCGATCGTGCACCTGCTCTCTACCTCAGGTTAGACTCCAAATTATGACCTTCAAGTCACAATCTCGATCCTTGCTGGATACGGACTTGAGATAAGTTCTTTTATTACTACTATAGATCGATGTGTCATATTCTAATGACCTATCATCGTATGTTGCAACACTTAGACTTAGGTCTCTTAGAGTTAAATTCTGAAATAGACTATGCCTTCCTTCATGTTCTAATGTGATATAATCACACTTTAACATTAGGCATTTCTAGCCATCAACTTCTTTAACAACGAGTGCGATACTTCTATTGATCGCTTTGATTTCAACCGTTTGGTTTAAGTCAGACGCTACATCAAACTTGGTTCTCTGAACCACACAACATACTCATCGTAGTCGGACTCGATTCGATATCACCACTAGGGTCGGAATATCAACAATCTTCTTAGTCATTACCGAAACGATGGTAACAACACACTTAAATAAAACGAAATCAATTACTAGCTTCTTGGTAACCTTGTGACTTTCCCTGATCCAAGTGTGAGTCCTGTGCTTCCGGTAGTATAGGCCTCTACTACCATTCACACCTACTCATACTCGTCTCAGGTATTGTCCCGCAATTTTCCAAGTCACCACACAATAAAATCATATAACAGCTTAACACATCAAATATCAAAACGAAGGTTTTTATTATTCCTTGAAACTATTACATAGGTGTTCAAGTTCACCCTAGACTATGCCTCTAACAGGCTACATCATACGATTCTATGGCTACTTCATAACTCGATCTTTGGATGTCAAGCCGTCACTCCTGAATCCTCGCATTGTCATCTGCTTCGTCAAGGATCATTTGAAATGCTCCGCCTTTGGCTTTGGCGGCACATTTGGCTTTGTAGCCCCCTCTCTCTTTGGGCAATCTTGCTTGAAGTGCCCTTCCTCATTACATTCGTAACACACCCTTTTATTGAATTTACACTCGTTGGCATAATGCCCGTGCTTCCCACACTTGAAACAAGTTACTTCCTCACTGCATTTTCCAGAGTGTTTCTTTTTGCACTTCTCGCACCATCTTTCTTCACTCCCTCCTCCTCTAAACTTCCTGGTACTTGATTTGCTTCTCTCATCGGGCTTCGCAGACCCCTCAAACTTCCTCTTTTCGCCAACCTCGGTCTTGTTGGCGGCTCTTCCCTTGATCATCTCCTCAACCGACTTGGCAGCCCAGATAGCTGCCTCCAAAGTAGGTGCCTGACGCACTGGCACTGCATATTCCCATGGAAGTCCTTTTGCGTACTTGTTAATTTTGTTCAGCTCATCCGGAACAAGACGTAAGGCGAACTCCATCTTCTCTATGAAGTTGTTGGTGTATTCATCAATAGACATGCTTCCTTTCTTTAAGGTAAGGAATTGGTTTTCTAGCTCGAGCAGATTTTGGGCTGAGCAGTACCTACGTTTGAAATGCACCAGAAATTCTGCCCATGTCAGTTGCAGGGGCTCATTGGGGCTCAGCGTCTTTCCCAAGGTATTCCACCATCATACAGCGCCTCCTCGAAACTGACGCACTGCAAACGTGGTTTGTTGTTTTCCCTTGCAACCACACGTCATGAAAGCTAATTCCATCTCCGAGATCCAATCCATGACCCCGATCGGATCCTCCTTTCCAGTAAAAGTCGATGGCTTGCAAGTCAGAAAATCCTTGTACTTGCATCCATTCCTCTCGACTTCGTCATCTTGGTTGTTTTGTCGAACTATTGGTGGGTTGACTTGACCAACAGTCCCACTGTAGTTTCCTTCCTCAGTCTGCCCTTCGTTCAACTTGGGCTGTTCGATCTGAATAGTCGCTTCCTCTCGATTTTGCTGGAGAAAACGTCTGGTTTCCTCCATTTGACGATCCAACATCGCTTGGATCATCGCTTGCACTCCTGCCATCGTTATTGGCTCAGCAGCGGCTACCACAACCGGTATTTGCTCAATCACTGGGGGTTGATCTCGGTTCCCATTTGCATTCACGTTTCCGCTACGGGTTCTTGCCATCTTGATCTATACACCGAATGAGGTGAATCTAGACCTTTACTTAGGATTGACGTTTAAATCATTCTTATCACTTCGAAACGTTTATATGCTAGTTCTAATATCGTAGTTAAACGCTTAGAATCCTAAACACATAAGGTTTCCAGATCCGGTCGGCAACAGACCATAGATCCGAACAAATAACAGCATATCAAGCACAAGCATTTAGCACATAAAAGCATTTTAGGCACAATTCCTAAAATAATCTAGTGCTCACACCTCACAATCATCGCTTAACATTCTAAGTTTAAGTCTAGAAATAAATCCATATTCCTAGTTCGCTTAAACTAATGCTCTGATACGAACTGTGACATCCCCATTTTCACGGCCAGAAAAGACCGATGTTGTTTATGCTTTATAAAAATCAGAGTACTTCATTTTATAAAAATGTTGCGGAATTTGTTCCTAGAAAAACATGGTAAATACGTTATTAAAACATTTTCGAAGAAACATATTTATTTCATTTTAAAACATTTGGGATGTCATCGTTAATACAGAAACATAAGCATAAACAGAACTTACAATTATTTACACTAGTGATCTACATCTCTTTAAATCTCTCAGTGTAATGTCACTTCATATCAACACCTGTGATATAAATAAACTAAGTGGGTCAGGTTGAGAAACCTGGTGAGTACATAGGGTTTTCAACCCACAATAATATAATTATTATGTTTAAACAATCAAACAATCAATCCAATTACCCATCCCCATTATCTTCTTTATTCTTAAGGATTTACCCTAAGAATCAGCTATTTCTCATTCATTCATTCCTAAGGACCATCTTAAGGAAACAACATGAAGTCCATTGTTGCCAATGACACATTGGTCAAGCGCAGCTGCTAATATTGTCACTTAGGCTCAGCTGCCAGAATTAGGACATTTTCTATGAGGCGCTTCTGCCGGTATTGACCTTTAAACACTACTGTCATGGTCATAAGGCTCCCTATTAGGCGCAGCTGCCGATACTATCCTTAGAGCTCAGCTGCTAGGACGTTTACCGTAGATCTAAATCATCTACGGGTTGTGGCGCAGCTGCCAGTGCTCATCTATATGGTATTAGGTCCACTGCTGCCAATGTATACCTATAGGGCACTAGGTCCGTACTACTAATGTTCCTCTATTTCAGCTTTTATCCATCATCATTCATCTACCCATGTTTTACCCAACATATTTTGTAGATATAAAATACTTTATACAGTTTACATCATTTAAAACATGTATAAAAATCTTTCACCAGCATAGACAACAAGTATTTAGACAATATGCACACATAACACGTAATTTATATTAAAATACTTCATATCTATGTGTAAGATGAAAGAGACCATGCACTCACCTGATTAGGTGGTGATTCCGAACTCAGACAGCACTTCGTTATCTCCAAACAATTTTCCTCGACAAAACCTAGTATCAATACCACTAGGGTTTAGTTTTTAACGTTAACCACGACTAATTAATAGTCTAGCTATTATTACTATTATATAAGCGTTAAATAACACTCAATATAACTCATAATAATAGCCCAAATAATTATTTTAAGGTCCTAATAATGTTACTATAATTAAATAAAATCTATATTAAATATAGTATAGGCGTAGCTCACTTACAGCGAGTTTTTATTAAAAACCGGGCTTCACTGGAGCAGCGTTTCCAAGCCGAAAGCTTTTCTTCTCGGAGCCGTCGGGCGCTCCGGGGCTTTCTTCTCGTGCTAGGGAGGTTCTGTAGACTTGGGAGGGGTTTAGGGAGGCTAGAGAGAAGTTAGAGAGAGAAAGAGAGGCTTATGGTGTGAAGAAAATATGAGGAGTTCACCCTTGTATTTATAGGAGTTTTATAGTAAAGTAGTCTCTAAGCTTCGTCCGTAACTTTTGCATACGAGCTCCATTTTTGTCTTTCTTTTTACCGTTGAGTTCCTATTAATGATATCTTCAACTTTCATTTAGACCTCGTTGGCTAATTCTCATTCTATCTCGGATTTACAAAACTGTATCGAATTCGTCGCGCTCGAAAAGTAGGGACTAAGCTTCGTCCATAACTTTCGCATACGAGATCCATTTTTGTCTGTCTTTTTACCGTTGAGTTCCTATTAATGAGATCTTCGACTCTCATTTAGACCTCGTTGGCTAATTCTCATTCTATCTCGGATTTACGAAACTGTATCGAATTCGCCGCGCTCGAAAAGTAGAGACTAAGCTTCGTCCATAACTTTCGCATACGAGTTCCGTTTTTGTCTGTCTTTTTACCGTTGAGTTCCTATTAATGAGATCTTCAACTCTCATTTAGACCTCGTTGGCTAATTCTCATTCTATCTCGTATTTACAAAACTGTATCGAATTCGCCACGCTCGAAAAGTAGGGACTAAGCTTTGTCCATAACTTTTGCATACGAGCTCTATTATCGACGTTCTTTATATCCACGCGTTGTTATTTACGAGTACTACAGCTTTCATTTAGATCCCGTCGGCTAAAAATCGACCGATCTAAAATTCAGATTTCGGGCTGTGCACTGCTATGCTAAATCTTAGAAAAATCATAACTTCCTCATACGAAGTCAGATTTGGGCGTTCTTTTTATCTATGTTCTTAGTTTAACATATTCTACGACTTTCATTTAGATCGCTAAGGCTAAATCTCGCTCTATCGTAAATTCACTATTTACGCTTCCCGGTATCGTGCCGGTTCTGTCGCGAAACTTCAACGGGTCATAACTTCTTCGTTATAACTCGGTTTTCGGCGTTCTTTATATGTATGGAAACCTTGTAACATACTCTACAACTTGGTTAAGATTATTTATTCTAAATAATCTTTTGTCGAAAAGTCGTTTTCGACCCCTATTGCCTCTAATTTGACTAGCCTAGATTTACGGGCGTTACAGCATGCATGTGCTAAGCCCCTAACTTGTATGTAGCTTACTTTTATTTAATATTATGCCTTTTCTTTTATTTTTCGTTCAATTCCCTATGAACCACGTTGAGCCCCTCAAATTGTTTATCTTTCGTTTATACACTACTAGGTTATAGCCCGTGGAAATCATAGTTACAGAAATAATTAAATTTTTATAGTAAAAAGCTATAATTATTAATCGGTTATTTTAAATAATATATTAATTAATATATTTATAGATTTTATTTATGTAAATTATAATTGTTGATTCAAATAAATATGTGAAATTATTTTTTCAATATATATCACACAATGTATATTTGTAAATTAATGAAAAAATAATGATATTGTATAATGAAATAATAAATTGCTTATAAAAAATAAAACAACCACAATAAATGAAGTAAATTAAAATTGGCATATGGCAAATATGAAATTTAAGTTGTTCAAATAAAAATATATGAAAAAATATGACAAATTACAAATGAAAATTAACAATAAAGTTTTATTACAAATAATACATATTAAGTAAATTGTTTTAAAATTTTAGAAGGGCTCCAAATATACAAAGTATACAATCTAGTTACCATCTCCTAATCACGATTAAGAGTGTAAATAACGAATGAATTAGAATTCAAAATCAAACCAATATGGAGTTACAGAAATTAATAAGAAATTTTCAAAATGAAATGCAAGGAACCTATATGGAAATCAATCATAAGACCAAGATGTGCAGACAACAGATTACACATGTTTTGTTTCAAATTAATTAAAAGCAACCAAAGTAAGAGAAAAGGTAACAAAACCAGCTTTAACTAAAAGGGTATTGGATCCATTGTTCAGTAAATCTTGTTATTCTCTTCAAATTATTAAGATATGAAGGTGTTATAAATCATTCCACATGAACTTCATCGGAAAGATGTAGTAAAATGGTCACTTTAGAAATGAAATAAAAGTGCTATATTGAGACATTAGCATGGAATTGAAAAGAAACTTGCATCACAACAATCTACAATAATTCAATTTCTTTTTTCCTTTTTATAAGGTGACCCTTTAAAACCATATTGATGGTTTCCTTGTCTTGATATCAGGGTAAAATCTATCAATTTATTGTATGTATCCCTTTTTATTTTTTGTATTTTGACATTATTATTTCCCAATTGGAATGTTGTAATAAGATGTATGAAAGTAGGATGCGATGAGACTCGAAGTAATTTTTTGTTTCTTGCAATTAACCCAAAAAAACCACCATGAAAATCAGGGTTAAATTCACGAAAAGGTTATATACTTTCATTGGTCACGACTAATTGTTATAGTATCCTAATTAAGTTTTTACTTCTACAAAATTGTACTCTGAGAAATCTATCCAATATAATTGACAAAAGTGTCTAAGAAATTTTTGGCCATCTTTATTTGAATACCATTTGTCATGTTGGGAGTATACGATTTAAATAGACATGAAAAACCCTATTTTTAAATACCATTTATATATGTTGTTTATTATATCATTTTGTTTCATGCAGGTGTGAGAAAATTACAATCTACACAGATATACCCATCAAACCACCATCAACCCATTGAGTTCATCCGACAATAGTTACATAGAACCAAAACATTATACTCTGTGTTTTTGATATTTTCTTTTTATCATATCATTGAATCAAAACATTGTCCTTTGAGAAATCTATCCAATATAACTGACACGAGAAATAGGCACAAATGGTATTCAAATAAAGATGGCCAAAAATTGAATTATTGGTTTTCGTGTCTATTTAAATTGTATACTCCCAAAATGACAAATAATAATAATAATAATAATAATAATAATAAAGAAAAAGAGAAATTGATAATGGTAACCACAATAAATCCGAAAATAAGAACTAAAATAATAGGATTTTTTTTAACCAATCCTTACTTGGTATCAGGTATCATAAAGAGGAAATGGACCCAACCCAACATACAAATGGGCCCAAACCAACATACATAAAAATAGGTCCAACCCAACAGGCAAATTGGCCCAGCCCAACATACATATAAATGGGCCTAACCCAACATACATGGAAATGGGCTCAACCCAACATGCAAATAGGCCTAACCCTACATACATACAAATGAGTCGAGCCCAACATGCAAATGGGCCCAACCCAATATACATACAAATAGGCCTAGCCCAACACAAAAATACAAGAGTCATAGAGACAACTAACATCCTACACAGTATAGGGAGGAGTCTCACGTGTCACTCCAAATCAGTTAAGAACACAAACTTACTGCTATGTGAACAGTGCTACAACACACCTAATGAATCAATAAGGAACCAACTTATTATAACCTTATAAACTAGTTGACACAAGTCAAGAGTCAAGGTTAAAGTCAATAGTCATCACTTCGATTAACTGACATTCACGTCGTGACCAACTCATGGTCACATCGTGGGAAATAGACTTAACCCGGTCCCAAATCAGTCACAATTCAACTCAGTCTCAACTCAACTCATCTTGATCCAAACCATCGTCATGTCATGATGTATAGGCCATCACATCATGATAGAATTAGTCCAATTTAATCAGGGAAAACCCCAATCCTCACATCGTGACAATCAAGGGCGTCACGTTGTGAAAAATAGTTATACCAGCTTAACAGATTTAGCTCTCAATCTATCAAACCAGTCATCCAATCTTTCCAAAAAGCCTCCTATTGACCAATAATACCTAAAGGTTAATTCTTTATATCCATGCATGCTTATTGTGGGTTTAAGGCTCCAGCTAGGTCAAACACAAAGAAAATCACCAAATATCACATGCATGGGTCCAATACACATTCATTTTCCAGATCTGAACCATATGATGTACAAAGGACCTCAAGGATCCATAAAGTTGCTAACTTTATGCAATCCTACCATTCTAGCTATCTTATATTTGAAGAAAATAGGACAAAACCTTAGATTTAGCAACCTAGCATATGAAAGTTTAGATGTTGGACACTTATAGAAGTCCAAAGTTGCACAAAATGAAGCCTCAAGCTAGCCAATACGCATACAACACTTTCAAGGACTCATTCTTCCTTCAAAAGCAAACATAATCACCAAACATCCTAGGTCCCCCATCCTTTAATTAGGTCCCATGTCCAAAATTAGGGTTTTGCATTTGATCATGTATCACATCGTGACCTAATTAGTGTCACGTTGTGACACTTAAATGACCTTTCCCGCATAACGTGGCCATGTCACGACATGACAGTGCTTTCCTCAGATCCTGACCCCCTTCAAAATCTATATTTTAATTAAAATTTCATACACCGAGGATCCAGATGCTACATCTCCCCATCATTTCCTTCCTTGATTTTGGCGATTTTCCGATAAGCTTTTTTTAACAAAACTCTTGGACGTAATCTGTACATAAATACATCAATTACCATGTTATATCTTCCCTTTGTGGAGCGTTAAGAGTTGCTTTATTGAATCGATACACAAAGGAGTGTAACGATTCATCTTCCCGCTGCCTACACCCCAAGATGGATTGAGTGTCCGTTGTATACCTTCTTTGTTGTATGAGATGACCTATAAACTCTTCGTGTAATTGATTGAAATCGTGTAAGCTTTTATACTATATTAGTGCTAGTCCATACAAAGTGGTTGGAAAAAATGAACTAATATTTCCCATCTAAATAATAAGCATCCATCATCTACTTATATTTTTCAATGTTATTGTCTGGATCCCTAATCCAACATACTTCGAAATTTTAGATATGCTCATTCTCGCCGGCAATTGGTATTCTCTTATACTTCTTACGAGAGGCGAGTTGTCTGACCTCAAGACACGACAATTATTGACGTTCCTAGGTACTTCTCGGGGTGTCTTGTTGTTGGTTATATGTGGCATCCACTGAATTTGCAACATTGCTTGATTTCCTAGAATGGTTTGGGGGTGTACGTTGGTTGGGACTGTGGTGGCCAAAATGTGTGATAATATGTATACGGGAACAAAGATGGTAGCAGTATGTATGGTTGTACGCCTTGTAGAATCGGTGTTGTCATTGTCGCCAAATGTTTTTGTCGCAAGGGTGGTAGGACCTGCACAGTTAACTCATTCTTTCTAAAGGCTGGTTTTAATGATCGTTTAGACATATTTGTTCCTCTCGTGAAAGAAGGTATACAAGATGAATTGCTTGTCATACAACAAAGAAGGTATACCTAGCATTTTTTAATCACAAAGTGTTGTCTATCCTTCTTTCCGTTTGATGATGAATGTCCCTTAGTTACCCATCTCGTCGAATCCACAAAGATTGACACAATTTATATAGTAGTAAGGGTATCGAATCCACAAAGATTGACTCAACTTATTAATCTATAAAATTTATTTGTAAAATGAATTTGTGACATCCCCTTTCTTTACACTTTAAAAATCAAAATATCTATGTTTGCAGAAAATCCTAGTATAATAAAATGTTTTACGGAAACTGTCTCGTTTTATTAAGATATCTTGAGTAAAGATGTTGTTTCAAAAACACAAAACCCTAAGCATGACATAATCAATACAATGCATAAATCACAGCGTATAGACCTGACGATCCTGAACTATATAGCATAATTGTCTCTTTAAATCACTCGACATGTTCTAGATCCAATAGCCTTAATATTGTTGGTCGTGATACATATAGATGGATGTGGTCAAGTTTGCGAAAACCTAGTGAGACACATATGGTTTTCAATCCTAAAATATCATTACGATAATAAATCGTAATTATCAAACCTGCAAAACCAATTGTTACCAAACAATATATCATATATCTTATAAGACAATCTATCCTTAGTTACCCATCTCGTCGATCTTCACATACTGATCCTATAATAGTGATCTTATGAGATCTATCATGAGGGGTCACTATAAGCAACGAGTTGATTATACTGCTTTGGGGATTCATTGGCAACAAGTGTTAGTTAATAAAGAAACCATGAGAGGGATAAAGTACACAAATGAATATACAATCCTTATTCATTGGATCAATATGATTTATTAACACCTCAAGACTGGTTTTACTCAGGGGTGGCCATCTATACTCTGCTGGATGAATTAGACATACCTAGTAGTGGTCTAATCACAAAGTGTTGTCGAACAAACTTCTACCCTCAGGCACACCTTATCTGACTTTCAAAAATAAATTGAGGGGGAATACTTAATATAACACTCATGTACGCACCCGTACCCACCAAATCACCAATGTCATCGAAAAAAGTTCCACTCTCATACACACCCTTAATATGATGCTACCTAATATCCAAACGTAGTGTATAACCAGACAAGATTGTTGCTGAGAATAAATCCAAGATGACAAATGCGGAATATCAAGAACAATCAAGAATCAATCACTATAACATGCAAGTAATCTGATAAAGGTTTTATGTATATTTTTATGATATGAACTTACAAAGAAAACCCTAATCAAGAAAAAGCTTACATCAAAAGCTAACCTAATGATTATTTATAGGGAACATAAAATATTTACCAAAAATATAAAACCAATGCCTTAATATAAAACCAATGCCTTAGAAGAGCTCAATGAAGAACTTCTACTGTAAAGGCACTGCATGGAATCATAAAACGATTAACCCTAAAAAGGTTTCCTTAAATAACCAAACATGTCAAATCAGTTTTAATATTTCATATACTCAACAATCTTCCCCTAGATGTTGAAACTGATGAAGATCACGATTTTCGGTCTTCTTGGCATTTCTTCCCCTAAATTATGAGACTCATCAGCACATGGGGTCTTCAAAGCGAGAGAAACAAATATCATCTTCCAAATGTGAACTCCCCTTGAATAATCGTCACTCCCCCTTGAATCTTCAATAAATACCATGAAGAGAATTCGGAAAGTTAAGAAGAATCACCAACAAACTCCGTTATTCCGAGTTGCTAAAAAAATCTTCAAAACCCATCAGATTTGATGAAATAAATCCTTTTATAATAATCGCAATTCTCAAAAAAAAAAATTAAAACCGAAAAAATAACAAAAATTAATTTTTTATTTTTCGATTTTTAAATATTAGACAAAAAAGAATGGAATAAGAAGCAATTATTTAGAAGGGTTTGAAAAAGCATAAGACCAAAGAAAATGATTAGAAATGAAAATATTTAGGTAAGAAGGGGTTAAAAGTGGCAAAAACCTAATAAATTTTAAAGAAAGTTAAGAGCTAGGGTCGAATCTGCCAAGCTAATCAAAGATTGAGGACTGAAAGAGAAAGCTAAATCATCATCTTCATTTGATCGTAAAAACAATGTTGGTTTGACTTGTGAAAGTCAAAATCAGCAACGGTAAAACAAATTCCGATTCCGATTGATCAATCAAATCACTGAATACCTCCGATTTCGACTTTGAAGCCTGAAATTCCGATTTTGGATTTTATCGGTTGTAATTCCGATTTCTGTTTTTTTTTTTTTTTTTCAATTTTGATTTCGTTCCAACACAAAAATTCCGATCAAAGCTTCTTGTAATCCCGATTTCAGATGATGATGTAGTCGAGAAACAAATTACGAACACTAAGATCGACTTCAATTTCAGAATCATATAATTCTGAATGTAGTTGCAAGTGCCGATTGTGGTTTCTAAATACCGAACCTTCGTTGACAGTTAATTCCGAAACACAAAAGTTCCGACACCCATTTCCGAATCGATCGCAACTTCCGAACTCCGAACGACAGAACTCGGATTCCGATTCGTTCCTAGAACTCCGAATCAATCGATTACACATACGATTCCGAAAGTGTTGTAGCTGCGAATCCGATTCCTTCCGAGCCTAGAACTCCGAACGCCTCCGAGCGCTCGGCGATGAACAGTAGATTCGCATTCGTAGCTTCATATTCCGATTTCACTTTTAATACTGCCGATTCCCATTTTCAATCCAAGTCCGAATCGATTACAGACTCCGAAACCAAGAACTCCTCCTCATTTGATAATACCGATTTATGTTTGCGAATAAGGACTCTGAACGTGATGTTCAACGTAACTGACTTTGACCAAAGTTCCAAAAGCACCCTTGATGCTTTAATGAAATGGCATATTTCGCCCGAAACTAAATTCTTTGTTTCAATAATTCCGAATATAACCCCATTAAAACAAAAAATTCCGAATCATTCCCCTTATTTCAGAAAAGGTAACTGCTTGCATCCCCTTTTGCAGAATTGTGTCGGATGGTAGCCCTCTTTTTACAGAATATGTCATTTTTCATCAACTTTTTCAACTTTTTCAGCTTTTGTCCTTTTCAACCATTAAAAATCTATTAAAGTTGATTTCTTCAACACGATTTTACCTTTTTTACTCAATTTTCGTCAACTTTCACCAGATTTTGTCCCTTTTTTTTATAAAGGATAAAACTTTTAATGAGTCTTTTAGTACCCATTTAAGATTCATGATTGAAGTTGTTTCTTGCACACCCATTTATTTGAAGAAAATCGATAATCTTCAGAAAATAATATTCGCTTTTTAGTTGGAAAAACAAAAATTTTCATAAATTTCATTAAACCAACCAAATACTCTTTTCTCTTTCCTCCAGCTTCTAACATATTCATCTGAAGAAAAATTGAATTTTCTTTGAACATTCTTAACTTCAGCTTTCTAAATCTTTTCACATGCATTAGGTACTTGTATATTGGGCATCCAAACCTTCTTCATTTTACTCTTGTTCTTGTTCTTGTTCTTCTTTCTTTTCTGATTTCTAGGCTTCAGAAACGAATTTCGGATCTGAACAACCTTTTCATCTTTCTGAATCTGAACATTAGAAACCTTTGGTAGATAAACTTTTGAGGTTGATAAATCTGAACATCTTGAAGTATTGGCTTTCTGTAAGGAATCATTCCTTGAAAAACATCATCAGAACATAAAAATTCATCTATTTGAATTCCAATTGAACAAAACTTCTTCACATTCACAACTTCTGAATTTTTGCAATGAGATTCGTCTTTAGAACATCTAGATTCGGATTGTAAAACTTCTGAAAAATATGAACCACTTGACTCCCCCTCAATAAGAACATCTAGAGTCATATTTTCTTCAGAAACATGAGGAACATTATGAACTTCATCAAGAACACCAAGAACATCTTCTTTTTCTTTTCTTTCTTTTTCTAACTTCTATTGTAATTTCTTCAGAGGTAAATATTCTTTAATAACGGAAATTTGACTTAACAAATCTTTATCTTCATCTAAACGATTATTTTCCAATCCACCACAAGAAATTCATGTGAGATCACCAATCTTCTCATCAACATAGAGATTATACATCTCAATGGCATTCTTTAACATAGATTGACCAGGAACATCCCAAAACAAATATCCTTCTTTAAGACGAAACTGTGGATCTGTAACCTTTAATCCAAGTTCTTTCATGGGTTTTAATACCCTCCAATTCGCCATTCAATCTTCAACAAGAAAGAAAAATTAAAGAGAGAGAAAGTAGATTTGATAAGAATTCTAGAGAGAGAAAACGGATCTGGGATGGTTTCTAGAGAGAGAAAACAGATATGAGATGATTTTTAGAGAGATAAAGTAGATATGAACACAAATACTTTGACAAAACACGAAATTCTTCTTCTTTTTCTTCCAAAACACGATTCAAGAACAAATCAGACGAAAAAATGAGTAGAAGATAACAGATCTGAACAAGATTTTGCAATAAAATGAGGTATTGGACTTTTTCTTTTCAGAAAACTTACAAAACTTGAAAAACAAGGTGAGATTCACTAAAAAGTATCTCCATAAACAAGATCGATTCTTGCAATGATCGCTGAGATCTACAAGAACTCGCTTTGATACCACTTATTTAGAATAAATCTAAGATGACAAATGCGGGATATCAAGAACAATTAAGAATCAATCACCATAATATGCATGTAATTTGATAAAGGTTTTATGTATATTGATTATGATATGAACGCACAAAGAAAAACCTAATAAGGAAAAAGCTTACATCAAAAGCTAACCTAATGATTATTTATAGGGAACATAAAATATTTACCAAAAATATAAAACCAATGCCTTAGAAGAGCTCGATGAAGAACTTCTATTGTAAAGGCACTGTAGGGAATCATAAAATAATTAACCCTAAAAAGGCTTCCCTAAATAACCAAACATGCTAAATCAGTTTCAATATCTCAAATACTCGACAATTACAATGCCCGTAATCAACACGAATTTTGTGCCTATGTAATATCTTTAAAATACAGGATATGACCAAACACTCCTTTCAACTTAAATTGAACTAAACATCCTTATAAGTCTTTAGTGTATAACTAGACCAAAATATAATATAAATAGTCAGATTTCAATAAGGATTCCCTGTTAATGCATTATCATTATGACGCAGGGTACAACTAAACATTTATCCAACTCACTTTAAACTAAGCATCCCTTATAAGTATTATTTTATCACTAGACAAGAATATGATACGTGTACATAGTTTTCAAAACCTTTTTCCTAATTATACAATACTTATCGCAATACGGTGTATGATTACACTTTTATCCAACTTAATGGGATCTAAAATACTTTATACACTTTAAAAACTTAGACAATATCACAATCCTTGTAATCAACTTTCAATACCATCCCTATTTAGACAACCCTATTATAGATCAATGTATATATTTAACACAAAATATAAGGTATTTAAATACACCTTATTTTTTTTAAGTAATAATACTTTTCTTAAGATAATCATGTAATAATACCATATATACACTTCACACATATATGACCATATCTGGTACAAAAAGTCTGTCATCAAATATAATTTAACACATATTCCATAAAATAAACAATTAATTCACGTATAAACTTTCAACATATATTTAATATTATTAATAAACACTTCGTAACAATTGGAATGCAGGTATTTACCTTTTCTACCTTTGAATTAATTTTCTTTTTTTAAGAGGGCCCCTACACACATTGGGCGTACATATGCGTACACTTAGCGTACTAGGGAAGACTGGACACAAGCATGCACCACGTAAGCGGGGCGTACATAGCTTAAGACCGAAACCCTAATTTCAGGGCAAGGACTGTATTTAAACAGTCTTATGCCATTTGGACCTTACCCTAAACAACCTTCATTGCCTCTCATCGTCCCAAAACCTTAGTTTAGCAAAGAGTGTGATTCTTGAGCTTAAAAGTGTTTTTGGTGGCCATATTTAGTGGATTTGAAAGAAGGAGAAGGTGGTGATCAAATCATGGATGCTATTAAGCTTCTAGATCCTGAATCTAGTCCATCTTGGGGAACTTCTAGAGTTAAAAAGTCTAGACCTTGCTATTTCTTTTAATAGTTTAAGTTAGAGTTTCTTAAGAAGTCCATTTTTGGTCCATAGACCATCTCTTGTGATCTTGAGGAACTCCATAGGTTAGAAATGTAAGATCTTAGCCCCTTGAGCATGCTTGATGCATAAAAATGTTAACTTGATGGTAGTAGTGAGTCCATCCATGAGTTTAAGATCTTAAAAGGGGTCTCAATGGGAAAAATGAGGTGTTGGGTTCCTATGTGGCCTGCAAGGGCATAAAGTTGCCAACTTTATATCCTAGGACATCTTAATAGACGCAGATCTGGATTTGGACGTTAAGATTTCGAATATTAAGCACTTAATGGACTTTTGTGCTTAGGTTGCTTGTATGTTGGGTGTAATGAATTGTATGTTGCGCGTACATCCAATGGAACCAATATGCTAAGCATGTTAATGAGGTAAATTGGGCGTATGCTCCTAAGTAGAGTTTGGGCTTCGTTGGGCTTTTGAGCTTTTTGGGCCCTATTAAGTCTTGGGCCTGGACTCATTAAGAGTTATTGGGCATTTGTACTTGTTTTGAACCATAGGTGGCATGGTTGGGCCAATTGGGCCTTGTGGCCCATTAATGTTTTGGACATTGGAAGTTAGCTTGTTTAGGAAGAAAGGCTTTTGGGCCATGTGGGAGGAATTTGGACTTAGGATTTTGGGCCCTGGGCTAGGTTGTGTCATAATCCTAATTAGAGTAATTAGTATTTTATATAGTGTGAGATTATCCAAGCAGCTTTTGTTCTTAGCAGATTGAGGTGAGTCTTCTGACCATGACAATGGGTCGAAGGCACCAATGTCGGCCCATTACCTTATTTGTGGATTGTTATTTATTATAAATTCACTATATTAAGACCCTGGGGGTAACCTGTGACACTTATGTGAAGACCGTGAGGGTAGCCCATGACACCTGGATGTTAGACAATGGGGTAGCCCATGGCATTTCAGGTAAAGACCATGGGGGTAGCCCATGACACTTGGATATCAGACCATGGGGGTAGCCCATGACATTCTAGGTAAAGACCATGGGGGTAGCCCATGACACTTGTGTATTTTTTTCGTGGTATTCTATGGATGTATGTTGTATGATATTTTGGGAACTCACTAAGCTCTTGCTTACAATTTATTAGGTGTTTTCAGGTACTTCTGGATCTAAGGGGAAGGGCCTGGCATGATGGCGCAACATTCACTCTCCAACACTTTCCCTATTTAGCTATTTTTTACTCTAATAGTAGATACAATATAATGTAATGGATTTTTGGATAACTAATTATGATTGGATGTCTATTTTTAAAAGTGAAAATTTTTACCTGGTTTTTGGGCTATTACAAGTTGGTATCAAATCCTTGGTTTGAGAAAGTCAAGCACACTCTCGGGTGTGTCAGAACTCAAACTGAGGAAATGGTAGACCTTTTCTAAAGAAACAAAAGTCAAGTTGTCTGAAAATGATTTTCTCAAGTAAATAGGGAGAGGGCAATGTGCGAAATCGGCCGAGCCCAAGTAGTGTTTCTCAAAATTTAACCATGCTATTAATATATATTTCTTGGAATTGATGTTGACTTAATTATCTGCTAAGTGTATGTTTTCAAAGTTGTATATGCTTAGGGTTGCATAGCCCTAGAATGATGAAATTTGCCTTATTTCATGTTCCTTGTTTGGTTGTGGTCTTAGGGTAGAAGCTTTAGTTGACAGTCTATGTGATTCTATCTATATATAAATTGCATGCATAAGGCAACCTGTGGTGTTGATTTAGGTTTCGGGTTCTGTGAGGATTGAGAAATCCTATAATAGTCTAGGATATGTGTATGTGTTGTGTTTTGTGGGTCATGTTTTATCTGTGGTTGGGTGAATTAGAGGTGTCAGGTATGGCCTTGGGGGAAGGTATAGGTAGGTGTGGAAGGTAGTATTGGACCCTTACTACTAAAAGCACAACACCTGTACCCGAAACAAGGACAGGCCTGGAAGCTCTAAGGAGTCTGACAGGGAGGAATCCCTTTGAAATTCCTTTGTAACACCGTAAATTTCAAAACAATTTTTCGCATTTTATAAAAACATAATTCATGCATTACTCATAAAAAACATCATTGTTTTAAACTCAATTTATAACATATATTAATCCCAAGATCTCATAACATAAAAGTCCCGTGTGTGTACTGATCAGGCCGGCGCCTTCCCGCGATCCTCGCTAGTACCTGAAACACATAACACATAACACTATAAACACAAAGCTTAGTGAGTTCCCCAAAATACCATATATAACACATATCAGCCACTCGAGGCTATAACTCTGTGGGTCCGTGCACCCAAACTTTGCGAACCCTCAGGTTCTATCTCTGTGAACCTTCCGACTCTAACTCTGTAACATGCACAACATAAATCACATAGAATAATGCAATGCAACACATAACACACATATAGCATACAACACTATATCACATAACTCTGATTACCTACTCAAGGTAAAGTATAGTGAGAAGACTCACCTCGGACTCTCGTAAATCCCTGACTCGGTAGAAGTATTGCCTAGCCTCCGCCTATTCACACAAAGTAAATATCCTCATCAATATAACACTCAAGGCTAGACTCGACCCTCTATTGTCACCCTCAGAAGGGTAAAAGACTATTTTACCCCCTTCTCGACTCAAGGACTCCGTTGTTGACCAAACCCTAAAAGTCAACAAAAGTCAACGGTCAAACTTTGACCCAACTCGCCGAGTGCACTCTGGTGACTCGGCGAGTACACACATGACTCCTAACTCTTTGTCCCGCTTGGCACGTCAAGTCCCTCCCTAAACTCGACGAGTCTCATTAGACATGAATCTCGGGGCCACCCCGACTCAACTCGCCGAGTTTCAAGAACAACTCGGCGAGTACAGTCTTGAACTTCAGTCCTCTAATCCCCTTCTGGCTCACTGAGTCATCCCCCAACTCAGTAGTTCACTCACTGAATGATTAATAGGAAACCTTCATACTACTCGCCGAGTCTGTTCTTGGGACTCGGCGAGTTCATGCCATGCACACTCTCAAAACAACTTCTGAGGTCAGATCCGTCCCATACAATCATAAATCTGGCCTCCCAAGCATGATAATCACGTAAAGCTAACATCTTGGTGCTCATGCAAAGGCTTAAAGGCCTTATTTGAAGATATGACCACTAAAATGACATCCAAAACTCATAACCCCCATTAACACTCATAAAGCTCAAGGGAAAAGGGTCTCTGGACCTCTTTGGGTCCAGATCTATAGCACCAACACGGGAAGGGACCAATTACTCAATAACCTTCCTCTAAAAGGGGCTAAAAAGCCCTAACTCTAGGAATTACACCATAAACTGAAGAAGGGTCGAATGAATACCTCAAAATGAAGTCTCTAAGCCCTGGAATCACTGGATTAGCACCCTCTTCAGTCTCCTCTTGCCTTGGTCCTCTTCTATTTGCAAAAACACCAACAAATGATCAAGAAATGGCTCCTTTCCTCTCACAATTGCTCTAGCTCACTTAGGGTTTCTGTTTGGGGTCTGGTAGCCGCAAATGACGGCCATAAGGCCCCTTAAATAGGCCCCAAACCTGAGGAATTAGGGTTTCATTAAACAGCGTGGACTCGCCGAGTCCACGGGGCGACTCGTCGAGTCCATCCGTCCACACAGATAATGATTCGCGTCTCTACTCGTCGAGTCTACGCACCAACTCACCGAGTTCTTCTACAAAACTTGAAATAAAATGAATAAATATAATACCTGAATTTCCGGATGTTGCAATTCTCCCCCACTTGAATCAGACTTCGCTCTCGAAGTCTCATCCTTGAAATAGCTCCGGATGCTGCTCACGCATCTCCCGCTCTGGCTCCCAAGTCAACTCGGATCCTCTCCGATGTTACCACTGAACCTGCACCAAAGGCACCTCCTTGTTCCTCAGAACCTTGATCTTCCGATCCACAATCGCAATTGGTCTCTCCGCGTAGTTCAGGCTCGCATCCACCTGAATATCCTCTAACGGCACTACCGCCGACTTGTCGGCTATACACTTCCTCAACTGAGACACGTGGAAGGTATTATGAATCCACTCCAACTCCGCAGGTAGCTCCAAGCATTACGCTACCCTGCCCACCCTCGCGATCACTCTGAATGGCCCAATATACCGGGGCCCTAGCTTACCCCTCTTCTTGAATCGAATCACTCCTTTCCAAGGAGATACCTTCAGGAGAACATAATCACCGACCTGGAACTCAAGCTCGGATCGTCGCCTATCCGCATAACTCTTCTGGCGACTCTGAGCGGTCAACAATCTCTGCCTGAGTCGTTGTATCTGCTCTGTCGTCTGAAGCACAATCTTCGTGCTACCCATCACTCGTTTCCCTACCTCTCCCCAACAAATGGGAGTCCGACACCTCCTCCCATACAACAGCTCAAAGGGCGGCACAATAATGCTCGAATGATGGTTGTTGTTGTAGGATAACTCCGCTAAGGGAAAATACGTGTCCCAACTTCCGCCAAAATCCAACACGCATGCTCGGAGCATGTCCTCGAGCGTCTGAATCGTCCGCTCGCTCTGACCGTCAGTCTGTGGGTGGTATGCGGTACTAAAATGCAGCCTCGTACCCAACTCCTCATGGAATTTCTTCCAGAATCTGGAAGTGAAACACACATCTCGATCTGACACGATCGAGATCGACACCCCATGCCGCGATACCACCTCCCTCACGTAGACCTCTGCTAACGTTTCTGCAGAAGAACTCTCACTAACGGCGAGAAAGTGAGCGCTCTTTGTCAAACGGTCTACTATCACCCAAATCGCATCGAAACCCCTCGCCGTTCTCGGCAATTTGGTGATAAAATCCATGGATATCTACTCCCATTTCCATTCGGGGACTTCCAGTGGCTGCAACTTACCATGCGGCCTCTGATGTTCGGCCTTAACCCTACGACAGGTTAGGCACCTCTCAACAAACCACGCTACATCTCTCTTCATATAGGGCCACCAATACTCCCCCTTAAGATCCAGAAACATCTTAGTGGCCCCGGGATGGATCGAGAATCTCGATCTATGCGCCTCCTCCATCAAGATGGTACGCGTTCCTCCAACAAACGGTACCCAAATCCGACCATGGAAGGTCATAAGCCCTCTGTTATCGGTCACGAACTTTGACACCTGTCCGATAACTCGTTCTCTCTTACGGTTCTCCGGTCTTACTGCCTCAGCCTGTGTCCCTCTGATGGTGTCCAACACCGGGGTCATCACCGTCAATATCATACAAATATCCCGAATCGGGGCGCTCTCTGCCCTACGACTCAGGGCATCGGCTACCACATTAGCCTTGCCCGGGTGGTACAGGATTTCGCAGTCATAATCCTTTACAACATCCAACCATCTCCTCTGACGCATGTTCAGGTTTGGTTGATCCATCAAATACCTCAAACTCTTGTGGTCCGTGTATATCGTACACCGAACCCCATAAAGATAATGACGCTAAATCTTGAGGGCGAACACCACAGCCCCCAATTCTAGATCAGGGGTGGGATACCTTGCCTCATGGGGCTTTAGCTGTCTTGATGCGTACGCGATCACATGTCCCCTCATCAACACCACGCCCAACCCAGATATCGATGCGTCACAATACACCACGAAGTCCTCCATTCCTTCTGGAAGAGCCAACACCGGGGCTTCGCACAATCTCTGGCGAAGAGTCTCAAATGAGGCCTGCTGCTCTAGGCCCCAGCTGAACACCACACCCTTCCGGGTCAACCTGGTGAGAGGAACAACAATCTTGGAGAAATCCCTCATGAATCTCCGATAATAGCCGACCAACCCTAGAAAACTCCTGATCTCGGAAGGAGATTCCGGCACCTCCCAACTCAACACCGCCTCAATCTTGGCCGGATCAACCAAAATCCCCTTCTGGTTAACGAGGTGACCAAGGAATTGCACATCTCGTAACCAAAAATCGCACTTGGAGAATTTGGCATAAAGCCTCTCCGATCTCAGCACACTGAGGATTTCTCGCAAATGCTCCTCATGCTGCTCTCTGGATCTCAAATATACCAAAATGTCGTCAATGAACACAATCACTGATCGATCCAGCATCGGTTTGCATACCCTGTTCATGAGATCCATGAACGCTGCAGGCGCATTGGTGAGCCCGAATGGCATCACCACGAACTCGTAATGCCCATAACGAGTCCTAAACGCGGTCTTCTGGATATCCTCCTTGCGCACCCTCATCTGTTGATATCCAGATATCAGATCAATCTTGGAAAACCAAGATGCTCCATGCAGCTGATCGAACAAATCATCGATCCTCGACAGAGGATAACGGTTCTTGACCGTTAACTTGTTCAGCTCTCGATAATCTATGCACATTCGGTGCGAACCATCCTTTTTCTTCACAAAAAGGATCGGTGCTCCCCATGGTGAGCTGCTCGGCCGAATAAACCCCTTCCCCAGCAGCTCCTAAAGCTGCGAGGATAACTCCTGCATCTCTGGAGGTGCAAGGCGATAGGGTGCCTTGGCAATAGGTGCTGCCCCCGGAATCAAATCAATGCGGAACTCAACCTGCCTCTCGAGAGGCACACCCGGTAACTCCTCGGGAAAGACATCCGGGAATTCCCGCACTATCGGAATCTCCTCAACCGTACTCAGTCTCTCTGCACCAACTCTCGCATCCATCACATACGCTATAAAACCTCTACAGCCCTGCTGTAGACTCTGTCTCGCTCTAGCAGCCGAACAAAACGCTGAATCAGGACGGGTACCCTTGCCGTACACCGTAAGAACTCCCCCACTTGGGTCTCGTATAGTCACCAACTGCCGCTCGCAATCGATAACGGCTCCAAATCTGCTCAACCAATCCATGCTTACGATGACACAGACGTCCCCCATCGCAATCGGGACCAAATCAATAGGAAACTCTACACCGAAGATCTCGATTACACATCCTCAAATCACCTCTGTGGCATACACTACTCTCTCGTCGGTGATGGAGACTCTCAGAGGTCGACTCAATGCCTCTCGACTAATACTGATGTGCTGACTAAAAGCCAACGATATAAAAGATCGACTCGCACCCGAGTCAAATAACACCAAAGAAGGTACAGAACTCACAAGAAAAGTACCTACGCATATCATAATATAAGCACAAAATCTCAAACATCAAAATAAATACATGAAAGAATACATACCGGCCACGACATCGGGCGCTGTGCGGACCTCCTCCGCAGTCAACTGGAAGGCTCTCCCTCGAGCCTTCGGCATCTCACTCTTCACCGGCCGACTGTCAGAAGCTCTAATAGCCGCAGGGGCAGACCCCTGAGAAGCTCCTTATGCTGACACTCGCAGCAGCGAACACTCGGCCTTCCTGTGTCCGGTCTGGTTGCAGTGGAAACACACTGCAAACCCCTTGGGGCAGTCCTTGGTCATATGCCCCTCCTTGCCACACTTGTAGCAAGATCCAGCTCTACAAACTCCATCATGACCCTTGCCACACTTTCCACAAGTGCGGCCCTTCTGGCTCCCTGCTCTGGGATCAGCGGGCTTGGCCCGCTTGGCTGCCGGCTGGGACTGTGTCGGTCGCCGATCCCTCCCCTGAGACTCCGCCTCCTCCCTAGCCTGAGTCTCTAGCTCGATCTCCTTCTTCCAAGCATTTGCCAGAAGCTCGGCAAATGTCTGGTACGAGGAGTTCGCCACGAACTCCCGAATATCTCTCCTCAAAATACTCAAATAACGGCTCATACGTGCCTTCTTAGAAGACACGTTGTGACATCCCCATATTTATCGGCCTGAAAAGACCGATTTAATCTTTGCTTTTTAAAATAAAATCATAGAAATCTTTTTAAAAGATGTTGCAGAATTGGTCCCCAAACAAAATATGATAAAAGTTTATCAAAACCCTTCATTAAGAAGGTATATGTTTTCCATATATATATCAAAACCTCGGGATGTCATGTTCCGATACAGATCAAAAGCATAAACAAGACATTATAAGCCTTTCAACAGTTATTTACAACTACTGGCCTATAATCCAAAAATCTCTCGTTGTCCTCCGACTATGCTCGGGGTCCACTACCTGTAACATAAAAAGCCGAGTGGGTCAGGCTTGGGGGCCAGGTGAGCATATAGGGTTTTCAACCCACAATAATAATAAACTTACTAAGTTCATAAATCAACAATAAGCCTGATTACCCGTTCCCGTTATCCTCATTTTATGTCCCTAAACACTTATCACAAGGGACTTAGCCTAAAGAATATCATCGGGATGGACACTACTGCTAAGGGGTTTCCTCAGCCATACATGTCCTAAAGGCAACCATGAGGGGGATGGAGTACAGCGAATGAACACTCTTAGTTCATTAACACCTACAGGTTGCGGACCTGCTAATGTTTCCCACTGGACTGTCTAGAAATTCCGTGGTCATCATCCAAACTCCGCTAGATGACTGGATCTCAAAACACATCAAGGCCTTTCATCAATTTTATTTTATCACACATCACAATCTACCCATGCTCTACCCAACATATTTGTAGATAAAAATACTTATACAGTCTAAAACTTGTATAAAACATCAACACAACAATTACCTCAAATAAATAATTAATATATTTACACATAGCACGTATTATATGGTAAATACTTCATATCTATGTGTAAAATGAAAGTGACTATACACTCACATGATTTGATGATAATCGGGCAGCAATTCGTTTCCTAAAACGATCGTTTCTAATAAAACTGGGAGTTTTATTGAGAAACCGGGATTTGTAAAAGTCGGGCTTCGAAACCGAAAAGATAAATTTTTCGGGCTTCTCGGACACTTCGTGGGGTATTCCGGGCTTTACAATCGATACCGGGGCTTTGCGGGATGTTAAAATGAAGAAAATATGGGTTTAGGGGTTAAAAGTGGCAATTTCTTAAAATTATCCGAGAAGGCTCGTAGCCTTCTATTTATAGGGGGAAGCTTCTGATCGGACGGTCAGGAGTCTTCTGATCCGAAGGCTGAGAAGGATCGCAGGGGGGGCAGGCTCGCATGAGGTCTGCGCGTGCGAAGGAGCTGCTGGCGGCCTGTGATTGGTCCGAAGTCCGGATCCGATGAGGGAAGCTCGTGGCTTTTGCGAGGGCTCGGACACGAGGGAGAAGGCACGCGTTCGATCTTCACTGGACCACTTCGGATAGGGCCATGTGCTCAGATGACTCAGCAGCTGCGGTGACTCAGCAGTCTGGTGACTCAGCAGGACACGTGGCGCATGCGAGGCGGGGGTGACGTGGCAAAGTGTGACTATGCGAAATTTCTCGGTTTTGGCGCCAAAACTTCTAAAATCCATAACTTTCGCATACGAGCTCCGTTTTTGACGTTATTTATATGCACGCGTAGCTAGAATTACGATCTACAACTTTATGTAAAGATATCGGGCTTATCTCACACTTTAATTTTGACGCTTATTTTTATTCTTAATTAATTAAGCCCTAATAATTAAGCATAAAACACATAATTCACATAATATTCACATAATTCCTTTTCATTTCTACAAAATGAGTTACAAAGGTTAACCTAGACTATTAACTCAATAAATGCCTAGGCTAGAAACACGAGTGTTACAATTCTCTCCCCCTTAGGATGATTCCGTCCCCGGAATCACATATCACCAAACAATTGCGGGTAGCGACTCATCATGTCACTCTCCGCTTCCCAAGTGAGATTCGGTCCATTCGTATGTTTCCAGCGCACAAGCACTAAATCGACCATCTTGCGTCGTAACTTCATAGTCTTACGGTCAACGATTGCCTCAGGTTCCTCGATCAACCTCTTGTTTTCATCCAACCTTAACTCAGAAATCGGAATTATGTCGGGCACATCTCCTGTGAACTTTCTTAAATAACACACATGAAAGGTGTTATGAATACCTTCCAGTTCTTCCGGTAACTCTAGCTTGTAAGCTTGATTCCCGATCCTCTGAAGAACTTTAAATGGTCCAATAAACCTTGGACTCAACTTCCCTCTCTTACCAAATCTTATAAGTCCCTTCCACGGCGAGACTTTAAGTAAAACCGAATCTCCAACATCGAAGGATATCGGTTGTCTTTTCTTGTCAGCATAACTCTTTTGTCGATCTTGAGCAGCTAACATCCTTTCCCTTATCACTTTCAACTTTTCAGCAGTCTCACGGACTATTTCAGGTCCCATAAACTGCTTTTCCCCAGCTTCCAACCAACATGATGGCGTTCGACACTTTTCCCCATACAAATCGTGATAAGGTGCCATCTTAATGCTTGAGTGGAAACTATTATTATAGGAGAACTCTACTAGAGGTATGTGTTCATCCCAGTTACCTTGGAATTCTAGGGTATATCCTCTCAGCATATCCTCCAATGTTTGAATCGTTCGCTCGCTCTGACCATCGGTTTGCGGATGGTAAGCTGTACTCAAACACAACTTGGTACCCAATTTCTCTTGTAGACTCCTCCAAAACCTTGAGGTAAAACGGCTATCACGATCGTACACAATCGTTAACGGAACACCGTGAAGCCTCACAATTTCCTTCACGTAAGAATTCGCAAGTTTATCCATAGACCATATCTCTTTGGCCGCTATGAAATGCGCACGCTTAGTGAAGCGATCAACGACCACCCAAATCGTGTCCTGACCGTTCCTTGTTTTGGGCAGTTTAGTCACAAAATCCATGGTGATGTCTTCCCATTTACCCATGGGTACGGGTAAAGGTTCTAAACTCCCATACGGTTTCTGATGTTGTGCCTTAACCCTAGCACAAGTTACACACTCGACCACATACTTAGCAACATCGAGCTTCATCGTCGGCCACCAATAATAGGGTTTTAGGTCCCTATACATTTTTGTACTGCCGGGATGAATTGAGTACATGGTCTTGTGAGCTTCTTCCATCAGAAGATCTCTTATTCCACCTATCTTAGGTACCCAAATTCTATCTTGAAATACCTTCAACCCTTGGTTGTTTGTGCCGAACACTAACGTTTTGCCCAAACGTTCTTCCTTTCGGTCATTTTTCTCTAAAGCTACCTCTTGAGCTTTCTTTATACTTTCCACAATTGTCGAGACAACTTCAATTCTCAACGCTCTTTGCCTTTTCTTTTCAAGGTTTACCTTCCGACTGAGAGCATCAGCAACCACATTTGCTTTACCAGGGTGGTAAAGTATCTCACAGTCGTAGTCCTTGAGTAACTCTAGCCAGCGTCGTTGCCTCATGTTCAATTCCTTATGATTAAAGAGATACTGGAGACTCTTATGATCAGTGAAAAGTTTACACTTTTTGCCATAAAGATAATGCCTCCATATCTTTAGGGCGAATACTACCGCTGCCAACTCCAGATCATGAGTGGGGTAGTTCTTTTCATGTTCCTTCAATTTCCTCGATGCATACGCTATCACTTTATCCCTTTGGGTTAGAACACAACCTAACCCAACTCCAGATGCATCGCTATAAACTGCGAAGTCATCAACTCCTTCGGGCAACGAAAGAATCGGTGCTTCACACAGTCTCTTCTTCAACTTCTCAAAGGCTTCCTTATGCTTCTCATTCCAAGCATAAGTGGCTCCTTTGTGGGTCAAAGCTGTTAATGGAGTAGGAATCGAAGAAAAGCCTTGGATAAACCTTCGGTAATATCCAGCTAATCCTAAAAAGCTTCGAATCTCCGTAGGACTTTTTGGTTGTTCCCACTTCATTACAGCTTCAATCTTTGCTGGGTCAACCATTATTCCTTCTTGGTTAACAACATGACCTAAAAATTGGACTTCTGAATCCAAAATTCACACTTGGAGAACTTTGCATACAGCTTCTCCTTTTTCAGGACTTCTAGCACTTCACGTAGATGCTTTTCATGCTCCTACTTGCTTTTCGAATAAATCAAGATATCGTCTATGAATACTATCACGGATTTATCTAAGAATGGTTTACAAACCCTATTCATCAAATCCATGAAAGCTGCTGGGGCATTGGTTAGTCCGAACGACATAACCAAAAATTCATAGTGTCCATATCTCGTTCTAAAAGTAGTTTTTTCGATATCCTGCTCTCTCACCTTTAGTTGATGGTATCCCGACCTAAGATCGATCTTCGAGAAATAGCTCGAACCCTGCAACTGGTCGAACAAGTCATTGATCCTTGGCAACGGGTACTTGTTCTTTATCGTCACTTTGTTCAGCTCTCTGTAATCGATGCACATTCTCATGCTTCCATCTTTCTTCTTTACAAATAACACAGGGGCTCCCTAGGGCGATGAACTAGGTCGAATGAAACCTTTGTCCAATAACTCCTGAAGTTGTGTCATAAGTTCTTTCATTTCAGTTGGCGCTAATCGATAAGGTGCTTTCACTATCGACGTCGTTCCTGGTAACAAGTCGATACGAAATTCTACTTGTCGATCAGGGGGCAATCCGGGAAGATCTTCGGGAAAGACTTCCGGATAATCACACACCACCGGAATATTCTGCACCTCCTTCTTTTCCATCTTGGCATCGATCACGAACGCTAGATATGATGTACATCCCTTGGCCAAACACTTTCTGGCTTTCATTAGGGAAATGATTCCAGAGTTTACTCTACGTTTGTCTCCATACACCATAAACGACTCTGGCCCTGGCGGGTTTACTTTAACTATCTTCTTTCTACATAGTATTTCTGCATCATTGGCGCTAAGCCAATCCATTCCTAAAACTATGTCGAATCCATTTAACTCGATAGGCAATAATTCCTCTTGGAACTTATTCCCATCCAAGTCAATAAGGATGTTTTTCATACGATGGCTAACAGGTACAAACTTGCCACTAGCTATCTCGACTAATAAGGCATTAACTAGCCTATCTACAGGCAAAGCTAGCTTTCTACCAAATTCATGCGATATAAAGGAGTAATTGGCTCCAGAATCAAACAAAATTTGGGCAGGCAATTCGTTTACGAGAAAGGTACCTGAAGCGACATCGACTTCTTCTTTTGCATCTTCAAGTGTCATCTGAAAGGCTCTCGCCTTCGCCTTTGGTGGTAGATTGGGCTTTGCGGCATCCTTCCTCTTTGGACAGTCTTTAAGAACATGCCCTACTTCATGGCACTCAAAACATACCCTCTTGTCGGACGGACACACGTTGGCATAATGCCCAGTCTTTCCACATTTGAAGCAAGTCACCTCCTCACTACATCTCCCAGAGTGCTTTCTCTTGCACTTCTCACACCATTTCACTTCACCTCCTCCTCCTCCAAACTTCTTGGACTTAGAAAATTTGCTTTTCTTGTTGGAACCCGAAGTTCCTTCAAATTTTCTCTTTTCACCAACTTCTGCCCTCTCCAAACCCTTCTCTTTGATCTGAACCTCGACATTCTTAGCAGCCCAGATGGCGGCTTTCAAAGTGGTTGCTTGCTTAACCATCGCACTAAAGTCCGCTGGTAACCCGAGGGCAAACTTGTTGACCTTAGAGAGTTCAGTTGGAACTAGATGAGGAACTAGCTTCATCTTTTCCATAAAACTAGCAGCGTATTCAGTAACGCTCATCTTTCCTTTCTTTAAATTCTGAAACTCATTGTTGATTTCCAGAAGATCCTGTGCCGAGCAGTACTGCAATGTCAGTTGTACCACAAATTCTTCCCAAGACATCTTACTAGCTTCACCCTTGGGCATCGAATCAGCTAGTAACTTCCACCAGCTCAACACACCAGACTTTAACAGAGGAATCGCAAGTGCGGTCTTTTGTTTGTTGTTGCACTCGCAACTTTCAAACATCGTCTCCATTTCGGAGATCCAATTCATGACTTCCACCGTTGTCGGACTTCCAGATAGACACGGCGGTTTAGATGCCATGAAATCTTTGTATTTGCATCTGCGTCCATCAACTCCTCCATCCTGGTTGTTTTGTCTAACTATCGGTGGGTTGGCTTGACCAAGAGTCCCACTGTAGTTCCCTCCTACTGATTGCCCTTCATTCAATACGGGCTGTTCAACAGACATCATAGTCTCTTCCCTATGTTGTTGTAGTAATCGCCTTGTCTCCTCCATTTGGCGATCTAACATCATTTGCATCATTGCTTGTACCCCTGCGATCGTCATTGGCTCAGGTGCAGCTCCTACAACAGGTACTTGCTCAACTACTTGAGGTTGAGGCTGTTGATCCCTGTTTCCTTTTGCATTTACAGCTCCACTACGAGTTATGGCCATTACAATCTATATAACGAATAAGGCGAATTTAGGTCTTTATCCTTGTTAGACATTTCAATTCCCTTATCACTCCGAAACGTTTACATGTTAGTTCTAATCTTGTAATCATACGCTTAGAATCCTACACACATAAGGTTTCCAGATCCGGTCGGTAACAGACCATAGATCCGAACAAATAATGGCACACATGGCAAACACATAGCATTTAGCACATAAGGGCATTTTAGGCATCTTCCCTAAAATAAACTAGTGCTCGTGTCTAAAATATGGTAGACACTCATCTCACAATCATCACTTAGCATTCTAAGTTCAAGTCTAGAAATTCTACAATTTCTTAGTTCGCTTAAACTAATGCTCCGATACCAACTGTGACATCCCCATATTTCT
This sequence comes from Lactuca serriola, assembly GCF_051521515.1. Lineage (NCBI taxonomy): Eukaryota > Viridiplantae > Streptophyta > Magnoliopsida > Asterales > Asteraceae > Lactuca > Lactuca serriola. The sequence goes on from NC_136416.1 coordinate 40,429,627, forward strand.
CGGCCAGAAAAGACCGATTTAATTTATGCTTTTTAAAATAAAATCAGAGAAATCTTTTTAAAAGATGTTGCAGAATTGGTCCCCAAACAAAATATGATAAAAGTTTATCAAAACCCTTCATTAAGAAGGTATATGTTTTCCATATATATATCAAAACCTCGGGATGTCATGTTCCGATACATATCAAAAGCATAAACAAGACATTATAAGCCTTTCAACAGTTATTTATAACTACTGGCCTATAATCCAAAAATCTCTCGTTGTCCTCTGACTATGCTCGGGGTCCACTACCTGTAACATAAAAAGCCGAGTGGGTCAGGCTTGGGAGCCAGGTGAGCATATAGGGTTTCACAATAATAATAAACTTACTAAGTTCATAAATCAACAATAACCCTGATTACCCGTTCCCGTTATCCTCACTTTATGTCCCTAAACACTTATCACAAAGGACTTGGCCTAAAGAATATCATCGGGATGGACACTACTGCTAAGGGGTTTCCTCAGCCATACATGTCCTAACGGCAACCATGAGGGGGATGGAGTACAGCGAATGAACACTCTTAGTTCATTAACACCTACAGGTTGCGGACCTGCTAATGTTTCCCACTGGACTGTCTAGAAAGTCCGTGGTCGTCATCCAAACTCCGTTAGATGACTGGATCTCAAAACACATCGAGGCCTCTCATCAATTTTATTTTATCACACATCACAATCTACCCATGTTCTACCCAACATATTTGTAGATAAAAATACTTATACAGTTTAAAACTTGTATAAAACATCAACACAACAATTACCTCAAATAAATAATTAATATATTTACACATAGCACGTATTATAAGGTAAATACTTCATATCTATGTGTAAAATGAAAGTGACTATACACTCACATGATTTGATGATAATCGGGCAGCAATTCGTTTCCTAAAACGATCGTTTCTAATAAAATCGGGAGTTTTATTGAGAAACCGGGATTTGTAAAAGTCGGGCTTCGAAACCGAAAAGATAAATTTTCCGGGCTTCTCGGGCACTTCGTGGGGTATTCCGGGCTTTACAATCGATACCGTGGCTTTGCGGGATGTTAAAATGAAGAAAATATGGGTTTAGGGGTTAAAAGTGGCAATTTCTTAAAATTATCCGAGAAGGCTCGCAGCCTTCTATTTATAAGGGGAAGCTTCTGATCGGACGGTCAGGAGTCTTCTGATCCGACAGCTGAGAAGGCTCGTAGGGTGGGAGGCTCGCATGAGGTCTACGCGTGCGAAGGAGCTGCTGGCGGCTTGTGATTGGACCGAAGTCCGGATCCGATGAGGGAAGCTCGTGGCTTCTGCGAGGGCTCGGACACGAGGGAGAAGGCACGCGTCGGATCTTCACTGGACCACTTCGGATAGGGCCATGTGCTCAGATGACTCAGCAGCTACGGTGACTCAGCAGCCTGGTGACTCAGCAGGATACGTGGCACATGCGAGGCGAGGGTGACGTGGCAGAGTGTGACTATGCGAAATTTCTCGGTTTTCGCGCCAAAACTTCTAAAATCCATAACTTTCGCATACGAGCTCCGTTTTTGACGTTCTTTATATGCACGCGTAGCTAGAATTATGATCTACAACGTTATGTAAAGATATCGGGCTTATCTTACACTTTAATTTTGACGCTTATTTTTATTCTTAATTGATTAAGCCCTAATAATTAAGCATAAAACATATAATTCACATAATATTCACATAATTCCTTTTCATTTCTTCAAACTGAGTTACAAAGGTTAACCTAGACTATTAACTCAGTATAAATGACTAGGCTAGAAACACGAGTGTTACACACAAGCTCAGGGCAGAACATCGCCCTCTCATGAAACATCCTGGTGATAACCGTAACAGACTCCGTACCCTGCTTGAGGGTCAAAAACTCCTGTGCCAACCGATCCCGTTCCACCGAGGGAACGTACTCATCACGAAACATGGTGGTGAGCCTCTCCCAGGTCACCGCAGCAAGCTCTATTGGAGAATAGTGTGCTGTCGTGAACTTCCACCAGTCCTTCGCCCCAAGGCGAAGCTGGTTCAGTGCAAACCGAACCCTCAAGTGCTCCGGGCACGAGCAGGTATAGAAACACCCCGCAATTCCAGATACCCATCTCATCGCTGCAATCGGATCCTGCGTCCCATCAAACTCTGGTGGCTTCGTGTTGCTGAACTCCCTGAACAACAACGAGTCACCCCCCTGCGGCCTAGCAGCAGCGACGACTGCGGTGGCCGCTGCAACAACAGCCTCAGAAAGAGCGGCATAATGCTTGTCAAAAGTCTCAATCAGCATGGTCTTGATAGACCCGAACATCTCTAGTATCTCTGCCCTGATGGCCGCAGCCACCTCCTCATGGATGATCCGGCGGATCTCCTCATCACTAGTCTTGCTGCTCTCTGGCGCATGACGTGTCCTCACCATGATCTACCTTTGAAATACAACATACGATATATTAGAAACTCACTCGAGCATACTCGCACTCGATAACTCATCCCTCCTTGATCCCTGGCATCCTGAAGATTCTTACTTGAACTGTACACTGTCCCGGTGTTTTCAGTAGTACGCGCCCAATACTACCGTCCACACCGTGTCGGTATACACCCCAAGTCCTCCTCCTAGGATCCCAAGTCCCAAGTACTCTATTATGCACAATCCATTCTCTAACAGATCTCTAATAAGCTCCTCACTGCTACCTACTCACTCTCAAGCATCACATAGCAGCTCTCCTCCCTCTAGGCTAAGGCATCCCAAATCAGGCCACTCTAGTCCTAATAGGAATACCTAGCTCACTCTAGCACGAGAATACATCATATCAATCTCATAAACATATAACATAAGGGTATTTTGGGAAATCACCGTTCGGGCGGTGACTGATCGTACACACGACTCTGCTCTGTGTTATCCAAAAATCTTTCTCTTTTTAGAAAACATGGTCTCTTTTGAAAATATTTCTCAAATCCTCAGTTTGAGTTCAAATACGCCCGAAGGTGTACTCGAATCCCTCAAACCAAGGCTCTGATACCAACTTGTAACACCGTAAATTTCAAAAAAAAAAATTCGCATTTTATAAAAACATAATTCATTCATTACTCATAAAAACATCATTGTTTTAAACTCAATTTATAACATATATCAATCCCAAGATCTCATAACATAAAAGTCTTGTGTGTGTACTGATCAGGCCGGCGCCTTCCCGCGATCCTCGTTGGTACCTGAAACACATAACACATAACACTGTAAGCACGAAGCTTAGTGAGTTCCCCAAAATACCATATATAACACATATCAGCCACTCGAGGCTATAACTCTGTGGGTCCGTGCACCCAAACTCTGCGAACCCTCAAGTTCTATCTCTGTGAACCTTCCGGTTCTAACTCTGTAACATGCACAACATAAATCACATAGAATAATGCAATGAAACACATAACACACATATAGCATACAACACTGTATCACATAACTCTGATTACCTACTCAAGGTAAAGTATGGTGAGAAGACTCACCTCGGACTCTCGTAAATCCCTAACTCGGTAGAAGTATTGCCTAGCCTTCGCCTATTCACATAAAGTAAATATCCTTATCAATATAACACTCAAGGCTAGACTCGACCCTCTATTGTCACCCTCAGAAGGGTAAAAGACTATTTTACCCCCTTCTCGACTCAAGGACTCCGTTGTTGACCAAACCCTAAAAGTCAACAAAAGTCAACGGTCAAACTTTGACCCAACTCGCCGAGTGCACTCTGGTGACTCGGCGAGTACACACGTGACTCCTAACTCTTTGTCCCGCTTGGCACGTCGAGTCCCGCCCTAAACTCGACGAGTCTCATCAGACATGAATCGCGGGGCCACCCCGACTCAACTCGCCGAGTTTCAAGAACAACTCGGCGAGTACAGTCTTGAACTTCAGTCCTCTAATCCCCTTCTGACTCACTGAGTCATCCCCCAACTCGGCAGTTCACTCACTGAATGATTAATGGGAAACCTTCATACTACTCGCTGAGTCTGTTCTTGGGACTCGGCGAGTTCATGCCATGCACACTCTCAAAACAACTTTTGAGGTCAGATCCGTCCCATACAATCATAGATCTGGCCTCCCCAAGCATGATAATCACGTAAAGCTAACATCTTGGTGCTCATGCAAAGGCTTAAAGGCCTTATTTGAAGATATGACCACTAAAATGACATCCAAAACTCATAACCCCCATTAATACTCATAAAGCTCAAGGGAAAAGGGTCTCTGGACCTCTTTGGGTCCAGATCTATAGCACCAACACAAGAAGGGACCAATTACTCAATAACCTTCCTCTAAAAGGGGCTAAAAAGCCCTAACTCTAGGAATTACACCATAAACTGAAGAAGGGTCGAATGAATACCTCAAAATGAAGTCTCTAAGCCCTGGAATCACTAGATTAGCACCCTCTTCAGTCTCCTCTTGCCTTGGTCCTCTTCTATTTGCAAAAACACCAACAAAGTATCAAGAAATGGCGCCTTTCCTCTCACAATCGCTCTAGCTCACTTAGGGCTTCTCTTTGGGGTCTGGTAGCCGCAAATGACGGCCATAAGGCCCCTTAAATAGGCCCCAAACCTGAGGAATTAGGGTTTCATTAAACAACATGGACTCGCCGAGTCCATCCGTCCACCCAGATAATGATTCGCGTCTCTACTCGGCGAGTCTACGCACCAACTTGCTGAGCTCTTCCACAAAACTTGAAATAAAATGAATAAATATAATACCTGAATTCCCGGATGTTACATCCTTATCAATTGCTTTTATGTTGTATTTTCAGTTGAGGATGGTGATGACTACATGAAGAGGTTCAGGTTCAGGATCAGTTTCAGGCTCTGGTGCAGAGTCGACGGATGAGAGATTGCACGAGCATATTGCAGCTGAGGTTACACGCGGCATCCTTGATGCTACCTCGGTGATTTTTGGTACTGTCAAGGAGGGGATCCTGGAGATTATGGAGGAGAGAATGAGGTCTTCTTGAGCCGAGATTGCTTCGGGTTAGATTAGGGCTCAAACTCCTTCATTTTGGGAGTTCAAGGCATGTGGAGCACCTGAGTTCTGTGGGGTTAAAGACCTCATCACTAGTCAACGCTGGATTGCTGACATGGAGAATGCTCAGCGCATGAACTTTTTCCCCGAGGCGGAAAATGTGGGATTCACGTCCTGTATGCTTAGGGATCGGGCACGAGACTGGTGGGAGGAGGTTACGCAAGAGGTTGGGTCCGTAGGTGTGACATTAATGACATGGGAGGAGTTTGTTCAGAGGTTTGATCGGGAGTTTACACCAACCATTGAGGTGCAACAGTTGGTGAGGGAGTTCCAGGACCTTCACTAAACTACTGAGTCTGTGGGGGAGATTACCGCCAAATTCAAGGAGAGGGCACTACTGGTCCCACAGTACGTTGCAGATGAGGAGATGAGGAAGACGAGATATCATGCTATGCTGAGGGATGATATCTGGGAGTTTGTGAGCTTCTTAGGGTGCAGGGCCCTAAATGACATGATTAAGAACGCCCGTGAGAAAGAAATCGAGTTGGAGCTCTGGATAAAGCGGAAGCAAGAGCAGGTTCAGATAGCAATGGGTCGGGCTAAGAAGCCTAAGACCTTTGATCCTCCTAGCAGAGGCCAAAAGGGCCAGGGCCGTTGTGCCAAGTGTAGAAAGTTGCATAGTGGAGCCTGTTGGGTAGCAGGCTCGGTATGCTATGTTTGTGGCCAGCCGGGCCACATAAGCAGGGAGTGCCCCAAGAAGGGCTTGATTTTTGCTTCCACTGGAACCAGACCGACGATAAAAAGGTTGATTGCTCGAGATTTTCTAGTGGGGCAGTGGTGGAGCCTATGCTAGCCACCTTGAGGATTACTAATGGACACCAAGGTAAGATGGAGGCTCCTGCAGAGAAGAGTATAGTGATCTAGTTGACCACTGATGAGGCCTGTGTAGCATCGGATGTTGTTACGGGTATGTGTCTTATCTTTTTCTTTTAATGCTTTCTTGTTATGCTTATGTTGTCATGATTTTGTATAGGGACCTTTTTGTTCAATGTATTCTCGGCTCATGTTCTTTTTTATTCGGGGGCTACCCAATCATTTGTATCTCTTGCGCTTAGCAAGAAGTTTTGAGATGCTCCGAGGACTTTGGATTCCCCTATTGAGGTGGAGATTATGGATGACCGTACTGTGAGCGGTGCGAGTGTATTTTGGAGGAGTATTCTGAACATGTTCGACGAGAGGTTTCCTATCGACTTGGTATTGATTCCTTTAAGGGGGTTGAAGGTAATCATTGGGATGTATTGGTTGGGACCCAATGGAGTTGTGATCAAATGTGAGCGCCAGTTGGTGAGGGATTGAACCCTAAGTGGGGGAGAACTGGTCATTCATGGACACGGAGCTTCGCATGGGCCAGCTCTCTATTCAGTTGCAAGGGCTAGTGGCTTCTTCAGCAGAGTTATTCTAGGTTTCTGGCTTATGTTTCAGATATGAGGGTGGAGACCACGACAGAGTTGAGCAGAGTATCGATTATGCATGATTTTCCAGATGTTTTTTCAGAGGAGTTGTCTAGAGTACCTCCCGAGAGGCAGGTTGAGTTCCTGATTGATTTGATACCTGGTCTGGGTCCAATAGCCAAGGCGCCATATCGCTTAGCTCCGCCTGAGATGCAGGAGTTGTCTACGCAGCTGTAGGAGCTGCTAGACAAGGGTTTTATTCGTTCGAGTAGTTCCCTATGGGGGGCACCGATCCTGTTTGTAAAAAAGGATGGGTCATGACACGTGTGAAATAGTACTAGTTTTAATCCTACTAATTTAGACACAAAACAAACACACGAAAGGTAGTGTACCTATTGATTAGCAATATAGTTCAAGCAAGTAGGTTATCGAACACTGGGAACGGTAACAATTAAAATATATACTAGTATTACCTAAATAAAGCAATTAATTAAAATGGGGGGTTTTCTCTAGTTTTGCAAGACTAGAAACTTAAATAACTTCCTAAACACTTAAACCAAAAACAATTAGCAGCTAAGGAGAAACAAAAAGACAACTAGATTCAAACAATTTAAAGAGACTTTTGTTTAGATCCGATTCACTTATTCCTATGGTTGATTTCGTGGCAAGTGCAATAGATTAATATATTAATGATTACTGATTTCTAATGTGATTAGATTCATGTTCGCTATTACTAATCCTTTAGCAAACAAGTCAATTCAAACATTGGCCAATTGATTAAACTAACAAGTTTCCTAGTGTTCATTTCGAATCAAGTAAGACTTGTAATATTAGTTAACTAAATTTGTCAATTCAATCAACTCATATGTGGTTGTTCATCACACATGCTCACACAATTAACTTATTTATTTTCTAGTTAACCCTAGGTTCATGTTTACTACTACTAGGCATATAATCTTGTTTTCATAAAAATATACGATTCAAGAAAATAAGAAGATATTTACACAACTCGGTAAACTTGATTCTTAACAGAAAATAATTATCATTAACATGCAAGGTTCTTTTAACAAGCTTAACAAGCTAAATAATCCAATCAAATTAATCCAAACCACTCAATCAAACCATATTCTTAAGATCATCTAGTCTAAACAGAAGTATGAAGCTTTTAGCACAGAACTACAACAAATATCATCATAAAATCGAAATCTAATGATTCAAACATGGTTCACACAAAAGAGTAAGATAAAAGTTTTGCTTGTTTGCCTTTGATCTCTTCAAAATTGACTTCTAGGTTGAATTCTCGAAAACCAAAGCTCCCAAGAACTCTTCTGATCTTCAAAAGTCGCCAAAAGCCTCCAGAATATGTTAGGGTTTCAAGAGAAATCTATTCTATTTATATATTCCAATTTTCAACTCCAACTCATCGAGTTTTTAGACCTAACTCGATGAGTTTTTTACTTAATACACGTGTACAGCAAGGCATTCTTGTATCGGGAATCTTCCAACAAACTCGTCGAGTTGATGGCCAACTCGTCGATTTCGTCCTTAATTAAGCCTTCTTTCTTCAAACTTCAATTCCCAAGCTTCCAATTGCTACTTCCACTCCCTTTTTCACCCGAGCATGTCTTTATTGACAAAATTGAAATATTAAGCTAATAAACACCTTTTGTTCATAAATTGAGACAAAAACAGTAAAAAGTATTAAGATATTATATGAATTATATGACTAAATATGCACCTATGAAAATACTTCACACTTGACTTTTCCTTGCCCACAAGCAAAACTGAATTTTAACACACTAGCATCACATAAGACAATCCCAATCAAACCCAGCCATTATGCCAAGACCGCAACATATGCATTTGTGTCTAAATTTTTTCCTAAAGACCCCCTAATCCTTAATACTTACAATCCTCATAAACACTCGCCCACTTCTTTTGAACAACGCTCATTTTATGCATCCCTCCAAATCCATCCCCAGAAAACATTCTTAACCTCAACTCATTTTTGGTTAAACCCCCAAGCACACATACAGAAAAATAACCTAGAAAATAAAATTACAATAAAAATAAAAATACTTGATAACTTGAACATCTTCAATAATTTGTAGTTTTTCTTCTCTATATTTCTTCTATGTCTTCATAGCTTTGTAGATTCTTTCTTTCAAACATTTCATCACTCTTTTTTTTATCGAACTTTTTTCACTCAAACTAAAAACCTAGAAAAACATATGCTTATGCAAGGGGATTTAACTTCATCCTTTATTGGTTAAAGGCATTAGTCTTATGTGCAATGACTACTTAAGCTTTCATGGATACATTTTTGGTACACGATGCTAAACATGTTGTGTCCCTCAAACTAAGTGAGGTTGTGCTTTTTTCCCATGATTTCACTAGAATAAAGGGAGCCACAAATGCACTATAATGTATATAGGCTCAACTAAACATTTAGGTCCTTATAGAATCATCAAACATAATACTGGCACGAAATCCTAATTGCATTTACTAAAAAAATTTCTAGTTTAACTCTAGCAATTTTTTATGCAAATTTGTTTTAAAAAAATAAACCAGGGAATCTAATTTAACTGATGTAACCAACCCCCTACCCCACACTTCACTTATTCAATGTCCCCATTGCATGTTATGCATGATAAGTAACATAAAAGTAAAATCAGAATTGAAACAAACTCTCTGGGATAGAAGTTGTGAGGTTGATATTCTTTTTTTAAGATCCATCTTCGACTGACTTTAGGCATGGGAACAACTCATCCACAGCTTGGGTGTCAAAATCTCGTGTGGTACAGCTCCAAATATAGAGGAAAAAAAGCTCTTGGAAATGCTCAGGAATGATCTTCAAATATATAATCAATGTCCGCGTTGTAACGCCTCGTTTCGAATAAAGTCCTAAATCGAGGTTGTGGCCCAAAGAGCGGCCATCATAAGGATTAGGGCCTTTATAAAGGTAATATTTAGCCCCATTTAGATGTGGGTAATGTAGGTATGTGACCCAATAGCTAGGTTTGCATTTTGGGGTCAAGGGTAAAATGGGAATGTAGTGTTTCAGACTTCTTTTATGAATTTTGGATTTTAGTCCGTTTGGGTTTCAGGTTAAACAAAGTTTATAGAAGTGTGGGGCTTCTCGTTAACTTTCCGTGGATATAAGGATCGTCGGAATCCGATTTATAACGAAGAAGCTATGGGCTTCCGAATTTTCGTGCTTTTCAGGCTTAGCCGAGTAAACAGGCGTACACAAAGCATACGTGGGGCGTACTAGTGAAGAAGACAGTATGCTGGGCGTACTGACCAGGATGGTCGCAAATGTTCTTCGGATTACGCTGGGTGTACAAAAAATATGTTGGGCGTATGCCAATCAGATCAGAACCCTATTTAGGGTCTTGGACCTTATTTAAACACCTTATCTCATAACCTAACCCTAATATCTTCAGCCTCCACCCCTCTAAACCCTAAAAATCGTCCTTAATCATCAATGGTGACATTTTAGAGCTCATGGAGTCCATTTTTGGAGTATTTGGTCCATTTCCAAGAAGGTGGAGTTGAGGCAAAGATGGGGGATCAAGGAAAGGCTTATGGATCTAGCTTTTGTGACTCATTTTCAGCTTAATGAAGGTATAAAGCTTTAAACTTGATCATTCATCTCTTAGATTTACCATTTATTGGTTTTGGTCCCTTTTTGGCCCCAAGGATGAAGCTTTATGGTTCAAATCCGATTCTTAGGCTTAGGGTTGCCACCCCTGGTGCTATTTAAGTTCCTAAGGCAGAAAGTTGCCATCTTGGAAGTCTAAATGGGTTCATGCAAGATATATGGCCATTTTCATGGAAGTAGATTGCTATACTTTGAGTATTGGGTTCATGTGGGCCATATAAGTCACCAAGTCAGCGACTTTATGGATTAAGACGTTAAGTATAACCCAGATCTATAATTTGGTCCCTTGGTTTGAAGCATTAAGTGCTTAATAGCAAAAAGGACTTAACAGAGGAGTACGATGGGCGTACAATTTGGTATGCGCAGCGTACAAGTCACGAACCTAGTACGCGCTACGTACAGCTGAGTACGCCCTGCGTACTCAGTCAGAATGGGTTTCGCTTATTGGGCTTCGGTGTAGGCCAACTGTTGATCTTGTTTATCTTGGGCCCATTGTGTCATCTGGTTGTGGGCTGTAAATGATGTGGGAAAAGGCCCCGGAAGGATTTGGTCCCAATTTAGAAACTTGGGCCACAGTATGGGCCACGACTTTTTTTTTAGCATTTTGGGCTTAAGTGTTTGGATTATTATTAGACCATCAGGATGCTAGGTGGTTTGGACTGAAAATAAGGATTTGGGCCTCATGGAAAGACCCAAGTAGAGGTTTGGGCCCAATTTGGAAAATTGGGCCATTGATGGATTTATGAACATTATAGTGTTGGGATTTTGTTGGTTTGGGCTTTGATTTTGGGATCATACTGGTCAGGGGTAGAATGGTCATTTTACCCTCATCCATGGATTAAGGATTTTAGTATGGGACCCAATTGCTAATTGGGTATATTAATCGGTATTGATAGCTCAGGAAGTGGTCAGGGCATCAGCTAAGGAATTCTTTCAGGAAGCTTCTGCATTCGATGTGAGTTTTCCTCACTGTACTCAAGGGTCTAAGGCACCAAGGCCGACCCTTTTTGGATTGTCATCCTGATGTGTTATATGCTTGGGGTGTTGTATGACCCGTTAGATCAATATCCTGATATATAGGGTGGTATGTGTTGTATGATCCGTTAGATCAGTATCCTGGTATATAGGATGGTATGTGCTGTTATGATCCGTTAGATCGGTATCCTGGTATATAGGATGGTATGTGCTGTTATGATCCGTTAGATCAGTATCCTAATATATAGGATGGTATGTATTGTTATGATTCGTTAGATCAGTATCCTGGTAGATAGGATGGTATGTGTTGTTATGATTCGTTAGATCAATATCCTAGTAGGTAGGATGTTATGTGCAGTTATGATTTGTTAGATCGGTTTGTCTGTCTACCGACTGTTATGTGGTTATCTGTTATATGTGCACATGTTTGTTTGGCGGTTGAGGCTTATCTGCTTTGTTGTTGGTTGCGGGCAATGAGTATTCCATCCCGAGGATGATTGGACTCGTATTATGCTGGCATTCCAACCGGATGGTTTCAAGCCTGGGGTATTCCAACCTGATGGTTGACTGGACCCATAGTATGATGTTTATGATTATATGTGTATTGTCATGGGTATGGGTATTTTGGGGCAACTCAATAAGCTTTCGGGCTTAAAGATTTAGTTTTTTGTTTCAGTTACATCAGGAGATCGTGGTAAGGCAAAGGCGTGATCCTATAGCTCCTCACTTTTATGACTTTGTTTCTGGGATACTCTTATATGATACATTTTGAAAACAAGTTTTATAAGGGTTAAAATATTTGAAAAAAATTTAAAAGTTTAAACTTGGCATGATTTTTTATGGGTGTTACAAGTTGGTATCAGAGCCTTGGTTTGAGTGAATTGTAGGAACATTCGTGTGAAACCAGTCTCAAATCGAGGAAAGATTTTCAAAATGGTTTTAAATTGTTTTCAAAATAAGTAAAGGAGGATGCAAGGTGTACGATGAGCCGGAGCCAGTAAGTAAACCCCAAAATACCATACAGTTATTTGATTATGTGACATGTTAGAACAGCATGCTAGTACTAGGCTAGGGATTTTCAGGAATTGCATGATTACATGATGCCTGCTCGCCTAGGGTTTTCCTTATATGAGATTAACATCATTACTATAGTTACTTGTGTATGTATCACGACTGTACATAATTAAGATCTTATAGCCCGAGAATGTTTGATTTAGCCTTACGTTCTGATTAGGGCTTAGGGTAGGATCAGATATTTGAAAGTCTATAGGGTCCAACGTTATGTATGGTTAGCATACACTAGTGTTGCAGGGTTGGTGGAAGTTTCATGGATGGGTGGGTTGTGTGGGACCAGCAGGTCAGTTGTGAGATAGTTAGCCTTCCTCTAGGAGTGAGGTTGAGTGACCACCATGAGCATATATATTGTTAGGGTGTTGTGGTGATACTTGAGACAAATATGGGTAGGTGTGGAAGGTAGTATGGGCCCATACTACTGAAAGCACATGACCCATACGCGTAGCAATGAAGTCACAACCCTTGGGGTTTAGTTGGAAGTTGGTTCCCTATTATCATATGGATTATCCGAGACGTTTTGAGACCGGATACGGATCAGGATCGAGAGCTAGCAGCTAGGATAGGCCAGTAATATTATAGGATCATGTCACGGAGATCATCAGGGGGGAGATGATCGAGATCGTTCGGGGACAGATTCCGGAGATGTGTGGGTCTTTCAAGACTGCTATGGTTGAGTATTTCTACAAGTGCAATGTAGCCCTTGATTGAGACGACGGTAGGGAGAGGAGCTGGTTGAGCTTTCCAGCACCGAGACTTGTTGCTGGTACATTTTCTGATGAGTAGAGGGCTGCAGTTATCTAGGATCGTGGAGATATTATGTACTCGTTACATTCTACGGGTTGAGCGGGAGAGTCTAGCACATGAGTTCTATATTTGAGGCTTCAAGGGTTTTGCTCGAGGCCGGAATGTGAGTCGCGAGGACTCCAGAAAGGAGTGATGATTATGTTCAGTTGGGGTTTTGCAGCTGGAAGTAAAATGGTTAATTGGTGAATTGGAATGTCGTTTTATAGGTCAAGGATTGTGTCCTTTCAGTTTTCGAGCTCGAAGGAGAGAGCAGAATTAGGACCCTAGGATTAGGTTGTGTTCCATCTCGGGTCAGTTGGTGGCAGGGATAGGCAACATAGTTTCATTGCCGGTGAGCGCAGGTGGGTTGATGTGGCATAAGTATTTGTGAGGTTCGGTTTGCCTTGGATCTCTTGTATCGAGCAGTAAGGATTGATTGTGCAACCTATTTCACCATTGGGATTGTAGGTTATGTGTGGGGAGTAGTTGTAGCCCAGTTTACGGTAGAGTTTGCTTCAGTTACTGTAGTTCAGCTATGGATGTTTGAGTGGGTGAGTGAGTCTGGGTGTGAACCCTGAATGGAATGATTTCTAGAGCCCGAGAGCGGGAGACTTGTTGGGAGCACCTTAGGAAGAAGGGTGTTAGGTGGGAGGTCTGCGGAAAGGGTTCCACATGATGTTTATTCATCATTGTTAGGAATTAGTGGTTTTAGTAATCGTTATTGACTAGCGGAAGAAAGCGCCAAGGGAAGTTGTTCGTTATTGAGACATTAGTTGGAGCATCTATCTTTGGACTTCAATATTTGGGTGTGGGATCATTCGAGCATTAGGCACTGTTGGTTTCTATGGGATTCAGGAAGTTTTCATCTGGTTCTTAGAAGTGTGTGATCAGTTGGGATTGGCTAGTATTGGAGCGCTAGCTAGAAGAGTTGGTTGTTATCGGATCGATCGTTGGAAAGTGAGAAAGATTGGGAATTTTCCAATTTTCATGTATTGTGAAGACTTAGTCGAATCTAAGTGGGGGAGAATCGTCCCAGGATACAGACGCGTGAGTGGTGTTGAAAATGGGATAAGTTACGCATCGTTGTCAGGAAGGAAGACAATCCAAGTGGCAGTTTGGTTTGAGGGTTGTGTGGGTTGGGAGTTCGGTGAAATCCCCAGCAGGTGTATCACGTCTTCTCGGCTGTTGATAACAGAAGTTGGGAAATCAGGTTGGAATTCTAGTTGAGTTCCGTTCGAGTATTCGGTTGAGGGGTGCTCGACTTTGAGGGTTTTGGATCGATAGATTGAGGATTTTGTTAGCTGCCAGGGCTCAGCAGTACTTTCAGCACAGGTGTGCGGGTTATTTAGTGTATGTGGTAGATACGCGGGTCGAGGAAATAGACCATGGATTTCCGAGAGGGTAGACAATCGACATGAGGCCTACGGTTAAGTCGGGGTTAGAGTCCATGGAATGTATTAGGACTTCGGAACCCTAAGTGGGTGAGAGCAGTCGACATGCGAATGATCACCATAAAGGGTGGTCCAGGGTGATGCTCAACATTTTAGAGCGGTACAGATAGAGTGAAGGCTTGGTGAGGCGGTCCAGTCATGCTGAAGACTCTATATGTGTTTGTAGATCTATGTGTGGGCATTGAGTATGTTGCTATGCTATAGCAATCAGTAGGTCTGTCCCCAAGTATTGAACATGGTGATGGAGTATGCTGAAGACTTTGTATGGGTTTTGTTAGTTATATGATCTGGTTCTGAGTATATATATGTTATGGGGGTAGCAACTTGTTTTGCAAGTGGATAGTGTAGGGTGAGGTTTTAGCACTGTGGCACTTGTTGGTGTTGTGAAGGTCATTGATTAGGCCTTCTTGGGAAATGGGGGAGGTGAGTACCTCCAAGATGGAGACAACTGAAGTGACAACATCAGCTTCGATAGGTTATCAGGAGCATTCCAGTCATGAGCTGAGGGCTGGGGAGGGCATACCAGACTCATATTGTGGGCTCAGAGGCAATATAGACCTATGTTGAGGACCATGTAAGGGTATTCCAGTCATAGGCTATGTGCATAGAGATTATGATGGTTAGGTCTCTTGTTGGAGCGCGTTTGGAACGGATGTAGTGTTGGGGTTCAGGTGAGCTATACTCGGTTGTGGCGAATTAGAGAGTTTTGGAGGAGATGCAAGGATAGATCCTTAGATCCCAAGTTATGAGTAGACCCGAGTTATGTTCATGGTGGTATTCCAATCTAGGGTATTCCATCCTGAGGATGACCGGACCCTACGATTGATTGGACCTGATATGTTTGGTATTCCAACCTGAGGGTTGAGTGGGCCAAACATGTGTGGGGAAACGAGGGTATTCCATCCTAGGGATGAATGGACCCGCCGTAGGCATGCCAGGTATTCCAGCCTAAGGCTAATTGGTTTAGGCATGCGTGTTCATGTTATTGGTGGGTTGATTATGTATAATATTTTGGGAGCTGAAGAACGCATCATCCTGTCAGCACAAAAGGGGTTTGTTTCATGGAGGGGAAAAGTTGAGTCCTCGATTCTTCGAGTCATCAGGATTATTGCTAGGATTGGCAAATTGGCAGATAGATTAAGTCTTTTGGAGGAACTTAGTCGAGTTATAGTAATTCCCATCAATCGCAAGTTGCTAAAGTGCGGGTAGGACGGGAATGTTGTGGTATCATTGGGGGATATTCAATTTGATGCATGCCGAAAGTAAGTAGAGAGGCCGAGGGCCGTCTTGGAAGGGAAGGTAAAAGTCTGGTGCAGAAAAAGGGGGGGTACATTGGTAAAGCTACGGTAGCAGTGTGTGATTTATGATTCTGTTTTTCTCGTGGGAACCTCAGGTTATCAGAAGTTGAGTAGCCAGTTGGGAGTAAGTGCAATGGGATTCAACAATGATCCAGCGTGGGCAGTCTGTTAGGGAGCCATACCATCACGGGACTTCAAATTTCGGATTGAGTAAATGTGATCATATCGCAAGGAATTCGTTTCATCTTCGGGTTTTAGAACCCTGTGGGGTTAGTCTTAGTTGCCTTGGGAAGGTTGTGGAATTCTCGGGTTGTGGATGTGTTGCTCAGGTTGTTGGTATTTCGGGATTGTTGATTCATGATTTCGAGGACAAAATCTAAATAAAGTGGGGGGGGGGGAGTTGTAACGCCCCGTTTAGAATAAAGTCCTAAATCAAGGTTGTGTCCCGAAGAGCGGTCATCGTAAGGATCAGGGTTTTTATAAAGGGAAGATTTAGGCCCATTTGGATGTGGGTAATGTAGGTATGTGACCCGATAGCTCGGTTTGCATTTTGGGGTCAAGGGTAAAACAGGAATGTATTGTTTCAGACTTCTTTTATGAATTTTGGATTTTAGTTCGATTGGGTTTCAGGTTAAATAAAGTTTATTGAAGTGTGGGGCTTCTCGTTACCTTTCCGTGGATATAAGGATCGTCGGAATCAGATTTATAATGAAGAAGTTATGGCCTTCGGAAGTTTCATGGTTTTCAGGTTTAGCCGAGTACACGAGGCGTAAACAAAACGTACGCGGGGCGTACTAGTGAAGAATGCAGTACGCTAGGCATACCTTAGAGTACGATGGGCATACTGACCAGGATGGTCGCGAATGTTCTTCGGAGTATGCTGGGCGTACGTCAATCAGATCAGAACCTTATTTTAGGGTCTTGGACCCTATTTAAACACCTTATATCATAACCTAACCATAATATCTTTAGCCTCAACCCCTCTAAACCCTAAAAATCGTTCTTAATCATCCATGGTGACATTTTGGAGCTCATGGAGTCCATTTTTGGAGTATTTGGTCCATTTCCAAGAAGGTGGAGTTTATGTAAATACGGGGGATCAAGGAGAAGCTTATGGATCTGGCTTTTGTGACTCATTTTCAGCTTAATGAAGGTATAAATCATTGAACTTGATCATTCATCTCTTAGATCTACCATTTATGGGTTTTGCTCCCTTTTTGATCCCAAGGATGAAGCTTTATGGTTCAAATATGATTCTTAGGCTTAGGGTTGCCACCCTTGGTGCTATTTGAGTCCCAAAGGCAGAAAGTTGCCATCTTGGAAGTCTAAATGGGTTCATGCAAGAGATATGGCCATTTTCATGGAAGTAGATTGCTATACTTTCAGTATTAGGTTCATGTGGGCCATATAAGTCACCAAGTCAATGACTTTATGGATTAAGACGTTAAGTAGAACCCAAATCTGTAATTTGGTCCCTTGGTTTGAAGCATTATGTGCTTAATAGCAAAAAGGACTTAACAGAGGAGTACGTTGGGCGTACAAGCTGGTACGCGCAACGTACAAGTCACGAACCTAGTACATGCTGCGTACTTCGGTTTCACTTATTGGGCTTCGGTGTAGGCCAACTGTTGGGCTTGTTTATCTTAGGCCCGTTGGGTCATCTGGGTGTGGGATGTAAATGATGTGGGAAAAGGCCCCAGAAGGATTTGGTCCTAATTTAGAAACTTGGGCCATGGTTTGGGCCACGAGTGTTTTTTTAGCATTTTGGGCTTAAGTGTTTGGATTATTATTAGACCATCGGGATGCTAGATAGGTTAGACTAAAAAGAAGGATTTGGGCCTCATGGTAAGACCCACGTAGAGGTTTGGGCCCAATTTGGAAAATTGGGCCATTGATGGATTTATGGACATTATAGTGTTGGGCTTTTGTTGGTTTGGGCCTTGGTTTTGGGATCATACCGGGTCAGGGGTAGAATGGTCATTTTACCCTCATGCATGTAATAAGGATTATAGTATGGGACCCAATTTCTAATTGGGTATATTAATCGGTATTGATAGCTCAGGAAGTGGCCAGGGCATCGGCTAAGGATATCTTTCAGGAAGCTTCTGCATTCGAGGTGAGTTTTCCTCACTATACTCAAGGGTCTAAAGCACCAAGGCCGACCCGTTTTGGGTTGTCATCCTGATGTGTTATATGCTTGGGTGTTGTATGATCCGTTAGATCAATATCCTGGTATATAGGGTGGTATGTGTTGTATGATCCGTTAGATCAATATCCTGGTATATAGGATGGTATGTGATGTTATGATCCGTTAGATCAGTATCCTGGTATATAGGATGGTATGTGCTGTTATGATCCGTTAGATCAGTATCCTGTTATATAGGATGGTATGTGTTGTTATGATCCGTTAGATTGTTATCCTGGTAGATAGGATGGTATGTGTTGTATGATCTGTTAGATCAGTATCCTAGTAGGTAGGATGTTATGTGCAGTTATGATCTGTTAGATCGGTTTTCTATCTATAGACTATTATGTGGTTATCTGTTATATGTGCACATGTTTGTTTGGCAGTAGAGGCTTATCTACTTTGTGCGAAAGCCAATAGACCTGGGCATTCCAACATGTTGGTTGTGGGCCGTGAGTATTCCATCCCGAGGATGATTGGACTCGTATTATGGTGGCATTCCAACCGGATGGTTGCAGGCCTGGGTATTCCAACCCCATGGTTGACTGGACCCATAGTATTATGTTTATGATTATATGTGTATTGTCATGGGTATGGGTATTTTGGGGGAACTCACTAAGCTTTCGGGCTTACAGTTTCATTTTATTGTTTCAGCTACATCAGGAGATCGTGGCAAGGAAAAGGCGTAATCGTACAACTCCTCACTTTTTATGAGTTTGTTTATGGGATACTTTGATATGATACATTTTGAAAACAAGTTTTGTAATGGTTAAAAGATTTGAAATGTTTTTTAAAAGTTTAAATTTGGCATGATTTTTTTATGGGTATTACACGCGTCAAATAGAATCAAATCATCGACTCGAAGATAAAAGAATGAGCAACTCGTCGAGTTTTATATGGAGACTCGTCGAGTTGAATCGCTATACTGGCAGAAATCACATTTTTTCACTTGGACTTGTCGAGTTCTATTTATGTACTTGACGAGTTTTCTTTTCTGTCTGATCAATTTCCTCTTTCTGCTTTAACTTTGATTTTCTGGTTAAGGGGGGGTATTAAAGTAATACACCCCCTCATTTTTCTTCAGCTACTGGACTCTTTTTCAACCATTAAAAACGTCGGACTCAACGAATCTCTCAATCTTCCAATATTCTAATAAGCAACTCGAATGCTTACATTAATTCCCTCATTCTTGTTATTTTTCTCTCAACCCTTACCCTAATTTTTTGCAAAATCAAAGATACCAAACAACATAATAAAAAGGAAAACAAACACACTTAAAATCCTAAATTACTAGAAGTTTTAAATCATCAACACACCAAAACCAATAAAAACACAAACAAATAAAAGAAAATTGTCTCAAACTTCAAACATAAATTAAAGCACAAAGGATAATCACTCGTCGTCCCCATCTTCTCCTCCTCCAAGTCCACTTCCACTACCACCGGCCCCACTTTTCTAGAATTCCATCTTTCCTCCCAACTTCTAATGTAAGGGTAGTCTGGAACATCATTCATTCGGGGAATGTTCATGTGATGCATCATATGTGCAACGGTCATATGATGGTAATTCAAGCTACGCCCTATGTCATCTTGGTGTGCCCTCAACTCCACATTATATGGTTGCATAGGTAGCTCATCATCAACCGGGACCATGGGTGGGTCTTCATGCATGTGTCCTTGTCTCAGTCTCACCCTCCTAAAATACCATATGATCTCGCCAATCTACTCACAAACATACCTGCAAAATTTCTTGAGGTTTTTCTATCTTTCACCCCCACCCTCACCTAAGTATTTTGCCAAACAATAAGGGATGTTATAGAAAGTATTGGGCATAATGATGTGCCATAAATAGAACACGTCAAGACTTGGCACTTTATCATCGTCCTTTAGCATATTGATGAAACTTGAAATAAATCGGTGGATTAGGTGGTGGATTGGAGACCTAATGCTTCCCTCTTGTGCAGCTGATGGAATATAAACATTATTCGCAATTGTCGACCACCAATTGGCCCCATTCACTCCATCTGGGAAGACCTTGTGACAATTATCCAAAAATGTACAAGAAGCTGCAGTCATGACCACCAATTGGTCATATAAACCTATCCTCCAACCTAACTCGGCCATGCTACAGTCTCTAAATTCACCCCAAATACAAAAAGTTAACGCGTTTGTGTCATAATAATCATATCCACCCCGGAACGCAAATGTAGAATAAAATTCCAAACACATCTCCTGGTAGACTGGTTCATGCATTCGAAATAGCCTCCTCCATGCATCACAAGTAATTTGCACCCCATTATATGTGATGACTTTTGTCAAATATGGGTTCATGGCTTCCACCAAACTCACTTGTTCTAACCATGCCCAGTTCAACTTGTTTGGTAAATAAAACTCCTTCTTTTTCAATGTTTCAAGCTTCTTCTTCCACCCAACCAATGTTCTTTGAGAGCCAATATATGGAAAATTAAACCAAGGGAAGTCCCCTTGGTTCCTTGGAATCTTCTGTTGGCCTTTGTTTCTACTCATTTTTCTACAAAATAAACACCAAAGAATAACCAAACAAAACACAAAAATTGTCAAAAATCGAAAATCTAGGCGATCTGTTGAAGCAACTCGTCGAGTTCCAAGAACAACTCGACGAGTCTGATGAAGGTTGCGAAAAATTTTTTTGATTTCATCAAATTCGACCACTTAAATACAAAATCATACTAGGGGTTGGTGTAGTGTAATAATTTGCACCCCATTATTTGTGATGACTTTTGTCAAATATGGGTTCATGGCTTCCACCAAACTCACTTGTTCTAACCATGCCTAGTTCAACTTGTTTGGTAAATAAAACTCCTTCTTTTTCAGTGTTTCAAGCTTCTTCTTCCACCCAACCAATGTTCTTTGAGAGCCAATATATGGAAAATTAAACCAAGGGAAGTCCCCTTGGTTCCTTGGAATCTTCTGTTGGCCTTTGTTTCTACTCATTTTTCTACAAAATAAACACCAAAGAATAACCAAACAAAACACAAAAATTGTCAAAAATCAAAAATCTAGGCGATCTGTTGAAGCAACTCGTCGAGTTCCAAGAACAACTCGACGAGTCTGATGAAGGTTGCGAATTTTTTTTCTGATTTCATCAAATTCGACCACTTAAATACAAAATCATACTAGGGGTTGGTGTAGGGTAGTAAAACACACATTAGTTCACAAGAAAAACTAGTCAAAATATCCGAATTTGGTAAAAATTAAAACCTTAGTGTTCATACCAAAGTCAAAATTGGGGCTTTTTCACAAAATGCAACCATCAAACACTTAAAATCGAAACTTTAATGGACGAGTTCGTTTTAAAAATCATGACATTTCGTCAAAACTTTACTTTTTAGGGTAAAAACCCTAATTGACTGAGTTAAAAACCAATTTATTTATTTTCGGCAAATAAAATGTACTTGTCGAGTTGGGGGTCCCAAACCCGTCCAGTAGAAGAAAGTTTTGACGAAATGTCACGATTTTTAAAACGAACTCGGCAAGTTTTTAACTGTGTTTTAAAAAAAATGGTTATCTTTAAATAAATTTCACCACACCCCACACTCAAACTTTGCTTGTCCTAAACAATCATTTTAAGCAAATCAGAAGACTTAGAGTGAAAGTCCTAATAAAACACACAAAAATAAGGGAAATAAAAGACAAAAAATGAAAAAAAAGGAAAGTAAAAGAAAGCAAACTCAAACAACAGGTTTCTTCCCGCAAGCGGTTCTTTTTTAGGAGTCTTTAGTTGGACTCCTTCTCGCTCTATGCTGCAGCGGTTTTCTCCAAATCCAATCCCTCTTCAATTCTTTCTTCACTTGACATTCCTTCTTCATATCACTTAACCCTATGCCCATTAACCTTGAAACTTGACCCATCCTTGTTCCATAAATCAATCACCCTGTATAGATAGACATGCTTAATCATAAAAGGCCCAGACCAACGAGTGCATAATTTTCCCATAAAGAGCTTTAGTCTTGAATTGTACGAAAGAACTTTCTAGTTAGCTTCAAATTCATTATTACCTTTCAACCTTGCATCATGCCACCCTTTTGTCTTGTCCTTATAGATCAACGAGTTAGTGTAATACTCGTTTCTCAATTCCTATGAGGCATTCATTTGCAAAAGTCGATTGGCACACAACTCACTTGGTTTGAATTACATGTTTTCAAAGCCCAATAAGCTTTATGTTCAAGCTCCACCGATAGATCACAGTTTCTACAATAGACTAACCTATAGGGTGTGGTTCTAATGGGTGTCTTGAATGCAGTCCGGAATGCCCAAAGTGCATCATCTAATTTATCCGCCCAATCTTTCTTATTGCTACCCACCGATCTTTCCAAGATTCTTTTGAGCGCCCTATTTGTAATCTCGGTTTGCCCATTTTTTGTGGATGGTATGGTGTAGAAAACCTATGGAGTACCCCATATCTTTTGTAACGTCCATGTTTCTTGGTTAGGCATTAATGATGATGTAATATTCTAGGTTAACCTTTGTAAACCGTTTTAAAATAATAAAAATGTATTATTTGAGTATTATGTGTTTGATGCTTAATTGTGTGACTTAAATGAATTAAGAATAAATATGAGTGTTAAATGAAAATATTAGATAAGCCCAATATCTATACATAAATAGGTAGTAGTCATGACACGGATTCCGGATATATAAAGAATGACGAAATTCGAGTTATAACGAAGAAGTTATGACCTGTCAAAGTTTCGCGACAAAACCGGTACGACACTACGTGACGTAAATAGTGAATTTACGATAGAGTAATTTTTAGCCTTAGCAATCTAAACGAAAGTCGTACAATACGTTAAACCAAGAGCATGCATGAAAAGAATGTCTAAATCTGACTTCGTATGAGGAAGTTATAATTTTTCGAAGTTTCGACTTAGCAGTATACAGCCCAAAGTTCGAATATGAGATCGAGTGATTTCTATCCGAGAAAATCTAAACGAGAATTGAAGATCTCGTTAATAGTAGTGCAACGGTAAAAAGACATACGAAAACGGACGTCGGAGAAAGAAGTTATGAATTTATAATGGAGTTTTCCTGTCCCGACCTATTAAAAATATAACTTTAAAAATAAAGTCAAAATTAGCCGACGGAGTCTTAATGAAAGTTATAGAGCATAGTCTCACCTACGTGTGGATATAAATAACATCAAAAACGGAGCTCGTATGCAAAAGATATGATTTTTTGAATTTTTAAAATAAAAATAAATAAAAATTTGAAGCTTATCCGAAGGGGAACGCCCCACGTTCAGAAGGGGAACGCCCCACATTCGTTTTGCTCGGCCTCAAATGAGCCACGTCGTCGTTGACACAAGCTGGCATCAGACAGAGGACTTCGCCCCGCTCCTACGCGCTGCGTCTGAAGGAACGCCCATCGTACCGAAGGCCAGACTCCTCCTATAAATAGGATGCGAGGCCAACCGTTTATGGTTGCTAATTTTCCATCTTTCAACCTTAAACTTTCTTCTGCTTTGCAAGAAATACCCTTGAAGTCCCGGTATCATCGCGAAGCCCCGAAGCAAGTCCCGAAGCCCTGAAGATCCCGAGAAAAAGAGTTTTTGAGCCGAAACTCTGCCCGCGTGAAGCCCAGTTTTTGAGAGAACATCCTGGTTTCATTGAAGAATATTACTTTACGAGTTGTACTGCTGTCCGATCATCGTCTTATCAAGTGAGTGTATATTCATTTTCTTCTAACACATAGATACGAAGTATTCTCTATAAAATGCGTGATATGTGTTTATATATTATTTGTTTATTTGAGATAAGTGTTGAATGAATGTTTTATACACGTTTTACGTTGTAGATGTATTTTTATCTACAAATATGTTGGGTGAAACATGGGTAGATAGTTGATGTGTGATTAAATAAAATGATGAGAGGTCTCGATGTTGTTGCTGATTCAGTCATCTAGCAGAGTTTAAATGACGACCACAGACTCTTCTAGACAGTCCAGTGGAACGCTGGCAGGCTCGCCACCTGTAGGTGTTATTGAACTTGGGTGTTCAATTGTTTTACTCCACCCCCACATGGTTTCCTTATTTGACATAAATTGCTAGGAAACCCCCAAAGCAGTGTTGTCACCCTGATGAAAATCCTTAGGCTAGGTCCCTTGTGATAGTTATTTTAGGGACGTAATGTAAGGATAACGGGAATGGGTAATTGGGTTATTGTTGGTTGATGAAATTAATATAATTATTTATTGTGGGTTGAAAACCCTATATGCTCACCAGGCTCCTAAGCCTAACCCACTCAGTTTTCTTTATATTACAGGTAGCGGCACCAGAGCATAAGTTGGATGACTTATCAAGATATTTTGGATTATAGACCAGTAGTTGTAAATAACTGTTGTAAGGTCTATTTTGTATTGTTTATGCTTTTGGTCTGTATTGGAATATGACATCCTGAGATTTTGTTATATAATGAAAATACATTTCTTTAAGAAATGCTATGATAAATTTTTATCATATTTTGTTTTGGGAACAAATTTTTCAACTCTTTTAATCAAAGGATTACTCTGAATTATTTTAAAAGCATAAATTAAATCAGTCTTTTCTGACAGTGAATTTGGCGATGTCACATCTTTGCAACACTTTTGCTAGTTGATCATTAGCAAAATGGGTTCCCCTATCACTTATCAATTCCTTTGGAACTCCAAACCTAGAGAATAACCTTTTTAGAAACAATTCACCACGACCCTTGCATTATTTGTTGGTAATGCTTGGGCTTCTGCCACTTTGAAACATAATCCACCGCTACAAGTATGTATATGTGTCCTCTAGATGATGGAAATGGTCCCATGAAATCCATACCCCACACATCAAATACTTCACACACTTAGATGTTCCTTTGAGGCATTTCATTCCATGCAGAAATATTACCCGACCTCTCGCAAGCATTACACTCTCTCACATAGGTTGCATCATCCTTTAAGATAGTGGGCCAATAAAACCCCGCATAAAACACATTTTTTAGTTGTGTATTGTACCCCATTATGTCCTCTTGCTGGCCCATTGTGGCAATGCTCTAGAATGTCACAAGTCTCTCTTCCAAATACACATCTACTAATGATCCCATCTGCACAACTCCTAAAAAGATAGGGCTCATCCCAAAAATAATATTTGATTTATGAAAAGAGCTTCTTTTTCTACTGGTGAGTGAGCCCTTCTGGAAGAAAGTTGCCAGAAAAGAAGTTTGTAATGTCAGCATACCATGGCTCTTCCCCCATGATCACCATTAAGAACTCCTCTGGAAGCTATCCCTAATACCCTTGTTGTCCACCTTGTCCCTTTCTAGATTTTCCAATCTAGATAGATGGTCGGCAGCTACATTCTTTATCTCTTTCTTTTCCTTGATCTCGATGTCAAATTCTTGAAGTAAAAGCACCCATCGGATCAATCTAGGCTTTGCATCCTGCTTGGCAAACAAATACTTGATAGCAGAATGGTCAGTAAAAACTGTAGTTTTAGACAAAATAAGGTAAGGACAAAATTTGTCAAAGTCATAGACCGCGGCCAATAATTCCTTTTCAGTTGTGGTGTAATTCTCTTGGGTCGGATTTAAGGTCTTTCTTGCATAGTAAATCGGTTGAATGTACTTGTCAACCCTTTGACCAAGTACAACTCCTAAGGCAAAATCTCTCGCATCGCACATTATTTTAAAGGGTAAGTTCCAATTCGAGGCAATAATGATCTGGGCATTAGTTAATTTTTCTTTCAAATTTTCAAAAGCATCCAAACATTCTTTAGAAAAAATAAAAGGCGCATCTTTCAAAAGTAGTTGAGTTAAATATCTAGTTATTTTAGAAAAACCTTTAACAAAATAGTGGTAAAAACCTGCATTACCTAAAAAACTCCTAACACCCTTCACATTAGTTGGTGGGGGTAATTTAGCAATAGTATCAATTTTTGCCCAATCCACCTCGATCCCCGCTTTGGAAACTTTATGGCCTAAAACAATGCCCTCCTTCACCATGAAATGACATTTTTCCCAATTTAAGACTAAATTGGTCTTTTTGCACCTAGCAAGCATCAAATCAAGGTTAGTAAGACAATCATTGAAAGAAGAGCCAAAAACAGAAAAGTCATCCATGAATACTTCCATAATTTTTCCACCATGCCGTGTAATATCGTTGTCATGCATCGTTGAAAGGTCGCTGGCGCATTACATAACCCAAAAGGCATGCATCGATAGGCGAATGTTCCACTTGGACAAGTGAACGTCGTCTTTTCTTGATCATTTGGGTCAATAGGAATCTGGAAATAACATGAAAATCCATCTAAAAAACAATAATAGAAATGGCTAGATAATCGCTCAAGCATTTTATTAATAAAAGGAATAGGGAAGTGGTCGTTAAGTGGCATCGTTTAGCTTTCGATAATTGATGCACACCCGCAAACCGGTTACCGTTCGTGTAGGTATGAGTTCGTTCTTCTCGTTCGTCACAACTGTCATCCCTCATTTCTTTGGCACTACTTGAACTGGACTAACCCATGAACTATCGGAAATCGAATATATGATCACAGCATCTAAGAGCTTGACAACCTCCTTCTTGACCACCTCTTGCATGTTCGGGTTCAACCGCCTTTGATGTTGCACTACCGACTACGTGCCTTCTTCAAGGTTGATCTTGTGAGAGCAATAAGAAGGGCTTATTCGTTTTATATCGGTAATTTTCCATGCTATGGCATTCTTCCTTTTCTTTAGAACCTTCATTAACTCTTCTTTTTCGGTTTGTGTAAGATCAAAGGCTATGGTCACGTGTTTTTGATCACCCTCTCCTAAAAATGCATATTTTAAGTTCTCTGGAAAAGTTTCCAGCTCTAAATTTGAGTTTTGAACACTGAACACGTCGAGTCCTGAAACCAAATTCGTCGAGTTGTGCCCAATTTTCCCGTCTGATCATGACTTTTCATCCAAACTCATCGAGTTTATCTCTTCAACTCGCTGAGTTGAATTTTCAGAACTTCTTATTAATTCTTCGTATTCACTTTCTTCGAGTAATCTTCCTATCTCTTTTAGGTCTCTTTCAACATCAAAGTCATCTTTAAAGGTAACGGTGGATCGTTTGACTTGTCTTCTTTCCATTCTTCCATTAATTCTTCCAAAATGTCCACCGAGAAGGTCGTGTCATCACTAAACTTAGAATGCTTCATGGCTCGATCAACTCCAAAAGTAACTGAATCTTCTCCCACCCGAAGGGTAAGTTTGGATTCTCTTATGTCCACTATGGCGCTTGTGGTGTTTAAGAAAGGTTTTCCAAGAATGATCGACACTTGATGGTCTTCTTCTATATCTAGCACTATGAAATCCGTAGGAAATACAAACTTATCAACTTTCACCAATAGGTCCTCACATATCCCCCTTGGAAATGTCACTGTCTTGTTTACTAGATGAATTTCCATTCGAATCGGTCTCGGCTCCGGAAGGTTCAACTTCTTAAAAAATGAATATGGCATAAGGTTCACAGTTGTCCCCAAATCAGCCAATGCATAACTAGTAGCTAAATTCCCGAATTGGCATGGCAAAGTTAAACTACCTGGGTCACCCATCTTTTTTGGCAATTTGTTCAACATTGCGGCTGAACAATTCTCATTAAGGACCACTTTAGATGCCCCCTCCATATTTTTCCTATTTGTGAGAAGGTCCTTCAAGAACTTGGCATACTTAGGCATTTGTGCAACCACCTCGATGAAAGGATTGTTAATTTAAAGGGCTTTGATGTACTCCAGGAACTTTTGATAGTCTTCATTCTGCTTATCTTGTCTATCTCTGCTTGGAAATGGAAATGGAGGTTGATACGGTTCAATTGGAGGTTTATTTTTCTTTTCAGTCGCAGAACTCATCGATTTCTTCTTTGGAACTCGTGGAGTTTGGTCGACTGTTTGCAAATTCAGGTTTTCTTTCTCTTTTTCTAGCACCTCCTTAGAATCTTCATTCGGGATTGGGGTCAGAGGAGTGACTACTTTTTCGCTCCTAGTCGTCACAATAATTATGTGTGCACTTCTCGAATTTTTCTCGGTATCGCTAAGAAGTTCGCCTGGTGTCTGCTCATTGACTTGCTTTGCAGGCTG
This sequence comes from Lactuca serriola, assembly GCF_051521515.1. Taxonomy (NCBI): domain Eukaryota; kingdom Viridiplantae; phylum Streptophyta; class Magnoliopsida; order Asterales; family Asteraceae; genus Lactuca; species Lactuca serriola. The sequence goes on from NC_136416.1 coordinate 40,457,619, forward strand.
CCCTAGTTGTTTTTCAATGTTGAGGATAGAGGATTGCTGATTTCTCATTAACGCTTGTTGCTCTTTCATTATTGCCTATTATTCTCGTATCTCCGCATCGGTTTCATTGTGTCTTTTCTCGGATGCAGTTACAAATCGTGAGAGCATGTCTTCAAAGTCCATTTTCTTCTCTTGCACCGGCTCCTCCTTTTGATAGAAACCTCTTCTCTTTTGCCTATATTTCTCCTCCTTTGCCTTCTTGTACTCATCGTATGGTAGCCACTTGTAACACTCGTGTTTCTAGCCTAGGCATTTATCTTGAGTTAATAGTCTAGGTTAACCTTTGTAACTCATTTTGAAGAAATGAAAAGGAATTATGTGAATATTATGTGAATTATGTGTTTTATGCTTAATTATTACGCTTAATTAATTAAGAATAAAAATAAGCGTCAAAATTAAAGTGTCCGATAAGCCTGATATCTTTACATAAAGTTGTAGTGGTCGAAACAAGGATTTCGGGGATATAAAGAATACCAAAATCCGAGTTATAACGAAGAATTTATGACATGTCGAAGTTTCGCGACAAAACCGGCACGGTGCTGAATGTCGTAAAAAGTGAGTCATGCGAAGCCACGTGTCCTCTTCTGATTCGACCGAGGAGGAGGCCCAATCCGAAGCAGCCAGCTCCCCAGCCGAAGCTTCGCCCTGCTGTCGCGTGTGTCCGAGCCTCGCATAGCCTAACTCCGAGCCTCGCAGGTGCACCAGTAAGCCGCAGTCCACTTAGAAGCCGCCAGCGAGCCCTCGCATGTGCGAGCCATGTGCGAGCCAAGCGAGCCTTCTCAGCCGTCGGATTAGAAGACTCCTGACCGTCCGATCAGAAGCTTCCCCCTATAAATAGAAGGCTGCGAGCCTTCTCGGATATTTTTAAGAAATTGCCACTTTTAACCCCTAAACCCATATTTTCTTCATCTTAACATCCCGCAAAGCCCCGATATCGATTGTAAAGCCCGGAATACCCCATGAAGTGCCCGAGAAGCCCGGAAAATTTATCTTTTCGGTTTCGAAGCCTGACTTTTACAAAGCCCGGTTTCTCAATAAAACTCCCGGTTTTATTAGAAACGATCGTTTTAGGAAACGAATTGTTGCCCGATTATCATCAAATCAAGTGAGTGTATAGTCACTTTCATTTTACACATAGATATGAAGTATTTACCTTATAATACGTGCTATGTGTAAATATATTAATTATTTATTTGAGGTAATTGTTGTGTTGATGTTTTATACAAGTTTTAAACTGTATAAGTATTTTTATCTACAAATATGTTGGGTAGAACATGGGTAGATTGTGATGTGTGATAAAATAAAATTGATGAGAGGCCTCAATGTGTTTTGAGATCCAGTCATCTAGCGGAGTTTGGATGACGACCACGGACTTTCTAGACAGTCCAGTGGGAAACATTAGCAGGTCTGCAACCTGCAGGTGTTAATGAACTAAGAGTGTTCATTCGATGTACTCCATCCCCCTCATGGTTGCCTTTAGGACATGTATGGCTGAGGAACCCCCTTAGCAGTAGTGTCCATCCCGATGATATTCTTTAGGCTAAGTCCCTTGTGATAAGTGTTTAGGGACATAAAGTGAGGATAACGGGAACGTGTAATCAGGGTTATTGTTGATTGATGAACTTAGTAAGTTTATTATTATTGTGGGTTGAAAACCCTATATGCTCACCAGGCTCCCAAGCCTGACCCACTCAGCTTTTTAAGTTACAGGTAGTGGACCCCGAGCATAGTCGGAGGACAACGAGAGATTTTTGGATTATAGGCCAGTAGTTGTAAATAACTATTGAAAGGCTTATAATGTCTTGTTTATGCTTTTGATCTGTATCGGAACATGACATCCCGAGGTTTTGATATATATATGGAAAACATATACCTTCTTAATGAAGGGTTTTGATAAACTTTTATCATATTTTGTTTGGGGACCAATTCCGCAACATCTTTTAAAAAGATTTCTCTGATTTTATTTTAAAAAGCATAAATTAAATCGGTCTTTTCTGGCCGAGAAATTAGGGGATGTCACAGTTGGTATCAGAGCATTAGTTTAAGCGAACTAAGAAATTGTAGAATTTCTAGACTTGAACTTAGAATGCTAAGTGATGATTGTGAGATGAGTGTCTACCATATTTTAGACACGAGCACTAGTTTATTTTAGGGAAGATGCCTAAAATGCCCTTATGTGCTAAATGCTATGTGTTTGCCATGTGTGCCATTATTTGTTCGGATCTATGGTCTGTTACCGACCGGATCTGGAAACCTTATGTGTGTAGGATTCTAAGCGTATGATTACAAGATTAGAACTAACATGTAAACGTTTCGGAGTGATAAGGGAAGTGAAATGTCTAACAAGGATAAAGACCTAAATTCGCCTTATTCGTTATATAGATTGTAATGGCCATACCTCGTAGTGGAGCTGCAAATGCAAAAGGAAACAGGGATCAACAGCCTCAACCTCAAGTAGTTGAGCAAGTACCTGTTGTAGGAGCTGCACCTGAGCCAATGACGATGACAGGGGTACAAGCAATGGTGCAAATGATGTTAGATCGCCAAATGGAGGAGACAAGGCGATTACTACAACAACATAGGGAAGAGACTACGATGTCTGTTGAACAGCCCGTATTGAATGAAGGGCAATCAGTAGGAGGGAACTATAGTGGGACTCTTGGTCAAGCCAACCCACCGATAGTTAGACAAAACAACCAGGATGGAGGAGTTGATGGACGCAGATGCAAATACAAAGATTTCATGGCATCTAAACCGCCGTGTCTATCTGGAAGTCCGACACCGATGGAAGTCATGAATTGGATCTCCGAAATGGAGACGATGTTTGAAAGTTGCGAGTGCAGCAACAAACAAAAGACCGCACTTGCGATTCCTCTGTTAAAGTCTGGTGTGTTGAGCTGGTGGAAGTTACTAACTGATTCAATGCCCAAGGGTGAAGCTAGTAAGATGTCTTGGGAAGAATTTGTGGTACAACTGACATTGCAGTACTGCTCTACGCAGGATCTTCTGGAAATCAACAATGAGTTTCAGAATTTAAAGAAAGGAAAGATGAGCGTTACTGAATACGCTGCTAGTTTTATGGAAAAGATGAAGCTAGTTCCTCATCTAGTTCCAACTGAACTCTCTAAGGTCAACAAGTTTGCCCTCGGGTTACCAGCGGACTTTGGTGCGATGGTTAAGCAAGCAACCACTTTGAAAGCCGCCATCTGGGCTGCTAAGAATGTCGAGGTTCAGATCAAAGAGAAGGGTTTGGAGAGGGCAGAAGTTGGTGAAAAGAGAAAATTTGAAGGAACTTCGGGTTCCAACAAGAAAAGCAAATTTTCTAAGTCCAAGAAGTTTGGAGGAGGAGGAGGTGAAGTGAAATGGTGTGAGAAGTGCAAGAGAAAGCACTCTGGGAGATGTAGTGAGGAGGTGACTTGCTTCAAATGTGGAAAGACTGGGCATTATGCCAACGTGTGTCCGTCCGACAAGAGGGTATGTTTTGAGTGCCATGAAGTAGGGCATGTTCTTAAAGACTGTCCAAAGAGGAAGGATGCCGCAAAGCCCAATCTACCACCAAAGGCGAAGGCGAGAGCCTTTCAGATGACACTTGAAGATGCAAAAGAAGAAGTCGATGTCGCTTCAGGTACCTTTCTCGTAAACGAATTGCCTGCCCAAATTTTGTTTGATTCTGGAGCCAATTACTCCTTTATATCGCATGAATTTGGTAGAAAGCTAGCTTTGCCTGTAGATAGGCTAGTTAATGCCTTATTAGTCGAGATAGCTAGTGGCAAGTTTGTACCTGTTAGCCATCGTATGAAAAACATCCTTATTGACTTGGATGGGAATAAGTTCCAAGAGGAATTATTGCCTATCGAGTTAAATGGATTCGACATAGTTTTAGGAATGGATTGGCTTAGCGCCAATGATGCAGAAATACTATGTAGAAAGAAGATAGTTAAAGTAAACCCGCCAGGGCCAGAGTCGTTTATGGTGTATGGAGACAAACGTAGAGTAAACTCTGGAATCATTTCCCTAATGAAAGCCAGAAAGTGTTTGGCCAAGGGATGTACATCATATCTAGCGTTCGTGATCGATGCCAAGATGGAAAAGAAGGAGGTGCAGAATATTCCGGTGGTGTGTGATTATCCAGAAGTCTTTCCCGAAGATCTTCCCGGATTGCCCCCTGATCGACAAGTAGAATTTCGTATCGACTTGTTACCAGGAACGACGACGATAGCGAAAGCACCTTATCGATTAGCGCCAACCGAAATGAAAGAACTTATGACACAACTTCAGGAGTTATTGGACAAAGGTTTCATTCGACCTAGTTCATCGCCCTGAGGAGCCCCTATGTTATTTGTAAAGAAGAAAGATGGAAGCATGAGAATGTGCATCGATTACAGAGAGCTGAACAAAGTGACGATAAAGAACAAGTACCCGTTGCCAAGGATCGATGACTTGTTCGACCAGTTGCAGGGTTCGAGCTATTTCTCGAAGATCGATCTTAGGTCGGGATACCATCAACTAAAGGTGAGAGAGCAGGATATCGAAAAGACTGCTTTTAGAACGAGATATGGACACTATGAATTTTTGGTTATGTCGTTCGGACTAACCAATGCCCCAGCAGCTTTCATGGATTTGATGAATAGGGTTTGTAAACCATTCTTAGATAAATCCGTGATAGTATTCATAGACGATATCTTGATTTATTCGAAAAGAAAGCAGGAGCATGAAAAGCATCTACGTGAAGTGCTAGAAGTCCTGAAAAGGAGAAGCTATATGCAAAGTTCTCCAAGTATGAATTTTGGATTCAAGAAGTCCAATTTTTAGGTCATGTTGTTAACCAAGAAGGAATAATGGTTGACCCAGCAAAGATTGAAGCTGTAATGAAGTGGGAACAACCAAAAAGTCCTACGGAGATTCGAAGCTTTTTAGGATTAGCTGGATATTACCGATGGTTTATCCAAGGCTTTTCTTCGATTGCTACTCCATTAACAGCTTTGACCCACAAAGGAGCCACTTATGCTTGGAATGAGAAGCATAAGGAAGCCTTTGAGAAGTTGAAGAAGAGACTGTGTGAAGCACCGATTCTTTCGTTGCCCGAAGGTGTTGATGACTTCGCAGTTTATAGCGATGCATCTGGAGTTGGGTTAGGTTGTGTTCTAACCCAAAGGGATAAAGTGATAGTGTATGCATTGAGGCAATTGAAGGAACATGAAAAGAACTACCCCACTCATGATCTGGAGTTGGCAGCGGTAGTATTCGCCCTAAAGATATGGAGGCATTATCTTTATGGCACAAAGTGTAAACTTTTCACTGATCATAAGAGTCTCCAGTATCTCTTTAATTAGAAGGAATTGAACATGAGGCAACGACGCTGGCTAGAGTTACTCAAGGACTACGACTGTGAGATACTTTACCACCCTGGTAAAGCAAATGTGGTTGCTGATGCTCTCAGTCGGAAGGTAAACCTTGAAAAGAAAAGGCCAAGAGCGTTGAGAATTGAAGTTGTCTCGACAATTATGGAAAGTATAAAGAAAGCTCAAGAGGAATCTTTAGAGAAAAATGACCGAAAGGAAGAACGTTTGGGCAAAACGTTAGTGTTCGGCACAAACAACCAAGGGTTGAAGGTATTTCAAGATAGAATTTGGGTACCTAAGATAGGCGGAATAAGAGATCTTCTGATGGAAGAAGCTCACAAGACCATGTACTCAATTCATCCCGGCAGTACAAAAATTTATAGGGGCCTAAAACCCTATTATTGGTGGCCGACGATGAAGCTCGATGTTGCTAAGTATGTGGCCGAGTGTGTAACTTGTGCTAGGGTTAAGGCACAACATCAGAAACCGTATGGGAGTTTAGAACCTTTACCCGTACCCATGGGTAAATGGGAAGACATCACCATGGATTTTGTGACTAAACTGCCCAAAACAAGGAACGGTCACGACATGATTTGGGTGGTCATTGATCGCTTCACTAAGAGTGTGCATTTCATAGCGGCCAAAGAGAAATGGTCTATGGATAAACTTGCAAATTCTTACGTGAAGGAAATTTTGAGGCTTCACGGTGTTCCGTTAACGATTGTGTCCGATCGTGATAGCCGTTTTACCTCAAGGTTTTGGAGGAGTCTACAAGAGGAATTGGGTACCAAGTTGTGTTTGAGTACAGCTTACCATCCGCAAATCGATGGTCAGAGCGAGCGAACGATTCAAACATTGGAGGATATGCTGAGAGCATGTACCCTAGAATTCCAAGGTATATGGGATGAACACTTACCTTTAGTAGAATTCTCCTATAATAATAGTTTCCACTCAAGCATTAAGATGGCACCTTATCATGCTTTGTATAGGGAGAAGTGTCGAATGCCATCATGTTGGTTGGAAGCTGGGGAAAAGCAGTTTATGGGACCTGAAATAGTCCATGAGACTGCTGAAAAGTTGAAAGTGATAAGGGAAAGGATGTTAGCTGCTCAAGATCGACAAAAGAGTTATGCTGACAAGAAAAGACAACCGATATCCTTCGATGTTGGAGATTCAGTTTTACTTAAAGTCTCGCCGTGGAAGGGACTTATAAGATTTGGTAAGAGAGGGAAGTTGAGTCCAAGGTTTATTGGACCATTTAAAGTTCTTCAGAGAATCAGGAATCAAGCTTACAAGCTAGAGTTACCGAAAGAACTAGAGGGTATTCATAACACCTTTCATGTGTGTTATTTGAGAAATTTCACAGGAGATGTGCCCAACATAATTCCGATTTCTGAGTTAAGGTTGGATGAAAACAAGAGGTTGATCGAGGAACCTGAGGCAATCGTTGACCGTAAGACTATGAAGTTACGACACAAGATGGTCGATTTAGTGCTTGTGCGTTGGAAACATACGAATGGACCAAATCTCACTTGGGAAACGGAGAGTGACATGATGAGTCGCTACCCGCAGTTGTTTGGTGATATGTGATTCCGAGGACGGAATCATCCTAAGGGGGAGAGAATTGTAACACTCGTGTTTCTAGCCTAGGCATTTATATTGAGTTGATAGTCTAGGTTAACCTTTGTAACTCGATTTGAAGAAATGAAAAGGAATTATGTGAATATTATGTGAATTATGTGTTTTATGCTTAATTATTACGCTTAATTAATTAAGAATAAAAATAAGCGTCAAAATTAAAGTGTGAGATAAGCCCGATATCTTTACATAAAGTTGTAGTGGTCGAAACAAGGATTTCGGGGATATAAAGAATACCAAAATCCGAGTTATAACGAAGAATTTATGACATGTCGAAGTTTCGCGACAAAACCGGCACGGTGCTGAATGTCGTAAAAAGTGAGTTTTCGATAAACTACTTTTTAGCCTTAATAATCTAAACGAAAGTTGTAGTATTCGTTAAACCGAGAAGTTCGATAAAAAGAACGCCCAAATCTGACTTCGTATGAGGAAGTTATGATTTTTCGAAGTTTCAGCGTAGCAGTAGACAACTAAAAACTCGAATTTTAGATCGAGCGATTTTTAGCCGACACAACCTAAACGAGAATTGAAGGTCTCGTCATTAGGAGCACAACGGTAAAAAGTCTGACAAAAACGGACGTCGGATGAAGAAGTTATGAATTTTTAACGGATTTCCTGTCCCGATCTGTTAAAAATAATAATATAAAATTTAAAGTCAAAATTAGCCGACGAAGTCTAAACAGAAGTTGTAGATCGTAATTTTAGCTACGCATGCATATAAAGAACGTCAAAAACGGAGCTCGTATGCGAAAGTTATGGATTTTAGAAGTTTTGGCGCGAAAACCGAGAAATTTCGCATAGTCACACTTTGCCACCTCACCCTCGCTTAGAATGTGACACGTGTCCTGCTGAGTCATCAGGCTGCTGAGTCACCGAAGCTGCTGAGTCATGCGAAGCCACGTGTCCTCTTCTGATTCGACCGAGGAGGAGGCCCAATCCGAAGCAGCCAGCTCCCCAGCCGAAGCTTCGCCCTGCTGCCGCGTGTGTCCGAGCCTCGCATAGCCTAACTCCGAGCCTCGCAGGTGCACCAGTAAGCCGCAGTCCACTTAGAAGCCGCCAGCGAGCCCTCGCAGGTGCGAGCCATGTGCGAGCCAAGCGAGCCTTCGCCTGCGAGCCTTCTCAGCCGTCGGATCAGAAGACTCCTAACCGTCCGATCAGAAGCTTCCCCCTATAAATAGAAGGCTGCGAGCCTTCTAGGATATTTTTAAGAAATTGCCACTTTTAACCCCTAAACCCATATTTTCTTCATCTTAACATCCCGCAAAGCCCCGATATCGATTGTAAAGCCCGGAATACCCCACGAAGTGCCCGAGAAGCCCGGAAAATTTATCTTTTCGGTTTCGAAGCCCGACTTTTACAAAGCCCGGTTTCTCAATAAAACTCCCGGTATTATTAGAAACGATCGTTTTAGGAAACGAATTGCTGCCCGATTATCATCAAATCAAGTGAGTGTATAGTCACTTTCATTTTACACATAGATATGAAGTATTTACCTTATAATACGTGCTATGTGTAAATATATTAATTATTTATTTTAGGTAATTGTTGTGTTGATGTTTTATACAAGTTTTAAACTGTATAAGTATTTTTATCTACAAATATGTTGGGTAGAACATGGGTAGATTGTGATGTGTGATAAAATAAAATTGATGAGAGGCCTCGATGTGTTTTGAGATCCAGTCATCTAGCGGAGTTTGGATGACGACCACGGACTTTCTAGACAGTCCAGTGGGAAACATTAGCAGGTCCGCAACCTGTAGGTGTTAATGAACTAAGAGTGTTCATTCGCTGTACTCCATCCCCCTCATGGTTGCCTTTAGGACATGTATGGCTGAGGAAACCCCTTAGCAGTAGTGTCCATCCCGATGATATTCTTTAGGCTAAGTCCCTTGTGATAAGTGTTTAGGGACATAAAGTGAGGATAACGGGAACGGGTAATCAGGGTTATTTTTGATTGATGAACTTAGTAAGTTTATTGTTATTGTGGGTTGAAAACCCTATATGCTCACCAGGCTCCCAAGCCTGACCCACTTAGCTTTTTATGTTACAGGTAGTGGACCCCGAGCATAGTCGGAGGACAACGAGAGATTTTTGGATTATAGGCCAGTAGTTGTAAATAACTGTTGAAAGGCTTATAATGTCTTGTTTATGCTTTTGATCTGTATCGGAACATGACATCCCGAGGTTTTAATATATATATATATATATATATATATATATATATATATATATATATATATATATATATATATATATATGGAAAACATATACCTTCTTGATGAAGGGTTTTGATAAACTTTTATCATATTTTGTTTGGGAACCAATTCTGCAACATCTTTTAAAAAGATTTCTCTACTTTTATTTTAAAAAAAGCATAAATTAAATCGGTCTTTTCTGGCCGAGAAATTAGGGGATGCCACATTATATGACCGAAACTCTCTAAGCAAAGAACTCCTTATGATATATATATATATATATATATATATATATATATATATATATATATATATATATATATATATATATATAATGTCTCCACATTTAAATAAGAACATTAGTTCTCCATACCAAAGTCACTTTTGGCTTGACCCGAATGACCAGAGGGTTTAAAAAATGTTATCTTGCTAGGAAACACCTTCCACAAACTTTACCGACCCGAAAGCAGAAACATTGTCGCATACCAAGCATTATACAAACTGTTAGGGATATGTGCAGAGAGAGCAACCACACAAGATCGGTGTCGTCTAGAAAGCCCGAATTTGTTTATATACAATTGTATTAGCAACAGATCAGTGACATAATAGTGATGGAATGTGAGATTTTTTGTGACATAATAGGTACTTCTGGATCTAAAGGGAAGGGTCCGACATGATGGCGCAACATTCACTCTCCAGCACTTTCCGCATTTAGCTATTTTTTACTCTGATATTTGATAAAATATAAAGTAATGGATTTTTGGATGACTAATTATATTTGGATGTCTATTTTCAAAAGTGAAAAATTTTACCTGGTTTTTGGGCTGTTACACACTTGTATTAAAATCATGTTCATGAAAGTAACTATGCACTCTATTGATTTAGGTGGAAGACTAGCAGGAAAGTCAACTCTCTAACTTACACTTCGGATTTCCCGTTAAAACGACATAAATACGAATATTACTAAGCTATAGTGTTCATTTGTATTTGTAAAGTTCAACTGTTATAGTGTTTTTATCATATATATCAATAATCCCAAAGGAATGTTGATGTATAGTTGATAAGGAACAACCATATAGGATCGTATCAGATGTAGGATCCGTTTCGTATATAGAGATACACTGTTTATAAAATCCACTTTAAACACCTCACATATCTAGCCTAGATATCACTCATGTAAGTAAATCGATTAGTATAACTGATAAATCTTATGTATAAGTTTATAATAACAATTGCGAACATAAATATAAGTTATACTTAAACTATGATAAGCATAACTCAACTTACATGTTGTTTAGTGAAAAACTTGGAAAGTCGCGGACATACCTACGATACCAAACACTTCTTTCTTTCCATCGTTGTAACACTTCGTCACGAATACTTTGGGGCTCAAAAGGCCAAATTTTTAGAGAGAGAAACTTGAAACATGAATGAGTAAGGAATGAGGGAGGCTTGGCTCACTATTTATAGACTTCTAGACATAGGGCGTACCACGTCCTGGGAGTAGCGCCCAAGTTACGCTCGTATCTTCTGCATACAAGCTCTGTATTTTGACGTTCTTTATATCCTTGAATTTGTATCGACGAGTAATACAACTTTCCTTTAGACTTGGTCAACTAATTCACATTCTATTTCAAATTTACAAATTTGTACATATTTCGCCGCACCTAAAGAGTATGGACCAAGTTTCGCTCATATCTTTCGAATATGAGCTCCGTTCTCGATGTTTTCTCAACGGATTCGTAATTTCATAGATATCAAATTTTGTTTAGATAGTTTTGTCTAACGAGTGACCGATCTTTATTTCATACTTTGTGACACATACTACTATATTATGCCGTTATGAAAAATTAGAACTTTGTCATACGAAGTCAGATTTAGGCGTTCTTTTTATGAACAACCTAGTATTCATGAGGACTTCGACTTTCCTTTACTTTACTTTGGCTAAAAAGAAACCTATCTCTGGTTCACTTTATATGATGCACATTTTCGTATCGGGTTGAACACAAAATTTAGATAAATCATAATTTACTCATATGAAGTCAGATTTGGGCGTTATTTATATCCACATGCTCTTGGTTACGGCCTCTACGTCTTTCTGATTATTTATCCTAAATAATCTTTTATTTTTACACTTTATTTTATTGTTTAACAATAAATTTTATAATATGGTTTTCTACAAATATTATATAATCTTAATATTTGTTTAAATGACATGTATACGATAGATATTTATTAGCTCGTAACGCGTATGAAGAACAATTACTATATTCAAAAGTTTTAATTGTTCGATAAAATGTATAGTTATTATTATACCTTAAACGTCTAACCCGAATTTGCGGGCGTTATAGATTTTGGAATGATTATTAATTAAAAGAGGGGGATTTTGGTTTGTTTTTGTAAAAATTTAAGTTTACAAAAAACAAGTAAAAGATGCAACATGGTAAGTAATGAATGATATGAATCAATAAATATGGGGTAATCAACATTGAAATTTCATCACATAAAAAATTAGCTAATTTATCGTTATGATTTATGGTGTAATACTTGTGACTTAATATAATTTTGTTATAGAAACTAAAACTTGAATCCTCTAGATTCTTTTGAATTGATATGGTGGCTAAAGAAGCTCTTAACATACATTTTTTTTATCAAGGTCTTGAATAATATGAGCATTTGGTTCATAAGAATTGAGTAGATTTAATATATAAGAATCATCAAATCCAAAAAAAGTCAAAAACTTACAATACCATTTACATAATTAACATAACTTCATGGTGTTAACATGAAATGAAAACATCTGCAAAAACCATTTCCTACAAATTGTTTTGAAGATCTGTTGCTTATAAAAAACAACTAACTAATTAATTATCATATAAATATTTGAATGCTTGAATAAAAACATAAGAGAGACATAGAACTTTAAGAAGAAATTACATTCATGGATCTAGAACACTATTTCATAAAATATTCAAATTCAAGCTAATGTTTATGGATTACATCCAATTTTTATTAAAGGAGAACTTAGCCACTCATGATTTAGAAAGAAAAAAAGGAATTAGTGTACAAAACATAAATACTTAAAATATATATATATATATATATATATATATATATATATATATATATATATATATATATATATATATATATATATATATATATATATATATATATATAAAGAGACTCCCAAAGCTCTAAGAAGTCTAAGAAAACCGTCATCAACAATCCCCCTACTGGTTTGTTTGAGATCCTTTAGAAATAACACCAACCATACCCCTTATTGTTCCTAGAAAAAAAAGATAAAAATACATTTTTTAAGCCACATAGATCGTGTGGGATAAAGGCATAAAACTCATGTAACCGTGTGAAGTTTTTTTTTCCATCCATTAACTTGCATGCGGAGGTCCATTTCATCTTGATCTTTCTTGATTCCTTGTCCTCACATCCATATATCATTAAGATCAGAAATTTATCCCAAAAATATAGTCCAAAACACTTCAAAAGTAAACCTAAACATCATAAAGAGTCCATCATCACATCCCTTAGCCCAATTAATCATCAAGTCTTGTAGATACCCACCATTATCTCCATCAACTTCTCCAATTGTAGATACCCACCATTATCTCCATCAACTTCTCCAAGCTGAAATAAATTGTTCTAAGCCCGTAAGAATGTCACATCTCTCTCAATTGACATCCACTCTATTTGAGTCTTCTAAAAATCTACAATTTAAACATAGATACTTGAAAGCACCCGATATGGCTATAAAAGGATATACAATAAATTATGTATGATGGTTTAACTAAAAATGAATGAAAATATGCTAAATAAATTTTGAAAAAGTAAATAAAATGCAACTACAAGGATCATAATTCTACAAATTATGTTTTGAATCTAATTAAAAACATTTGAAATGATTTAAATCAATTAAATCAGAAGAGAGGTGTTTCATTTTCTCTTCTCTCAACTTCTACCTTGTGCTTCTATATTTATATTTTATACCATATTGTATCAGATGAGAGAGATGGATTCGTATGTGTTGATGGTTGGGATGAATGGATGTAAGAAGAATGAGAACAGTTGATGTGGCATCTATGTGTTAAGTGGGTTTTTTGATTTTTTTACCTATTATTGCTAATAGAGCCAAATGCACAAAATAAAGAAATAATTGTTTTTAATTTGTAAAAAGAATATTTTGTTTCAAAATGAGTGAAGCCCGATATCGTCAACTCTTCTATCTCTCCGCCCCTTTCCGTTTGTTCCGCTTGGCTTGGTTCGGATTGCACACGATAAGAAAACACACACATACACACATGTGTCATCATCGATCGCAATGGCAACCCGTCGTGTATGGGATTGATTGATAGTTCATACATAGCTCCATCTTCATATGGGGCCATAGCCCTTAGCAATAGCAGCTGCAACAGCATATGCTGTTTCTAAACCTTCCAACTTATTATTCGCCCAATCTCTCCATCACTACCGATAGGAATATCCCTTCATCCATTCCAGATAAATTCTCTTTGATTCCTTTCCAATTCGCCCAAATAAAACCCCCAATTTGTCTACTCACTAGTTACTACTCGCCACCATCATGCCAACATATTCGCTCTCGTTACACCCTTCTCTTTCTCTTCCATCCTCCTCTGCATCTTCTTCCTCATCTTGTTCTTCCATTGTTACTACTTCAAGAATTTCATGTTTCAATACCTTTGAAACGAAACCCATCTGCTTTAGCCCCTTCAAGAATCGGTCTTTTCATTATAAACGACAAACAAGAACACCGATTATAGTTTCTTCAGCTAATAAAGGTACAATTGAAGAGTTGAGAAAAGATGATGAAGAGGGTCCTCCTTCTCAGGTTGAATCGGAGATTAGTTCTAAACCTAGGCGTATTGCTCTCTTTGTTGAGCCCTCTCCGTTTGCGTGAGTCTCTCTAAAATTTTACAAATATTGATATTTCCAATTTGGGTTTTTGGTTTCTTGAACTGATTAATTTTGATTAATGTACTCCGCTTTGATTGTTACTTGATAAAATGGTGAAACTGTAAATGTGGATAACCCGGTCATATTTGTAGATGCCAATTTCTCTTATTGTTTTGATTTTTCCTATATATCAAATTCATTCTGTATTTCATCTCTTAATGGATATATTGTCAAGCTATTTAATCTCTTTGGATTGCAGGTATGTTTCAGGGTACAAGAATCGATTCCAAAACTTTATTAGATATCTCCGTGAAATGGGGGATGAGGTAAGATGTAGATCATGAAATTATGTTGTTTGTTACATTTCAATGCTAAGAATACAAATCATCAAAATATCAAAATCCTTGCTTTCTATGGAGTTGAGTGTAACTTTAAAACTTTATTTGATTGAGGTCAATTTCTTTCTTTTTCACGAAAATCCTGTGCAACTTTTTTGTTAGGTATTCAGTTAGGCCCAGTTTGTTACACGAAAATTACAATTTTTCAGTGTGACAAATGCAACCTTAGTTGAATATTTGAGTAACATGATGTAATTAATATGTATTCTATAAGTAAAGAAAAATATCGACCATCTTTCAAAAGTATATATATGCTTTGAATCAATTAGTAAACTTATATAATTCACTTGTATAGGTGATGGTTGTAACTACTCATGAAGGGGTGCCTCAAGAGTTCTATGGAGCCAAATTGGTTGGCTCTAAAAGGTTGACTCCCTTCAATTTTTTATTTTATTGTATTTTTTTATTTGTTAGAATTCATGGTTAATTTAGGCTAAAGGTAGGAACTTTATCACTTAAGAACACATTTAATACTTTATTTACCATTAAAAAGATGTCTAAAATGCCCTTCAAGAATCGATAAATGAAAACTTTTGCAATGTTCAATGACCCCGTTTCTTTCTTATTTTCATTACATGCTATTGGGATAAAGTAAAATAATGTTTAAACCTATTTGAGAAAGCTTCATTTCTATGACTTTCTATATTAAGACATTCTTTCTGTATTAAGTCAAATACAAATAGAAACACCCATTAACTATATCTTGATTCTTTCTCATTTAGCTTCCCTTGCCCATGGTATCAAAATGTGCCACTTTCTCTTGCATTGAGCCCAAGAATAATCAATGAGGTTAAACAATTTAAACCGGATATCATCCATGCATCCTCCCCGGGTATTATGGTAATATCACACTCTTGTATCTCCAAATTCTTGAAACCTATAGCATTTGTTAATTGTTACATTGATAACATTTTTGTTGTGAATTATAGGTTTTTGGTGCACTTATTATTGCCAAAATGTTGTGTGTTCCTATTGTGATGTCTTATCATACACATGTACCCGTGTAAGCAAAACTACATCCATTCCTCAAAGATTCAATACACCTTTCATTCCATATGTTTGGTAATCTCTTTTGATAATGCAGTTACATACCAAGATACACTTTTAGCTGGCTTGTCAAACCAATGTGGTTGATTATAAGTATGTAATGGTGCTTCCTTTTTGCTACATATTTTTTGATGATGAGGGCATTTATGTCTTTTGCACAAACGAGAGATCAAAAACGAGTCTTAAAAATTGCATTTTTTGTCTGATTGACATTTGTCTCAGTCCCAGTCCAATGCATGTCAAATGCAGACATCTGTCTTAGTCCCAGTCCAATGCATGCCAAATGCAGTATAAGACCGTTTGTTTTGTGATTTGTCATGTGGTCTTTATGTTTTGGTGTCTTTATAACGTTTTGGCTTGTGAAATGACGGATTTACCCTTCTCCTATCAGAGTTTCTTCATAGGGCGGCGGATCTCACGTTAGTGCCATCGGCTGCTATAGCAAAGGATCTTCGACAAGCAAGAGTAACAGCCGGTAAGCCTTGGCTAAATAAACCCTAAAGATCTTGATTCTTGAATTTGAATTCATATAATATTTTGAATTTAAATTATTAAACAAATGTGTTATAATGGGTTTGTTTTACTTTTTCAGCTAATAAAATCCGTCTGTGGAATAAGGGCGTTGACTCAGAAAGCTTCCATCCTAAGTTTCGTTGCCATGAAATGCGAGTTAGACTCACGTATGATTATAACCTTTTGCAAATTGTAACAAATATCAACATTAATTCTCTCTCACTTAATTTCCAATTTAGTCACTCAACTTTAAAAATCTTTATAAATATACATTATTATGATGCAATTTTTTATTTTGTCAAAAAGAAATGGCCAACCTCATCGGCCATTAATAGTACATGTTGGACGCCTTGGTGTCGAGAAGAGCTTAGATTTCCTTAAAAGGTATCTTTTTTAATTCTTTATTATTATTATTATTACTCATATATTTTCATGAAAATAGATAAATTCTTTTTTAATTGTTCATAGTGTCATGGAAAAGATCCCGGAAGCAAGGATAGCTTTCATTGGAGATGGTCCATTTAGGTAAAGATGAACTAAACAAATTTATATAATTCACTTTTTTACCAACTTCCAAAATCAAGAAATCAAAATTGGTAACTTTATAAAAACAAATACAAATAAAATAATATTTGTTTTTGTTATGCTAGGGAGGAATTGGAGAAGATATTCATAGGGTTACCAGTGGTATTCACAGGGATGTTACAAGGTGAAGAGTTATCTCAAGCATATGCAAGTGGTGATGTGTTCATAATGCCTTCAGAATCAGAAACCCTAGGGTTTGTTGTCCTTGAAGCCATGTCATCCGGGCTGCCCGTGGTAGCTGCCCGAGCTGGGGGTATTCCTGACATTATACCTGAAGATCAGGAGGGCAAAACCGGGTACCTTTACACCCCTGGAGATCTTGAAGATTGTTTAAACAAAGTGATTCCACTCTTGCATGATGCTAAGTTACGGGAAGATATCGGGCAGGCTGCCCGAATGGAAATGGAGAAGTTTGATTGGCGGGCAGCTACAAAAGTGATTCGGAATCAACAGTATAATGCTGCAATATGGTTTTGGAGGAAGAAGAGAGCACACCTCTTGAAACCTGTTCAATGGCTGATGAAGATTTTTTTCTCAATTCAAATGCAACATAAGTTAATGGCTGGTGATTTGTGATTGTGGTTGTGATTGTGATTGGGATTTACTGATTTAATTTTTTTAACTGTGATTAGGTATATTTATAATTATATGATATAGTTTTTAGGAGGTAAATTGTTATATATATATATATATATATATATATATATATATATATATATATATATATATATATATATATATATATATATATATATATATATATATATATATATATATTGGAAATGTTAAGAGATATGGTATTATATTTGCAGATTGATTGTTGATATGCATCCTACTTTTTTTTTCTTGGTCGATCTAATTATATATCTTCTGAAAACCAAAGTCGGTGGCCATGACTTTAGTTTTCAACTAAGTATAAATTTGCAATTTTATAAATTAGTATATGTAATACTCTTGGTTCGACTATTGAATAAGTTAAATATTCACATCATCATAATGAAATTAGTTGGAGTGTTTATGAATAATTAAGGTGTCACCAAGAATTCAATAGTTGATGATTATGTTTCGCATTAGGATCACATCATTTCTTTTGTCAAAATAGTATAAATGTTGAGTCAAAACTTTATTGTATTTTACATGTGATAGCCGGTCAAAAGGCTATGGTGAACATAACAAGAAGTTTTATGATATATTAGATAAAAAAATGATCAAATGAAAACAAACTTAACAGTTGGTTACCCTCCCGAGTCATTTTCCCTTTACTCATTTATAGAAAATCGCACGTCATCTCCTACTTATGTTAATGAATAACGATTTTATGAGATTCATTCTTGCTTCTTTTCAAAACATAACCCACGAAAGAAAATTATCTATACATGTACAACTTTGTAATGCACTTGAATATTTATTAGGAGAATCTTGATTGAGCAGGTGCATTTCATGACTATATTTACATTTCCAATCAAATAATTCATCGTATTATGGATTTTGTACAAGTCTACAAACAAGTAGAATCACAGGTGTTGTGATTTTTGAGTTTACTTGGCTTTAAGATCGAATTCATAGGATAAGATACAACATCAATATGTACAAGATCATGCAGCTTTTGTAGACACATCACCATAATATGCTTTGAGGTAAACGTTTATGCTAATAAATATACCTTTCATACACAATCATATCCTTTTGCAGAGAGCTGTTGACAGCTAACCAAAGTAAGCATAGTATAGACCATGTTTTGACGAAGCTACCCCTCCGAAAAGCTCTTCATGTATGTTATGGCCTAAGGAGGTTGCAATTTTTAATACTTTTGCAACTTTACTTTCATTTAATTTTTTGGGGAAAATGAATCAGGGGGTAACCAACTGTTGAGTTTGTTCTCATTTAGTCCTTTTTTTGTACCCAATATACCATCGAACTTGTTGTTTGTGTTCACCATAACCCTTTGGCATGCTATCACATGTGATAGCCGATTAAAAGTCGATCAAAAGGTGTTGGAGGAGGCGCACAAGCCGAGATTTTCGATACACCCTAGAGCCACCAAGATGTATCGGGATTTGAGACTTAGTTATTGGTGGTCGCATGAAGAGAGAGAGAGAGAGAGAGAGAGAGAGAGAAAGAGAGATAGTCTGGTATGTTGAAAGGTGTTTGACCTGTCGAATGGTCAAGGTCGAGCACCAGAGACCACATGGAAAGCTGCAACCATTGGAGGTTCCCATGTGGAAATAAGAACATATTAATATGGACTTCATCACCAAGTTACCTCAGACAGCTAAGGGATTCAACGTAATATGGGTTATAGTGGATCGTCTGACTAAGAGCGCCCACTTTTTAATCATTCGGGATAGCTCTTCGGCCGAGAAACTGGCTAATTTATATGTGCACTAGATCGTTGATCGGCATGATATTCCATTCTCCAGTGTATCTTATCGAGATGTTTTGTTCACATCCCGTTTTTTGGCAGAAATTCCATGAGGAACTTGGTATCACTCCATTTAGACCTTTGAGGACTTATTGAGAGCTTGTGTCATAGATTTCGGGAGTTGGGATTCCTACCTTCCCTTAGTTGAGTTCTCGTATAACAACAGTTGTCACTCCAGTATCGGTGCATCGTCGAATGAGCTTCTCTATGGGAGGAAATGGTATACTCCAGTCTGTTGGGGAAATAGTATACTCCAGTCTGTCAGTCACAGGGTTATGGAAAGGACTGAAATGGCCCTTCAGACGGTAGAGCTTATTCAGTGGATCAGGAAGCGGCTACAGACAGCTCAGAGCTAGCAGAAGAATTGTGCCGACCAACGTCGATCTGAGTTGGGTTTCCAGGTCGGCGACATGGTTTTGTTGAAAGTATCTCCCTGGAAGGGTGTAATACGTTGTTGGAAGAGGGGAAAGTTGGTGCCCTGATATATTGGGCACTTCCGAGTAATTTCCAGGGTCGGCAAAGTAGCTTACAAGTTGGATTTGCCTGAGGATCTCAGTCAAATCCACATCACCATCCATGTTTCGCAGCTTTGGAAGTATGTGGCTGATGATTCAACGGTTGTTCTTTTGAATGATGTTTAGGTTGATGATCATCTGAGTTATATTGAGAGACCAGTGGCAATCTTGGATCGGAAGACGAAGGGCTTGCGCAACAAGGTGGTGTCTTTAGTCAAGGTTCAGTGGCAGCATCAGAAAGGTTCTGAATAGACGTGGGAAACCGAGTCGGAGATGTGGGAGCATTACCTTGAGTTATTCACATAAACAGACTTCGAGGCCGAAGTCTAGATCAAGTGATGGAGAATTGTAACATTCAGTTCAGGTGATCAATTGTCAATTAAAAATTCAAAGCTTTTTCCCTACTCATGACGTGAGATATGTATCTCACGTCGTGATGAGATTAATGAACACACACATCATATTTAGGCTAACGTTGTGAGCACATATGGCTCACAACGTGAGACCATCATGAGAGAAAACCCCTAATTTTGGGGGTTTTACTCGGTATTTAAAGGAAGTGAGGGCTAGGGTTATCCCACTCCCAGCCTCCATTACCTCCTTGCACTCCCCTTTTGAACCCCTAGCATCCATATTTGATCTAGAGCTTGTTTGTGGTGATTCTAGCTAAGGAGAAGAAGAGGAAGAGCATCTGCTCCATCATTTCTTCATTCAAGTCTCTCCATCAAGCACTCTCACACCTTCTGGACCTTTTGTGATTTTCAAGTTCATTGCTTTATGAGTCAATAAGCTTAGATCTAAATTTTTATGCTTGATCTGTAACGACCCGTTTCCGGTATGTTAATTAATTTGATTTGGGCTAAGTTTTCAAGAGGGACTCGGCGAGTTCTAGCCTGACTCGCCGAGTCAGGACGCGCATCTTGTGCACGCGGGAGTCGGCGACTCGGCGAGTCCATATCCTGGACTCGGCGAGTCCGTCCGTCTGGGTGAAACCCTAACTCCCCGGGTTTGCTCACTATTTAAACCCCATTATAGCCTCCATCTCGTCACTTTCCCCCCTGAGAGCACTGTGAGAAACCCTAAACCTTCCTCTTGTGAGCTTATAAGTGATCTTGTTCCATTTTGTGAAGGGGTGAAGAAGGAGAAGAAGAAGGAAGCAAGGAAACGAGTTCTAGTGCCAAGATCCAAGATCAAGTGTGAACTTATTGAGGTATTTTCGGAGTTCTCTTCTGGTTTCATGCTTAAACTTCCATTAGAGCTCTTTTAAGGGCTATTTGATGCTTGTTCCAAGCTTTATGCTTGCTTGATTGTGTTATTGAGCCGAAATACCTTTGGATCTGAGTGTTGGGGTGTTGAAGAGTCCAGATCCACTGTCTTTTTGGAGTTACATTGCTTATTAGCCATGGATCTACCCTTATTGTGCATATTTTAGTCTTATTTCCCTCATTCATGTGGTTGTGCACGTAAAGTTGGAAACTTTACGTGGTAAAACAGCTTAATGGACCTAGATCTATCATTTGCATGTGTTGGATTCAAGAGAAATCGAGTAAAAATATGTTGCATGGCGGCGACTCGGCGAGTCGGAGGAACGACTCGACGAGTCAGGTCGCGAGTCCTGAGTTCTTCAGTTTCTTCAGTGTCGAGTGTACGAGGTGAGTTAGGGAGTGGACTCAGCGAGTTAAGAGTAGACTCAGTAATGGAGGGACTCGGCGAGTTTGTTCATACAACTCGGCGAGTCCAAGGCAATCTCCTTGAGGATTAAGAACAACTCGTCGAGTCTGTTCATCTGACTCGGCGAGTCGGATGAAGATCATCTGAGTTTTTGGATCCAGAGGGTACTCGTCGAGTCGATGCCACACTCGACGAGTAACAGCAGGTAAGAGTTGAACGGAGAGTCTAGGACTCGGCGAGTCGGGTATCCCGACTCGGCGAGTCATCCCTGAGTAAGTCAACTTTGACCAAGGGTAAAAGAGTCATTTTACCCTGAGTGTAGTGCTAGTGATTGATTGAGTGTGTTTATGGATTTGTAGCCGAGGAGATTCAGGAGCAGCAGCCGTTAGCTTTCCGAGCCGCACTCTCATCCGCTAGCTTACGAGGTGAGTTTCCTTCCCGTAGGGGCGGGTCTAAGGCCACAATGCCGGCCCGTCCAGTTAACAGTAGTTTCCGGACTTCGGTCCGATGTAGTAGTTAGTATGTCTGATGCCTTCGTGGTTCAGACATGTGTATGTGTTTATGTTCCGGGCCACGGCTTGATGCAGTATGCAGTATAAATTGTTATGATATGCTATGCTATGTGCAGTCAGTCCCGGACCTCGGTCCGATGCAGGGGACACGGTCCCAGTTAGTTCCGGACTTCGGTCCGATGCAGTTAGTTCCGGACTTCGGTCCGATGCAGTCAGTTCCGGACTTCGGTCCGATGCAGTTTTCCGGGTCCCGACCCGATGCAGTGGGCAAGGCCCAATATGTGTTTATATGTTGTTGTATGGTATGTGGTAAGTTGGGGGAGCTCACTAAGCTTCGTGCTTACAGTTTCAGTTTTGGTTTCAGGTACTTCCGCAAGCAAAGGGAAGAGCTCTGGATGACGGCATCGCACACACCACCGTTTCAGCTTTAGTTTGGATTTGATTTAGTTGTTGTTTTGGATATAGCATGTTACATTTTCCGCACAGTACTTTATTATCTTTTGGGACATATCACGCATGGTTTATCTATATGATACTCTGATTATAGTTTTGATGGTATTAAAAACGAAATTTTTGGGTCGTATTTTTGGGTCGTTTCAAGTTGGTATCAGAGCCCTGGTTTGAGGGATTCGGATACACTCTCGGGTGTATCTGAACTCAAACTAAAGGGAAATAAAAGATTTTTAATAAAATGTTTTTACAAAAGAATTTTGAAAACACTTAGAAGGAAAAGAATTGTTTTAAGAAAAAGGTGTGTGCATGCGGTCAACCGAGCTCAAGTAAGTACTCCCAAATTACCCATACAAGTTATTTGTTCAATTTCTGTTTAGTAGAACAGCATGCTAGAATAGGACTAAGGGTGTAGGAGAACGCCTTATGTGCCTGCTTATGTGTTACAGCTCTATGAATATTGCATGCTAGAATTGAGTAGACAGCAGTGGGATAGCCTGTTTAGGTTACGCCTGATCGTATGAGCTTAGCATCCTATGCTAGTGCAGTTTCTTGTTATAAGAATAGCTTGCGTGAGTCTGTTTCCCTTGTCCGAATGCTGCTTGCTTTGTGCTTAGTGGGATTCCGAGTAATGGGAGTTAGCCATTAGGTGGACACGTCACACCACATGTAATCAGGTTTGAATAATCCCAGAGTGCTGGAACTGGCCCTACTGCGCAGCTCTTGTTTGAGTCCAACCGTTGTAGGGACGGATCTTTTACTTGAAGGATTATCCGATCCTCATCACATGTGATGGTGTTCAGGTGATGGCTAACTGGCAGTGCAAGGAGACCTACAGCAGCTGAGGACCAGTCGTATTGAACTCGAGTTTTCTCTAGGGCAAGCCTAGGGTGAGAGTAGCAGGGAATAGCAGCAGTAGAAGTGACTTGGGGAAGTCGAGGCAGTTCTTGAGGAAAGTATGGATAGATGTGGAAGGTAGTAGGGGCCCATACTACTGGAAGCAGAGGATCCGTATTCGAATCAAGGAAGGCCAAGATTAGACCAGGAAGCTAGTAGTCGTATCATGATCCCTTGAAATATTTCAATGTTCTGATGTTGTTATGATATGTTTCAGAATGGTAGTTTTGCGTCCGAGGCCAGCAGCCGGCAGTTCAGATGCCGGAGGAGGATCAGGATCGGGATCCGACCCGGAGGTCGGACAGATTGATGAGCAGACCAGAGAGTTCCTTTCTTCTGAGATTACTCGCATCATACTTGAGCAGACTCCTGTGATCTTCGGTTCGATCAAGGAGGGCATTTTGGAGATGATGGATGAGAGACTGAGTACCTTCCGTACTGAGATGGCGGCCGTGATGGGGTCGCGCACACTCACTTTCAGGGAGTTCAGGGCATGCGGGGCTCCTGACTATCACGGGGCACGGGACCCCATAGCGAGTACCAGGTGGTTGGTGGATGTGGCCAACGCATTCCGCACTAGCAGATGTCCCGAGGGGGACAAGGTCAGATTGGCGTCCTGTCTCCTGAAGGACAGGGCACGTGACTGGTGGGAGGAGGTAGGACATACCATCGGGGATGATGCGGCATTGGATGCCATGACCTGGGCTGATTTCTCTACCAGGTTCAGAGCGGAGTTCGCACCGGTCATTGAGGTGCAACAGTTAGCCAGGGAGTTCCAGGATCTTACCCAGACTACCAAGACAGTGGCGGAGATCACCGCCAAGTTCAGGGAGCGGGCCCTTCTTGTTCCTCAGTATGCAGCAGACGAGGAGATGAAGAAGGCCCGTTATCACGAGATGTTGCGGAGCGACATTCGTATGTTTGTGAGCCGGTCCAGTTGCAAAACACTGGACGACATGATTGCTAGAGCCAGAGAGAGGGAGATTGATCTCGAGATGGAGAGGAAGAGGAAACCGAAGGCGGTTTCGGGTGCAGGCAGTGTGGGCAAAAAGCCCAAGGTTTCAGATCACAGGTCCAGGGGTCAGCAGAGCCACGGTCAATGTGGCAAGTGTGGGAGGTTGCACGAGGGGGCGTGCAAGGCAGGGAGTTCCGGCTGCTACAAGTGCGGTCGGACCGGGCATATGAGTAGGGATTGTACGGCCCCTGCCACTACGGTTACAGCATCGGATCTGATTTGCTTTCAGTGCAATCAGAGGGGACACAAAAGGTCCCAGTGTCCCAGTTTAGCTGCAGCAGGGAAGGTGCATGCACCCGCCCCTGCTACTTTGAGGATCACAGATGGCCGTCAGGGCCGAGCTGATGCGCCGGTGGCGAAGAGCAGGGCATTTCAGATGACAGCAGAGGAGGCGCGAGCGACTCCTGATGTGGTGACGGGTATGTATATTTCTTTCATCTCTTAATTATTAATATATCGTTTGAATATTATTTGATGGTACGCTTTATTTAGGGTCGTTCTCGGTGAACGGCATCCCTGCTTTGGTATTGTTTGACTCGGGGGCCACCCGATCATTTGTATCGCTTGCGCTTAGCAAGAGATTTAGCAGAGCTCCGGGGGAACTGGATTGTCCGTTAGAGGTTGAGATAGCAGATGATAGGACCGTGAGGGTCGACAAAGTATATAGAGGGTGTTCCCTTCAGATATTTGAGGAGCAGTTTTCAGTGGATTTGGTTCCGATTCCCCTGCGCGGGAATAAAGTTATTGTGGGAATGGATTGGCTAAGCCCCAATGGGGCGGTGATTGATTGTGAGCTTCAGCTAGTGAGGGTTCGCACTCCCAGTGGGGGAGAGATAGTGGTTCAGGGCGAGAGGCCCCAGCGAGGATTGACCTTCTGCTCTGCCGCTAGGGCGAGGCGCTACGTTCAGCAGGGTTGCGCCGGTTATGTAGCCTACGTCTTGGATGCCCGAGATAAGGGCAAGACGACGATCGATGATGTTCCTATTGTTCGAGATTACCCGGATGTGTTTCCCGAGGATTTGCCGGGGATACCTCCTGAGAGGCAGGTTGAGTTCAGGATCGATCTGGTTCCTGGTGCGGCTCCGATAGCCAAAGCACCATATCGACTTGCTCCCCCTGAGATGCAGGAGTTGTCTACACAGCTTCAGGAGCTGTTAGACAAGGGTTTCATTCGACCGAGCAGTTCGCCTTGGGGAGCGCCGATCTTATTTGTGAGGAAGAAAGACGGGTCGCATCGGATGTGTATTGATTACCGGGAGTTGAACAAGGTGACGGTGAAGAACCGTTACCCACTTCCGAGGATAGATGACTTGTTTGATCAGCTCCAGGGAGCGTCTTGGTTCTCCAAGATCGACCTACGCTCCGGTTACCACCAGATGAGGGTCAGGGATGAGGATGTGCAGAAGACTGCTTTCAGGACCCGGTATGGTTATTATGAGTTTGTGGTGATGCCGTTTGGGCTCACCAATGCCCCAGCCGCGTTCATGGATCTCATGAACCGCGTGTGTAGACCGATGCTGGATCGGTCAGTGATAGTGTTCATCGATGACATCTTGGTGTATTCCAAGACGCAGGGACAGCACGAGGAGCACCTGCGGGAGGTGTTGGAGACTTTGAGGAGGGAGAGACTGTTCGCTAAGTTCTCCAAGTGCGAGTTCTGGTTACGCGAGGTGCAGTTTCTTGGGCATCTCGTTAATCAGAAGGGTATTTTGGTTGACCCGGCCAAGATTGAGGCCGTGATGCAATGGGAGGTCCCGAGGTCTCCATCTGAGATTCGGAGCTTCCTAGGATTGGCAGGGTATTATCGGAGGTTTATTCAGGATTTCTCCAAGATAGCAGTGCCGCTCACCCGACTAACCAAGAAGTCGGTAGTTTTTCGTTGGGGGCCTGAGCAGCAGGCGGCGTTCGAGACTCTCAGGCAGAGATTGTGCGAGGCTCCGATCCTTACCTTGCCAGAGGGTGTTGAGGATTTCGTGGTCTATTGTGATGCTTCGATCACAGGTATGGGAGCAGTGTTGATGCAGCGAGGCCATGTGGTGGCTTATGCTTCGAGACAGTTGAAGCCTCACGAGGCTAATTATCCTACCCACGACTTGGAGCTGGGGGCAGTTGTATTTTCCCTCAAGATTTGGAGGCATTACCTGTATGGGGTCCGCTGTACTATCTACACGGACCACAAGAGTTTACGATACCTTATGGATCAGCCGGGTTTGAATATGAGACAAAGGAGATGGTTGGACGTGCTGAAGGACTATGACTGTGAGATCCTGTATCATCCAGGGAAGGCCAACGTGGTGGCCGATGCCCTGAGCCGCAAGGTGTCGGCGGCCCCTATCAGGGATTTGTGTATGAGGATGACGGTAATCACTCCTTTGTTGGAGCGGATCAAGGAGGCTCAGATGGAGGGTCTCAAGGAGGAGAGGCAGAAGTGCGAGAGGATAGTGGGTCGAGTAGCTTCGTTCGACTACGACAGTCGGGGTTTGATGACGCTTCATGGTAGGGTGTGGGTACCGTACTGGGGTGGGGTACGGCAGGTATTGATGGACGAGGCTCATAAGTCTCGATTTTCTATCCATCCAGGGGCGACGAAGATGTATCGAGATCTTCGACCTGATTATTGGTGGCCCTGCATGAAGCGGGACGTCGCTTGGTACGTTGAGAGGTGCCTGACCTGCCGAAAGGTCAAGGCGGAGCACCAGAGAG
Source organism: Lactuca serriola (assembly GCF_051521515.1). Lineage (NCBI taxonomy): Eukaryota > Viridiplantae > Streptophyta > Magnoliopsida > Asterales > Asteraceae > Lactuca > Lactuca serriola. Next base: position 40,484,490 of record NC_136416.1, read on the forward strand.
CTCACGGCAAGATGCAGCCGTTGGATATTCCCGTGTGGAAATGGGAGGACATCACCATGGATTTTATCACCAAACTTCCCAGGACCGCACGTGGAGTAGATTCGATATGGGTAGTGGTGGATCGGTTGACGAAGAGTGCCCATTTTATTCCGACCCAGGAGAGTATATCGGCGGAAAGGTTAGCCGATATCTATGTGCGAGAGATTGTGGCACGTCATGGAGTGCCGGTATCGGTAGTGTCGGACCGAGATGTTCGCTTCACGTCCAGATTCTGGAAGCGGTTTCACGACGAGATGGGTACTCGTCTCCATTTCAGCACCGCTTTTCATCCTCAGACTGACGGGCAGAGCGAGAGGACGATTCAGACTCTCGAGGACATGCTTAGGGCATGCGTTCTGGATTTTGGGGGCTGTTGGGATACGTATCTTCCCTTAGCGGAATTCTCGTATAACAACAGCTATCATGCGAGCATTGATCGACCTCCTTTTGAGATGTTATATGGCAGGAAGTGCAGGACCCCGATTTGTTGGGGCGAGGTCGGTCAGCGGGTTATGGGGAGCACTGAAGTGGTGCTCAAGACGACGGAACTGATCCAGCAGGTCCGTAGTAGACTGCAGACTGCGCAGAGTCGGCAGAAGAGCTACGCCGACAAGAGGCGTTCAGACTTGGAGTTCCAGGTAGGAGACATGGTTCTTCTGAAGGTCTCACCTTGGAAAGGTGTCATCAGGTTCCGGAAGAGGGGCAAATTGGGCCCCAGATTTATTGGTCCTTTCAGGGTTTTGGCCCGGGTGGGTCGGGTTGCTTACCGGTTAGATCTTCCTGAGGAGCTCAGTTTGATACACAACACCTTCCACGTGTCGCAGTTGAGGAAGTGTCTAGTGGACGAGACAGCGGTCGTTCCCTTAGAGGATATCCAGGTCGATAGCGGCTTGAATTATATCGAGAATCCGATAGCAATTTTGGAACGGAAGACCAAGACCTTGAGGAACAAGGTAATTCAGCTGGTAAAGGTGCAGTGGCAGCATCGGAAGGGGTCTGAGTGGACATGGGAGGCTGAAGAACAAATGAGAACGCACTACCCGGAGTTATTCGCAGATCCAGCCGTAGCAGACTTCGAGGACGAAGTCTGAAACAAGCGGGGGAGAATTGTAACGACCCGTTTCCGGTATGTTAATTAATTTGATTTGGGCTAAGTTTTCAAGAGGGACTCGGCGAGTTCTAGCCTGACTCGCCGAGTCAGGACGCGCATCTTGTGCACGCGGGAGCCGGCAACTCGGCGAGTCCATATCCTGGACTCGGCGAGTCCGTCCGTCTGGGTGAAACCCTAACTCCCCGGGTTTGCTCACTATTTAAACCCCATTATAGCCTCCATCTCGTCACTTTCCCCCCTGAGAGCACTGTGAGAAACCCTAAACCTTCCTCTTGTGAGCTTATAAGTGATCTTGTTCCATTTTGTGAAGGGGTGAAGAAGGAGAAGAAGAAGGAAGCAAGGAAACGAGTTCTAGTGCCAAGATCCAAGATCAAGTGTGAACTTATTGAGGTATTTTCGGAGTTCTCTTCTGGTTTCATGCTTAAACTTCCATTAGAGCTCTTTTAAGGGCTATTTGATGCTTGTTCCAAGCTTTATGCTTGCTTGATTGTGTTATTGAGCCGAAATACCTTTGGATCTGAGTGTTGGGGTGTTGAAGAGTCCAGATCCACTGTCTTTTTGGAGTTACATTGCTTATTAGCCATGGATCTACCCTTATTGTGCATATTTTAGTCTTATTTCCCTCATTCATGTGGTTGTGCACGTAAAGTTGGAAACTTTACGTGGTAAAACAGCTTAATGGACCTAGATCTATCATTTGCATGTGTTGGATTCAAGAGAAATCGAGTAAAAATATGTTGCATGGCGGCGACTCGGCGAGTCGGAGGAACGACTCGACGAGTCAGGTCGCGAGTCCCGAGTTCTTCAGTTTCTTCAGTGTCGAGTGTACGAGGTGAGTTAGGGAGTGGACTCAGCGAGTTAAGAGTAGACTCAGTAATGGAGGGACTCGGCGAGTTTGTTCATACAACTCGGCGAGTCCAAGGCAATCTCCTTGAGGATTAAGAACAACTCGTCGAGTCTGTTCATCTGACTCGGCGAGTCGGATGAAGATCATCTGAGTTTTTGGATCCAGAGGGTACTCGTCGAGTCGATGCCACACTCGACGAGTAACAGCAGGTAAGAGTTGAACGGAGAGTCTAGGACTCGGCGAGTCGGGTATCCCGACTCGGCGAGTCATCCCTGAGTAAGTCAACTTTGACCAAGGGTAAAAGAGTCATTTTACCCTGAGTGTAGTGCTAGTGATTGATTGAGTGTGTTTATGGATTTGTAGCCGAGGAGATTCAGGAGCAGCAGCCGTTAGCTTTCCGAGCCGCACTCTCATCCGCTAGCTTACGAGGTGAGTTTCCTTCCCGTAGGGGCGGGTCTAAGGCCACAATGCCGGCCCGTCCAGTTAACAGTAGTTTTCGGACTTCGGTCCGATGTAGTAGTTAGTATGTCTGATGCCTTCGTGGTTCAGACATGTGTATGTGTTTATGTTCCGGGCCACGGCTTGATGCAGTATGCAGTATAAATTGTTATGATATGCTATGCTATGTGCAGTCAGTCCCGGACCTCGGTCCGATGCAGGGGACACGGTCCCAGTTAGTTCCGGACTTCGGTCCGATGCAGTTAGTTCCGGACTTCGGTCCGATGCAGTCAGTTCCGGACTTCGGTCTGATGCAGTTAGTTCCGGACTTCGGTCCGATGCAGGGGACAAGGTCCCAGTCAGTTCCGGACTTCGGTCCGATGCAGTTTTCCGGGTCCCGACCCGATGCAGTGGGCAAGGCCCAATATGTGTTTATATGTTGTTGTATGGTATGTGGTAAGTTGGGGGAGCTCACTAAGCTTCGTGCTTACAGTTTCAGTTTTGGTTTCAGGTACTTCCGCAAGCAAAGGGAAGAGCTCTGGATGACGGCATCGCACACACCACCGTTTCAGCTTTAGTTTGGATTTGATTTAGTTGTTGTTTTGGATATAGCATGTTACATTTTCCGCACAGTACTTTATTATCTTTTGGGACATATCACGCATGGTTTATCTATATGATACTCTGATTATAGTTTTGATGGTATTAAAAACGAAATTTTTGGGTCGTATTTTTGGGTCGTTTCATGATCCTTCATATTTAAGATGATGTAGTAGTTGAAACCTATAAAGTTGCCAAATTTATGGATCTCTAGTGTCCCTTGAGTAGTATAGTTTCTATATCTGGAATATGATTGAGTTTTAAGACTCTTCCATGATATTTTGTGCCATCTTCTTCTTTTGTGCCCTTGTTAGTGTTTAGGACATGCATGTCCAAAAGCCACGATTTTTATGATGTTATGGAGTAAATAAAACACTAGGGAGCGTTTGTTTGCTTGGCCAAAATGAGATTAAGAGTTTTATTAAGAACATCTGATGAGTGTTCTCACGACGTAAGCACAAGGGTTTCACAACGTGAGGATTGCATTCCTTGACTGTTTTGGACTTATTAGGCCACGATGTGACCATTAGGGATCACGACATGACTAGTGGATTGTGGGACTTTTGAGTATGGATTGATTTTGACTTTGACCGGGTTTAATCAAGTTTGACCTAAGGGTATTTTGGGTATTTTGAGTTGTATTTGAGATTGGTCACTATTTGATAAATAGGTAACCGGTGGAGCTAATATTCGGAGCAGTGTCCTATTCAACGATGTTTTCAAACTGAGAGGTGAGTTTTCCTTATTATACTTGTGGGGCAAAGGCACCAATACCAGCCCACGAGATTCTGTATCCGGGTATATAAGATGATGTTATGTTGGTTATATGATACATTGGTAGATCTTTACAATTACCTGTATTTTCTTGATATGTGTTTATTTTTATTTGTTGTATATGTCGACATATTATGGTTGGGTTGAGGTGGTCCTGCTTTGTGTTGAAGGTGAAGACACCCAAGGCGGTCCGAATAAGCTGTAGGCCCTGCAAGGCGGTCTCGTCAGGACAAAGGCCCATCGAGCGATCCAAATAAGTTGTAGGCCTTAAGAGGTGGTCCAGTCAGGCCGAAGACTCATATTTGCTTGTTGTTTTTTGTTATGTTGTATGATGGTACTTTGTGGGAACTCACTAAGCTTTATCTTACAGTTTTAGTTTATTGTTTCAGGTACTTCATAGGATCGTGTGAAAGCGAAGGCGTGATCGTGCACGTCTTCTTATTTTTATGACATTGGATCTTAGGATATTCTGATTATGGTTATACTTTTGAACAATGGCTTTTTTGTTAACGCTTTATGGTTAATGGGTTGTTTTTAAAAAATATTATGATTTTTTTAGGATGTTACACCCCTTTTGTAGTACCAGCATCATCTCCATCAACCTTATTATTAAGTTTTAGAAGCATGGCTATCGTAGCTTCAAGTTCTACAAAACGCATCTCATATGCCCTCAACTGCTCGCAACATTCACTAACATCATTTTGCAACTCGTTAATAGTTGAATCCTTATCAGTTGATTGTACAGTAGGTAGTGGTGGTGATGGTGGGTCAGATGCATTTGAATCTTTCACAACATCTATTCATACATTCTTTTATCAAGGATCAGGGGTAGACGACTATAGGGGTGATGGTGTTAGAGAAGATGCCTATGAAATTTTATGGTAGCTAAAGCTGGGAGCTCAATCCACGCTGAGCTAAAAGTCTGCCATTCAACATGACTCTTATCTGCTCTTTAGGGTGTACGTCATTGTTTGAGGTTTTTTGGGTTTTGGTACCACTGGATGTATAAGATACTCAACCTTATTGAATACAGTGAGTAGGTGAGAGTATAATTGATCCCAAATTATCCTCTCGCATGGATATCTTCAACATAAAAATTTCACAATTAAATCCAATATAAATAAGGATTAGTAATGATAACTATAAATTGATGACTACTTGTTGAATTCATCAATGTTGGATAGCAACGCGAAATAATCCTCTATAATAGGCTGACGATACAACCGCCCACTAAAACCCTTCTCTAATGTATATAGAAGACATATACGGACTGCATCCTCGTCCAATAACTAATTAAACAAATTTTCAAACACATCAACCACTTGTTCCAATTTCACGGAGAGATTCCTCTCAATCATAGGAAATACATAGGATCAAAAGGCAGCGCCGGACACAGATGCAGGAAAATAGTCACCAAAGTGGAAGCCGTTAAGAAGATAAAATTCTTTCATCCCAAAATGCAACTCATAACCCACAATCTCAAAAACCATTTCATTTACTTTGCTTCGAGGGTCGGTCATAATTTTGTGGAAAAACATGTGATGTAGAGGTAAAGGATCCCCATCTACCGCAATAATATTTAATCCCCTCCCAAAACATGTATTTCAGAACATAGTCTCGATGTCGGTCTCTCTTTGAGTGCCGCAAGAATATCCTCAGTGATTGCGGGTTTACAAGCCAATGTAATTGATGCATCAAAACTCTTGTCATGCTGCAAATATAAAATTTGTCATAAGTTTAAATCATGTTTCGGAATGAAACGTGATGAACATTCCGGACATTTTCTTCACATTTCAGAATGTTCTTCGGGTTCCAGACTTGTTCCTTGCATTCCAGAATGGTTTTTTTTGTTTTTTGTTCCAGAATACACATTTTCGATGTATAATACCCTAATATATTTATTAAACTAGTTTTGGGTTGGTCCTAAATGTAATGTTAACATGTATTGCAAGTCTGAAATATGTCCTGTGCATTTTGGATATGTTCTTTGTCTTCCAGACTAAGTTACTAAGAACAAACATCTTAAAATTAAACTACTAAAAATGTAAAAGTAAAGGACTTACCCATAAAAAACCATGTTATCCTGATCGTGTTCCATATCTTAACTCTGAAATGTGTAGGAGTGCCCGAAATATATCAGAATGGGTTTGTAAATCGAGATCCACAATGTATCAGAATAAAATGTTGAATAATGGTTTGGTAAATCGAAATCCATAACAAATGGGATTAATCCGGAATGGGCATTCCGAAAGGTCTTTGATCGACCAGCCTATGAATACAATTCGATATGGACTCTGGAATGACCCATTTCGAAAACGATGGTTATTTTGCAAAAATTAATTTATAGATATTTTTTTTTCAAAAGTACACCAAAAAATAGTTAGATTACTCAATTTCCCTCAAGTTAATGTATTAATACCATAATTGGATGTTTTCAATAAACACAAAAAACAACACCAATGATGTTTGTCCCTTCCACTCAATAAGCAGACCCAACCCTGACGGTGGGCAACCCGGGCGGTCGCCCAAGGCCCATGTCTCTATGGGGCTCAAAATTCCTACAGTATATGGTATAATCATACAGAGAAAAAAACTAACTTATCTAAAAATGTTGTTAGAAGTAATTTTATTTAAATTAGTTGTTTTTGTAACGTTTTGACCATTTGTGTTTTTTAATAATAGTGAATTTTGTAACGGTGTGTTTATTTTCAATTTAATTTTTATTATATTTATGACTTTGGGGGCCTTTTTTTCTTTTCGCCTTGGGTCCACTATATATTTAGACCGACCCTGTCAATAAGCAAAGCCACATTCTTGATCACCCTTGCTTAAAGAAAATCACAAACTGATTGGGTCTTGGGTGCTGAAGGTGTGACTAGATGGAGGGAGGAATGAATGGAGTGCGATTAGAGTTGCTTACAATGTCACCCTCATCCCTTAAAAGGAATTCTTATGTACTTAGTTTCCATGGGTGACTTTTAATCCATGAAGTCATTTAAAAGAGGGAAATTGAGTAATCTAACCCTTATAAACGACAATTTTAACAAAAATAACCAACATTTTTTTTGGTAAAATGACCACTTGCTCCGGAACATAGCATTTCGAAGTACGGTGTTTTGTTCCGGATGTGTGATCCGGAACAAGATATTCCGGAGTATTTATGATATTGTTCCAGAGGGGTTGCCAGTTGGTGGGGATGAGGTCCGGAATCCGACACTCTGTACCTTCCATACTGGAAAAGCGTATTCCAGATTGACATCCGGAACGGCCATACATTCCGGAGTGGCGTTTCAGAGAGATAAAATTAGGGTTTTTCTATGTTTTTCTTCCAAATATGCAATACATTTGTGTTATTAATATATTTGTGTATTCGATACTTTTAAAAAACGTTTCGGAATGAGTACGTATACGGGTTTTTTCCGAGTTCCAGTTTCTAATGGAGGGCAATGACAGCGTATCTACGGATATATGTAGTATCTTGCTCTTGATTACACATGCTTTGGTGTAGATATAACCGGTGATATCAACTTCAATGGGTTAGTTACGTTGGTTGCTTCCAAGTCCAGGTTACACATAAATCTTTGCTCTAGAATATACAACAGGGAGACTTTCACCACGTCTTCATTGCTTAATTGATGAAGTGAGTTATTGAACACATTCGTAAGGTCATCCATACTCACTGAACGTGAAAGTGGCACAAATGGAAACACACGTTCTCTAAATGCTGAAAAATCATATTTGGGATGGAAATAATCCCCGAACTGCAGGCCGGTGACCAAGTAGAATGCTTTCTTGTCAAAGAAAACTGGATAGTCGCCAACCGGAAATAGAAGTCATTTTACATAAGATAGTGACATAGTAAAGGGTGACATTCGACACCTAAGATAGTGACATAGTAAAGGGTGACATTCGACACCCGTCGGTATATGCAAGTAATCACCAAAACATGATTGCCTAAACATTGCCACGCAAATTGTTCGGTTTTGTAAGCGCGTCATGATTTCGTGCCCAAGTTTAGTTCTGCAGGTTGTAGTAACAACCGCTATGTATGTTCTATTGTGCTACAATCAAAAGAATTATTAGTTAGGGATTTGTGTATGTATGTTCCAGAGTGGAATTAGGGTTTTTGATTGTATTCCGGAATTAGGGTTTTTATTGTATTCCAGAATTAGAATTTTTGTATGTATGTTCCAAAATCTGAAAATATGGTACAATATTTTGGACCATAAATTTCGGACCAAAATCTAGACAAAAGTTTCGGACCCAACTCATTGTATTCCGGGCATGATTTTCACATTCCAGACTTGTTTTTCAGATTCTGGATTAAATCACAGAAAACCCTATAATACCTATATAATTGTGCAAACTAAACATTTTTAACGTATAATCACAAATAAATGCATTTAATTAGAAACAAATTTGAAACTTACAAATAAAAATTGCATTTCTTCACAACTATCGGAAGACATTCTCAGTTGTAAAGGTGTCCGGAATGGAATGTCAAAGTTTAGTCTGAAACAAAGGATGTCGAAGTGTAGTCCGAAACAGATTAAATGATATTTATATGTGAACCAGATTACTGGGTCCGAATTACTATCCGTTTATCCGAATTTGAAATCGGGTTTGGAACAACCGATACCGGACAAAGTGGTTATTATGCCAAAAAAATGTTTTAAAAAAAAACAAAAAATGATTAGATTACTCAATTTCCCTTTAAAAAAGTTAATAGTTAATACTCAAAGTCCATAACTAATCACCTTAATTAACAAATTAGTTAAACATATTACATAAACTCTTTTAAATAATAGATAGATAAATATTTTATTTATTTTAATAAATAAACTTATTTTTTTTACTATTTTAATATATAATAAATAAACATATTATTTAATTACTTATTTTGATTGGTAACAGTAATACTTAAATATTATTCATTTGATGTTTTATTGCTATATGTAGGTGACCCTATAGATTCATATCTAATTAAAAATATATCGAAATATTTAATTATTACACATAAATCCAAGAGACTCCATACTTATGCACATAACAAAAAGAATTATATATATATATATATATATATATATATATATATATATATATATATATATATATATATATATATATATATATATATATATATATATATCCAAAGTTAAACATGTAGCAACACACTACTCCTCAAAATGACATGAATATTTGTCTCAACAAAATATACTTTAACTTGTAATGTTAAATGACTTGTCCCTTATGTCCTATTGTTCTAATATCATTGAACATGCGATATAGACCATATCATTCTCATATTAGTTTAGTATATGTTTCTTGATTTGTAAACTCAAATAAGATTATTATACTTAATTGACCAACTTGTCAATATCTTTTGGGTGTATCAAACACTCGTATTTGTTCGACTCATTAAGAGGCCTATTGATATCACATTCCAACATTACACCTTCTTGATTATATGCCTTTAATTTAAGCTTCACAATATATCTTATAGTTTCATTAATATTTGTCATATTTACAACACTGTTTAATTACTTCAAAAAATATAATGAGTCACTTATTAACAAATTGAACATATATCTCAAGTCGAAGGATATATAAACACAATCATGTTCAAGATTTATCCAGTGGTGTTGATCTATAATGTGGCATTTTGAGACCAGGTCTATCTAATATTCACCACCGGTGAATACATGTAAATTTTGGCTTTTAAAAAAAATCTTATTCATCAACTATTAATATTTTCTAACATTTATATTATTCTTAGTTCATAGTTATTCACACAATATGATGGATTATGGAGGTTTAAAATCACCAACTATTACTCATGGATTAAACATACTAATATAGAACACAATAATATTTACGAAAACAAGCATACCAATTATATTAATTCATAACTTAAACAAAAATTTATGCAACATACAAATGAAATAACAGTGGACTTGCTGATTCTTACGAAATACCCAAGATAATCTCTGCCAAGCCATGTTGATTCTATGAATACCATGAAAGTGGGCTTCAAAATCTTGTTTCGAACACATATAATTTTTGGAGGAAAATGAAGTTTATTATTTAAAAGAAAGATTATTTGCAAGTACATCATGAAGCATAGGGCTAAGAACAAACTCATGGAAAAATAAAAAGTCTAAAGTAATTCAAGAACTATTAAATACTCATTATTAAACTAATAAAGACCCATATGATTCCGGATGGTGTATTTCAATGGAGCAAATGGATTCCAATCAAAGTCAATTGTTTTGTATGGCGAGCAAGAATGGACCAGATTCCATCTGCGGTTGCTCTTGATCAAAGGGGGGTACAGGTCCATTCTACACAATGTAGTGTGTGTGTCTCCAGAATGGAAACATCGGATCACTTGTTACATAAATGCCCGTTTGTTGTCGATCTTTGGAACCGGATTTGGGATTGGTGTGGTATTCCACCAATGATGTTCTCTAGTATAAAGGAGATGTTAAATTATTCCAACAGGTATGGGCAATGCCCAAAACGCAGGTCAACATTACTCAATCATTTATGGTGCAATTTGGGGTATATGACGCGCAAGGAACAATAGAATCTTTAACTCAAAATTCATCTCCCCGGAATTGGTGTTTGAAGGAGTTAGATCAATGGTCCATGTTTGGATCAAGCATAGATATGGGAAAGGAAACTTTATATGGGGGGAATGGATTAAATCTCCTTTCTATTTTGTGTAATATTTTATGTTTTGTAACTTTGGCTCCCTTTAGCTCCTTGATAGGGGGATGCTTTTTAATAAATTTGTCGTTCCAAAAAATAAAGACCTATTATGGAAGCATTTAATAAGCCAATTATGAAGACTCTTCAACTCATTTGGGCTAGTTAAGGCCATTTTCATGAAGTTTTTTTTGTCACTCGATCACGGGCCTCTAGAAACATTATGAATCGATCATCCATGGTAGGGCCCGCATCAAAACTGCTTAATGTTTTGAAAATTGAAATGATCTAGTAACATAAATAGAGATGGCAATGGAGGCGGGAATACTGGGGACCCCAATCCCCATCCCCATCCCCGAATTCTCATTGCAATCACCGTCCCCATCGGGGAATATAAATAAACCCCTATCCCCACCCCCAACGGGGACTGGGGATCCCCAACGGGGAATCGGGGATTTCTTTTTCTCTTTTAATTTGAAAACTTTTACATAAAGAAAAACTCTAAATTTCAATTTTACCAGCATAAGTTAAATAATTTACAAAAATATAAAAATAGTCATACATTGCATAAAAATATAAACTAATTTTCTACCAAATTTAAATAAATACATGAAAAATAAAGTAAAAAAAACATCATACTAATATTTGAGGTAAAATAGATAAACTAGATAGAAAAAAATTATACATGAATTTTAATTAGATAAAAGAAAAAGAAAAAGTATAATTTCAACCAAGTAATTGCTAATGAGTTATATTACTTGGATCAAATTGTATGTATTGTAAATTGTGCTATAAATATATGTTTTATATTACTTTTATATATATATATATATATATATATATATATATCGGGGACGGGTCCAGGGTTGGGGATTAAGGGTATCCCTATCCCCACTTTTTTATTCGGGGATTCCCCAATCAAAATGGGTGCGGGTTTCGGGTTCCCCATTGGGTATGGGGTTTTTTGCCATCCCTAAACATAAAGAAGTCCAACACCTATGGAATGATCATCATCTTTGCATGAGGCATGTGTTTATAATCCGTTTAGATAGTTTTATTTGTATGACCTTTAGGAACATTAACTTTATTTGTAATGGATAAAATGAAATCCTCGTCAAATGTTTCGACTACCATCAGTAATTCTTATTTCCTTTGCAGGTACCAAGTCAAATGTTTCGACTACCATCAGTAATTCTTATTTCCTTTGCAGGTACCAAGGTTCCAAAATTGTCATAGTAAATCTCTATAGGTATTCTAATGTCTTGTAGTATGTCAAGTTAAACAATGTAATTCCAAATCCAAATAACTTATGTAGTTTCCTCATATGATTTTGACTCATTTATAAACTATACTAACATGATCTATCATAAGCTATTCCAGTAAGTTGTTTCTTTATTCATAATGATACATAAGTCGAAATGGATCGAGAATCATCCTGATTAGTTTGGAAGCTCACATTAGTATAGCACTTTAAGACGATATCCTCACCAAACCTCCATAAACTAAGAGTATATCTTCAGTCCTTCATAAGTATTATATAATATTAGTTTAGTAATCCAATGATATTCATCAGGCTGCTGTTGATATCTACTAGTCCTGCTCAAAGCATATGAGACATTTGGTCTAGTATATGACATGACATACATGATGGATCCAACGAAAGAATCCAAAGAAAACTATATTCATGTGTCTTACCTTAGCAGGAGAATAATACATAAGACACAATCCTTCGAATTTTGATATATGTTGTCTCCTAAGTAGATGTAGTGTAATGTATTGATGTATGTTCAATAATGGTCTAATCAATGCAGATATGAAGGCTACGATCATATGTGATATGAAGCTTATTTAGGACATATATAGTCAATAGTAGGATTTATCCCACTAGTTAGTGGAATGTTATATTGGCTGGGTACCTAGGTAGAATCAAACAAATGTAAGTGTATACCCATACTAATCAATATTAATAGTAAAACAAAGTCTATTATCTTATCTAAATTTGAAGATCGAGAAACCCATATAAAACCTATATGTGAATGATTAAATTCATGCCTCATGTTCAGTTGTATTAGATAAAGGGAAATAAATACGTCGATGCATTCACCATTAATAGTTAATGAAAGATTTTTGGAAACAAATACACATATATGATCTAGTTATCTATATAGTTGATTTTTTTTGTCCCTGGTATAAGTGGGAATTTGTTGGAAATTATATGCAAGATACCAATAATTTACTATTCTAGTGATTATGTGTAACACTACAGAGTACACACTAATAGCCACAAAAGGATTTGAAAATAAATAATAAATCTATATAATATATTATTATTTACGAAGTAAAATAATAACTAAATAAAGAGTTTTTTGTTATTTATTAATATAAAATTTGTATTTATATTGAAAGTACATTATTATTTTTAAAACAAGTTGCATAACACCATTATACTAGCAAACATTACTTCTTAAATCTAATTACAAAAGATAAGTTTGTGCTACTAATATCCATGCCACATTCAAGGTATAAGTTAATATGTACAAGATACTTATCAAATGTATCCAAAGACATTGTATCCAAATTTAAGTTAACAAAATATTTATCCAAAATATGTTTTGACTAAACCATTTTCCTTGCCTTTATTATTAGAGATTGAACCTAGAAAGTTGATACTTTCAAAAGTAAATAGTTAATAAGAATTATATAATTATCATAAAACCATTCTACTCATAATTTGGTAAAACGATTTTGAAATTCCGTTACTAACTCTTTCTTGTGAAAAGATTCATTTAAGTCTAAGAAAATGGTTCTAAAGAACTTTATGCATACACTAAATCTAACTAAGCTTTCTCATCTACCCTAATAAATAAGAATGATTTTTACCACATGTCATTCTCTCATTCAATTGGCCACATGTCATTTTGTCATAATTTTGAGATATATTTATTTTTCACTTGTTATTTACTTCATTTTTTATTTCCAATATATCATTAACTAGTTTATAACCCGTGGGAACCACGGTTATAAAATTGATCAAACTTTTATATTAAAAACTCAAAATTATTAATAAGTTATTTTAAATAAATTATTAATTTAAGAGATATTTTTTATTAGTTATGTGAAATTATAATCATTGATTCAAATAAATATATAAAATTAATTTTTAATATATATTAGATATTTTTTATTTGTGAATTAATGAAAACAATAATTTAAAATTTAAAATTGAATCACATTAATGAGGAGGTTTAATAAATTTAAAATGGAAAACTAATAGATTGACAAGTGACAATACATTAATTAAAATGTCTAATATGGTGACACATAGCAAAAGAGCTACTCTTTTATTAGTATAGAGATATAACTTCCATAAATTAAACCTACCATAATAACTATTAATTTCAAATTTCAAATTTTAAATTTTAAATTTAAATTTTAATTTCAAATAAATTTACAGTTTAAACCTTTGTGTTTAGCATTTTGTTATAATTTACCCGTTTAGTACACAAATTTGATAACTAAACACATAATTTTTATTTATTTATTTTTTTCATGTTTTTTTCTCATAATTTTCAGTTATCTCAATTTTCAAATTCAAATAAATTTTCCATTTAATCATTTATATTAACATATTATTTTAATCAACCCGTATAATATATAGGTCTCACACCTAGTATATATATATATATATATATATATATATATATATGTGTGTGTGTGTGTGTGTGTGTGTATAATTCTTCTATATACATTACAGTCCATATATGTACTTCGACCATATATGACTTCATCGATACAACTTGTTTGTAAAGGTTGATAGCCATTTATGTACTTCTTCCATGTAGGATTCAAATTATATATGACCTCCTTACTAGAAAATCTACATTTTCCCATTTGTATCTTGTCCCTCAACCTCTACTTACCATAATTATGGTAATCATACCTATAAGTTTGTTCAGTTATATCTGATTTATTGTATAAGTAAGAATTTAGAATGACATTTAACTCAACTTGGTAAACTTGTTGATGTTTATCTTTTTCCTTAACATGAACTATCCAAACTACAATTTATCACATACCCATATTAACAAACTAAATTAAGTAAAGTCCTCATATATGCTTCATCATTCATTACAACATTCATGATAATGATAAACAAACTCTATCAATAACATTGTTCTTTCATCAATTATATCATTTCATAATCCATTTACTCAATTTTAGTGATTCTTGACATTTTCACAAGATAACAAAAAATCATAATTCAAAACATGTTCACACTGAAAGAAAACATGTTTATAAAATTCATTCCATCAAAATTCATAGTCAATTCTAATATGCACCACCAGTACCAAATCCAGGGTTCATAGAAAAGTTCTCATTATTCATTAATTCTATCATTGAAATGTAGATATTTGTAAAGTGATTACCTTCAATCTAAGATAAAGGAAGATCAATCTTGTTTTTCCCTTTTGATTCCTAGTTTATTACACCAAATTAGGGACTTAGTTACATCATTTCACACCTAAGAATACCTCTATAAACATTGGAAGGTTTGAAAATAAAATGACTTCACTTGCCTCTTAAGCCTATAGTCAAACAAAGTCAAAATGGACACCTCGACACGGTTTATGTAATGCATGTTGGTGTCCAACTTGGTTCGTATATATATATATATATATATATATATATATATATATATATATATATATATAGAGAGAGAGAGAGAGAGATTGCCTTAGGGCCTATTCGGTATGAGTAGAAGGACTGAGAACCCTATTTCGTACACTTATGTTTTATAAATCTTCAAGAACACTTTTTTCTCACATTAGAAACATAATAACTGTAACACCCAAGATTTTGAAAGCCAAGAAAGTAAAGTAAATCCTAAATTTAAGAGGGACTCGGCGAGTCCAAGGAAGGACTCAGCGAGTCGGAGCGGGATCCGAGTCGAGGAGTAAGTGACCAAATCGGCGAGTCGGCCAAGTGGACTCGGCGAGTCTGGTCTGTGCGAGGAAAACCCTAAATCCAGGGCTTGGAGCCTATTTAAACGTCTCAATCTTCTTCCTAAGGCTCCTTTACTGTCTCTCACCCCCAGAACGCCGCACCCTAAGCCTCCATTGTGTTCATTCAAGCTTTTAGCCTTTTTTGAGTGGTTTTAAGGAAGAAGAAGGAGTGGGAATCTTTGAAGCATCAAGGAGTGGTCTTGGATCCGAAGTTTGGGGAGCATTTCAGAGTATTTGAAGGTATTAAGTCGTTTCTCTCCTCCAGATTTTCCTTGGTTATGAGTTTTGGGGCTTTTAAGCCATGTTTAAGATCAATCTTGAACTTGAGGTCCAGATCTGAGGTTGCTACCTCAGATCCATGCTTGTTTTGGTTTGGAATCCCGTAAAGTATCAGCCATTGGGTGGATTTTGGAGCCTCTTGGTCTTAAACCCTAGTTATTAGTGCATTTTGCCTAGATCTCCCTCTCTACACGTAAAGTTTGCAACTTTACGTGGGGAATAGGCTTAGGAAGGGTAGATCTACAGTTTGGAGCTCATGCATGACTCGAAAGTCCTCTGCATGTAAGTGGATCTTATTGGACTCGGCGAGTCCTTCAAGTGGACTCGGCGAGTAGCTTGAAGATGAGGAGGAACTCGACGAGTGGGATGAACAGCTCGTCGAGTCGGATGAAGATGAGCATGAACTCGGTGAGTTGGATGAACAACTCAGCGAGTTGGATGAAGGTTGCCGTGTGCTCGGCGAGTCTTTTCTTAGACTCGGCGAGTCAGGTCGCGTGGTCCCAAACCCTTCGAGTTAAGTCTCGAGTCAGCGAGTCGAGCCAGGACTCAGTGAGTTGGACAGGACAGGAATCGGGAACCAGTAGACTCGGCGAGTCAGGGGCTGACTCGGCGAGTAGAGTCGCGAGTGGAAGGACTCTGGAATTATGAACTCGGCGAGTCAGTAGGGTGACTTGACGAGTAAGGTTGACCTGGAAGGTTGACTTTGACCAGGACGTTGACTTTGACCAGAGTTGACTTGGTTGACCTTTGAAGGTCAGTTAGACTAAGTGTTATGTTGATATTGGTAGCTCGGGGAGCTAGCGGAGCAGCAGTTCGGAGTCAGTGGTCAGGTAGCGGTCAAAAGGGTTAGCAGCAGCAGTTCAGCAGTATCAGGTGAGTTTCCCTTTGTATGAATGGGTCTACGGCCACAATGCCGGCCCATGTAGTTATGAGTAGAAGACCCGGGGGTTAGCCCTAGGCACAGTATGCTAGTAGGATATTCGGACGAGGTCCAATGATAGAGGGCGGGTGCCCAAGGAATGGTTTATGTGATAGTTTATACTTGTTGTCTGTGTGATACTTGTATGTGCCTGGTAGGGAGGTGAGTGAGGGCGAGGTCCCGTATCTCACCAATAGCAGAGTGTGGATGGTGTTCCACATCTCAGTAGCAGCAGAGCAGGGGCGAGGCCCAAGTTAGGAAAGGAGTGAGGGTGGGCTGGGCCCGTATCTCACTATCAGCAGGAGTATGGATGAAGTTCCATGACTCACCAGTAGCAGGACACGGGCGGGGCCCAGAGATAGGCGAGGCCTTAGAGCAAGAGTTGTTAGTATATGTTTAGTTTATGTAATGGTATGTGATGTGTTTATGTGCTATTATATGTTAGTGGGCGAGGCCCTGTGACAGGCGAGGCCTAAGTGAAACAGATCTGTATCCGAGCGGGGCTCGAAGCCAGGAGGGGCCTGGAGCGGCGGGGCCGTTGTATCGGGCGAGGCCCGGGGTAGGGGCGAGGCCCAGGATAGCGGGCGTGGCCCAGTATGTGCAATATGTGATTTTGCATGGTATGTGGTAAGGTGGGGAACTCACTAAGCTTCGTGCTTACAGTTTTCAGTTTTGTTTTCAGGTACTTCCGGTAGCGGAGGGAGGAGCTCGGGGTGATCGCATGGCACACATCATAGATTAGTCAGCCTGGGAATGTTTACTCTGATAATAAACATGTGTTTTGAAAACTTATACTCAGATTATGTTTGGAATGATGTCTTCGTTTAAAGTAATGTTTTATTAAAAAGAAATTTTTGGTCTTGAATTTTGGGATGTTACAAGTTGGTATCAGAGCCTTGGTTTAAGGGATTCGGGCATACTCTCGGGTGTACCTGAACTCAAACTGAGGGGTCGGATAAAAAGTTTTCAAAAATGAAAAGACAGTTTTGTAAAAAGAATTTTGAGAATGAAAAACAGTTTTAGAAAAACAAAAAGAATTCAGAAAGAAAAGAACTTTGAAAAGAGAAAAGAGGTGCGGTGCATGCAATCAACCGAGCTCAAGTAAGTACCCCAAAATACCCATACAAGTTTATGTTATGATTATCAGTTGATAGAACAGCATGCTAGAATAGGACTAAGGATCTAGGGATGATGCCTTATGTGCCTGTTATTTGTGCTTTTGAGCTGCATGATAGTGCTGATTAGACAGTAGTAGGATAGCCTGTTTAGGTTATGCCTGAGTTTATGAGTTTGTGTTGCATGCTAGTTCAGATTCTTGCTATGTGGATATGATTGCTTGAGTATGTTGTGGTTAGACTTTCCCCTTGTCCGAATGCTGCTTGCTTTGTGCATTGTAGGATTTTGAGTGATGGGAGTTAGCCATTAGATAGATACGTTACGTCACATGTGATCAGGGTTGAATAATCCCAGAGTGCTAGATTTGGCCCTATTGCGCAGCTCTTGTCTGAGTCCAACCGTTATATGGACGAGTCTTTTACTTGAAGGATTATCTGAGCCTCGTCACATGTGATGGTATCTAGGTGATGGCTAATTGGCATCACAAGGAGACCTTCAGCAGCTGAGGACTGGTTGAGTTGAGTCGGAGGTTTCCCTAGGGTAAGCCTAGGATGAGATAGTGTTGGGAGCAGTATTAGTGGATAAGGGACCTGGTGGAGTCAAAGCAATTCCTGAGGAAAGTACGGATAGATGTGGAAGTTAGTATGGGCTCGTACTACTGAAAGCAGAGGATCCGTACTCAATTCGGGAAGGGCAGAGACAAGACCGGGAACCTGGTAGGGCATGTTTGATCTCGCATCAGTGATGAGTATTCTGATAGTGGTTGTGGTATATTTTCATCATGGTGACATTGCGAGAGAGACTAGCGGGTGGATCAGGCGCCGGAGAGGGATCAGGCTCGGGTTCAGGGGCCGAGCAACTCGAGGAGCGGATGAGAGAGTTGATATCAGCTGAGGTTACGCGCAATATTCTAGCTCAGACTCCTGTGATCTTTGGCACGGTCAAGGAGGGCATATTGGAGATCTTGGAGGAGAGGTTGGGAGCCTTCCGTACTGAGATGATGGCATTGATGGGAGCGCGTACCTTGACGTTTCGAGAGTTCAGAGCCTGCGGGGCACCAGATTATCATGGGGCTCGGGACCCCATTGCTAGCAGCAGATGGTTGGCGGATGTAGCCAACGCTTTTCGTACGAGCAGGTGTCCCGAGGGGGACAAGGTTAGACTCGCTTCCTGTCTTCTGAAGGACAGAGCGAGGGATTGGTGGGAGGAGATTGGTCATGCTTTGGGGGATGATGTCGCGTTGGACGCGATGACTTGGAGCGATTTCTCGGCCAGGTTCAGGGCGGAGTTTTTGCCGATTATTGAGGTGCAGCAGCTGGCATGAGAGTTTCAGGATTTGACGCAGACTACTGAGACTGTGGCGGAGATCACCGCCAAGTTCAGGGAGAGGGCTCTTCTTGTACCGCAGTATGTCGTGGATGAGGAGATGAAGAAGGCTCAGTACCATGAGATGTTGAGGGATGACATCAGGGAGTTCGTGAGCAGATCCAGCTATAAGACGCTGGAAGATATGATTTCTCGGGCTAGAGAGAGGGAAATTGATTTGGAGCAGATCCGGAAGAGGAAGCCGGATGAGGTTCAGGTAACTACGGGTTCGGGCAAAAGGCCCAAGGGATCGGATTCGAGATCGAGGGATCATCAGGACTGCAGTCGATGTAGAAAGTGTGGCAGGGCGCACGGGGGTGCGTGCAGGAGTGGTAGCGGTGGTGAGTCTGGCGGCTTCAAGTGCGGTCGGACTGGTCATTTCAGCAGGGATTGTACTGTTACCGCCGCGCAGGGATCAGACATGATATGTTTTCATTGCAACTAGCGGGGCCACAAGAAGGCCCAGTTCCCTAGTTTGTCTTCGGCAGGACGGGTGATGGCACCCGCCCCTACAACTTTGAGGATCACAGATGGTCGTCAGGGCCGGGTAGAGGCACCTGCGGCAGGGAGCAGGGCTTTTCAGATGACGACCTTGGAGACGCGAGCAACGCCGGACGTTGCAGGTATGCAATTTCCCATTTCCAGTTCTTTTATTCATGCATGATTTTATTGTTATGGTTCTGCATCATTAACGGTAAAAGTATTTTATTTTGATTGGTTGATTGTGATCGAGTTATATGCCATCTACATAACTTGGATATTTGTATGGTAGTTAGGGGATGTGCTCTATTGAAGAAGGCTTCGAAGGATGCAGTAACTGTAGCATGCTTAGGAGGGATTTGGTACGTTTCGCTAATTCGGAGTGGTGCGGTGATTGTGATGGATTGGCTAAATCCCTAGCTATGGCGGGCTTGGGTTCCTCAGTAGATGGGTTATGGAATGGTAGCAAAGATCGGGATCTCTTTGAGTATTGAGTAACAAGGGGTAAGCAGGATCGAAGTGGGGGAGAATCCTCCGGGTGTGCCCAGAGAGGAGCACGCAGACCCAGAATGAGTACGTGACCTCCGAGAGGGAAGAGAAGTAGTTCAGCGTTTGAGGGAGTGAGGATTTCAGGGTTGGGAGTTTGAGAAACTCCATATCAGCTAGCGCGTGGGATGGTAATGGTTAGTTATGGTTGAGAATTCAGGTTGTGGATCGCCTGAAGGACTCGCGGGAGTCGGAATAAGGATCTTGAGAAGCTGATGGCACGTGGGTGCCTTCGTATCAGTAGTGGAAGTGTTGTAAGACTACAGGGCAGTTGTAGCATTCACTAGAGGTTAGCAATGGATGGTGATGTAAGCCTATGGGTAAGCCGTAGCATTCCTTAGTAGTTCCGTTAGTGGAGTTGGGGCGAGGCCCTTATCTCCTAGTGATCTGGTAGGGATCAAGATTGGGTAAGTGGATGAGAATGATAGGGAGTTGCCTATATAGCTCTAGAGAGGTGAGACCCGTGGGCGAGGCCCGTATGAGATTAGCAGTGCAGGTGAGACCTGGGAGCAGGGTTGCTCAGTAGTATGGTTGGGTGTGACCCGTGGGCGAGGCCCGAGCAAGAGTGACTAGACTAGTGCGACTAGAAGGATAGAGGCGGGTGGGACCCGTGGGCGAGGCCCGTGAGTTTTAGCAACGCAGGTGGGACCTGGTAGGGACCTTAGTGTCAAGTTAGGGGATCGGGGATCCCAGGTTTGTAGTGCCTGAATGGCAGGATTGATTGAGCAGTTATAGGTGGTCGAGGTTTCCTTGGAAGTCGCTGAGAGCGACCAGTGATGCTGTTGGGACTAGCTACCGGTGGGAACCGGTAATCCAGTCATTGATAGGTTGGTAGGGACCAGGGCGGTCCCAGTTTATCAGGGAGTCAGTCGAGGAATAGCAGAATTGCCAGTCGGTGGCAGTGCGAGTATGCAGCGTATGGTGGAATTCAGTTAGTTGAGTCGAGGGGTGCTCGACACCAAGTGTTGGCAGGAAGGAGTGTCAGTGAGTGCTGACGGTGATGACCCGTTCTGGGAATAGCGAGGGGGTGATGGAGTTAGTGAAGGATAGGACCTTCACAGTGTCAGAGGAAAAGTCGGTTATGAGGCTTTGCCTTGGGAAGGCAAGGAAATTACGCAAGGAAAGTAGTGGAGAACCTTTGCGGGTTCAGTGCAGTACTCGGGGAGTACCAGAAGGATTATCGGTTGAGTAAGTTCTGTTTCTAAGTTGTTCAGGGTCAGGTTTGACCCGAGGTTTACCCGCGAGGTTGATGTTAGTCAGAATGACCAGGTGGAAGACCAGCGCAGGTAGGCGGCTGGTGTTGGGTATTGGAGGCAGATCGCAGGCGGTGGGCCATGGTAAACTTCGAGGACGAAGTTCAGTTTAAGTGGGGGAGAGTTGTAACACCCAAGATTTTGAAAGCCAAGAAAGTAAAGGAAACCCTAAATTTAAGAGGGACTCGGCGAGTCCAAGGAAGGACTCGGCGAGTCGGAGCGGGATCCGGGTCGAGGAGTAAGTGACCAACTCGGCGAGTCGGCCAAGTGGACTCGACGAGTCTGGTCTGTGCGAGGAAAACCCTAAATCCGGGGCTTGGAGCCTATTTAAACGTCTCAATCTTCTTCCTAGGGCTCCTTTACTATCTCTCACCCCCAGAACGCCGCACCCTAAGCCTCCATTGTGTTCATTCAAGCTTTTAGCCATTTTTGAGTGGTTTTAAGGAAGAAGAAGGAGTGGGAATCTTTGAAGCATCAAGGAGTGGTCTTGGATCCGAAGTTTGGGGAGCATTTCAGAGTATTTGAAGGTATTAAGTCGTTTCTCTCCTCCAGATTTTCCTTGGTTATGAGTTTTGGGGCTTTTAAGCCATGTTTAAGATCAATCTTCAACTTGAGGTCCAGATTTGAGGTTGCTACCTCAGATCCATGCTTGTTTTGGTTTGGAATCCCGTAAAGTATCAGCCATTAGGTGGATTTTGGAGCTTCTTGGTCTTAAACCCTAGTTATTAGTGCATTTTGCCTAGATCTCCCTCTCTACACGTAAAGTTTGCAACTTTACGTGGGGAATAGGCTTGGGAAGGGTAGATCTACAGTTTGGAGCTCATGCATGACTCGAAAGTCCTCTGCATGTAAGTGGATCTTATTGGACTCGGCGAGTCCTTCGAGTGGACTCGGCGAGTAGCTTGAAGATGAGGAGGAACTTGATGAGTGGGATGAACAACTCGTCGAGTCGGATGAAGATGAGCATGAACTCGGCGAGTTGGATGAAGGTTGTCGTGTGCTCGGCGAGTCTTTTCTTAGACTCGGCGAGTCAGGTCGCGTGGTCCCAAACCCTTCGAGTTAAGTCTCGAGTCAGCGAGTCGAGCCAGGACTCAGTGAGTTGGACAGGACAGGAATCGGGAACCAGTAGACTCGGCGAGTCAGGGGCTGACTCGGCGAGTAGAGTCGCGAGTGGAAGGACTTTGGAATTATGAACTCGGCGAGTCAGTAGGGTGACTCGACGAGTAGGGTTGACCTGGAAGGTTGACTTTGACCAGGACGTTGACTTTGACCAGAGTTGACTTGGTTGACCTTTGAAGGTCAGTTAGACTAAGTGTTATGTTGATATTGGTAGCTCGGGGAGCTAGCGGAGCAGCAGTTCGGAGTCAGTGGTCAGGTAGCGGTCAAAAGGGTTAGCAGCAGCAGTTCAGCAGTATCAGGTGAGTTTCCCTTTGTATGAATGGGTCTACGGCCACAATGTCGGCCCATATAGTTATGAGTAGAAGACCCGGGGGTTAGCCCTAGGCACAGTATGCTAGTACGATATTCGGACGAGGTCCAATGATAGAGGGCGGGTGCCCAAGGAATGGTTTATGTGATAGTTTATACTTGTTGTCTGTGTGATACTTGCATGTGCCTGGTAGGGAGGTGAGTGAGGGCGAGGTCCCGTATCTCACCAATAGCAGAGTGTGGATGGTGTTCCACATCTCAGTAGCAGCAGAGCAGGGGCGAGGCCCAAGTTAGGAAAGGAGTGAGGGTGGGGTGGGCCCGTATCTCACTATCAGCAGGAGTATGGACGAAGTTCCATGACTCACCAGTAGCAGGACACGGGCGGGGCCCAGAGATAGGCGAGGCCTTAGAGGAAGAGTTGTTAGTATATGTTTAGTTTATGTAATGTTATGTGATGTGTTTATGTGCTATTATATGTTAGTAGGCGAGGCCCTGTGACAGGCGAGGCCTAAGTGAAATAGATATGTATCCGAGCGGGGCTCGAAGCCAAGCGGGGCCTGGAGCGGCGGGGCCGTTGTATCGGGCGAGGCCCAGGGTAAGGGAGAGGCCCAGGATAGCGTGTGTGGCCCAGTATGTGCAGTATGTGATTTTGCATGGTATGTGGTAAGGTGGGGAACTCACTAAGCTTCGTGCTTACGGTTTTCAGTTTTGTTTTCAGGTACTTCCAGTAGCGGAGGGAGGAGCTCGGGGTGATCGCATGGCACACACCATAGATTAGCCAGCCTGGGAATGTTTACTCTGATAATAAACATGTGTTTTGAAAACTTATACTCAGATTATGTTTGGAATGATGTCTTCGTTTAAAGTAATGTTTTGTTAAAAAGAAATTTTTGGTCTTGAATTTTGGGATGTTACAATAACATCCTATATTTTATATATATATATATATATATATATATAGAGAGAGAGAGAGAGAGAGAGAGGTTCATGTATTCTAAGTATTTATTGTATGGATTTAGGAATCAATGTAGGTCAATCATTTCATAAGAGTAAATTTGTAATCTTACAATTAATTAATTATGGTAGATGTATAAATCACATAATAATATCCCTTTAATTTAGGAATATCAGTTTTAAAACACAATATTCCATTGACCCTTTCAGCGTTGTCTGCACTAGCCCTTCCTGTCATCTTGTATGGCAGTTGAGTTTTCTTTTTTAGTCTCCTGCCGTTTTCGTATCGCTGACATGATCGCTTTTGCCGGGGACGGAGGTGGGAAAAGCCATTTGAACATTCTCCTTGGTGTCCCCGCCGATGATGGAGTCTCCCCAACTCCCTCGGGGTATGGGATCTGCACTCGACTCCCGCTGAAAGAATGAAGTGGAGTGTCGCTATTGGAAGCAACGTCGTTCACTTTACCAACAAAGCCACCTAGTGCCAACGGTTTTTGTGGAATGTTGTTTCTGCCACCGGTGGTTGATCCATGGTTAACGTCGTCTTTCAGGGTTGAGGCTGCGACGGTTAATTTACTTTCTTTCTCCCAAATTCTCGCTTCTAAGATTTATGTTCCGCTTGTTTATGAACAAACTATAATATGTTTTATGATATTGAATTGTTGAAAATACGCATTTTGATCATGTTCTGATTTTGCAAGTATTTTCATCTTCTTATTTGATTTTTTCGTGGAAATATTTCTTATGAACAGTAATTATGTGATTCCAACAAGTCATGGCGGTTCAGAACTCTTGAAGAACACTAAAATAATTCTATGGGAATATTGCACACCAGATGTTTGTAAAAATGCCCAAAAGGGAACTTGATGTTCAAATTCTTGAATGACACAAAAATAGTTTCCGAGTTCCTTATTTGTGTTACTTGGTTCTAACATGCGGTATGAGTTCTCTTAGAATTACTAAAATTTGTTTTATTTTTGTCGTATAAAAGTATTCTCATATAGTTTTATTATTACATAATTCACTTTCATGGCAGTTATTCTCAAAGAATCCGTGAAGGACATGATGATCAATGGCCTGAAGGTTGGATGAATGTGTGGGATGGAGATGAACAATCGTCAATGGTCACCGATCTTCCAAAAAATGCACTATTTATTTTCATATTCTGGTAGAATAATATATAATAGAATGATAAGAGTATATGTAATAGTATATTCCAATAGAATAAAATATAAAGTTTTTTATTTTTTTCAAGGATATGATAGAAAAAATTTAACTTGGATCTAAAAATTTGTTATTTTTCGAGAAGTAAGATGTAAACGCTTGGTTCATGTATTATTTATCTCTCAACATTTTAAGGTTTGGGATGGAACTCGACGAGTTGGGGAGCTTCAACTCATCGTGTAAGGATTCATTTGGAGGCATGATTAAGGACTCAACGCGACGAGTTGCGGAGCCCCAACTCGTCGAGTAGACGCTGGAAAGGAAAACCCTAATTTTTAGGGTTTGCACCCTATTTAAAGGCCTTAAGACTTATTGTTAGCTTCCCTTATCGCCCCTTTGTCCAGAGAAACCCTAGTTCGTGCTTTTCCCACCATTTTGAGTGTGTGAGAGCTTAAAGAGTGCATTTTTGGTGTTTGTTTGAAGAAGGCTTGAAGTAGGAGGTGCATAGCTGAAAGGAGAGGCTGTAAATTTGGTGTCTTCTCTGTTGTGGCAGCCATATTGAGGTATAAAGTTGATACCTTGGTCATTTATTTGCTAGATCTCTTCACGTGGGAGTTTATGGTCATTATTAGCTCATTTTAGGATCATTCTTGGATTTGAGCATGTCATGAAGCTATGACTTCAGATCTGGACATCTCATGGCCTCTGTTGATGTAGCACCTGGTTCCTGGTACGTACTCCTTGTAATTAATATTTTAAAATAATGCATTTTTTTGCCTTGAACTCGGCGAGTTGATGGACCAACTCGCAGAGTAGGAGCGAGATAAGATGTGGGGACTGAACTTTGGACTCGACCAATCGGTTCTCGGACTCGGCGAGTAGACCATGTTTGGGAAAAAAAAAACCCTAATCCGGGTGTTTGCACCCTATTTAAACGCTATAACTTGGCCTCCTTTGTCCCTAACAATTCCAGAGATCTGAAGAGCGAAACCCTAGCCCCCGTTTTGTTCTTGAGAGTGACTTTGGCTTTGTGAAGAAGGTTTGGAGCTTAGAAGAAGAAGAAAGAGGTTGTAGTGTGCAAGGAGGGGAGGTAGATCCGGAATCTACACTGCAAGAGGCTTCCATTCAGGTAGAAAAGCCCCTACCTTGATCACTAGTTCTTTAGATTCCCTTTTTGTCCCTAAAATGGTGGTTTTCAAGCCCTAAAACACCATACTCCTTGTGTTTGTGCTTAATGATCCGAAAGGACTTCAGATCTAGACCTTATGGACGTATTAGAAGTATAAAGTTTCTGTGGTTGGGATGATTGAGGTCCCCATTGAGTGTATGACCTCATAAAAAACTTGGATTTACCTTTTGGAGCTTGTAGGGCCATGCATGCACGTAAAGTTTGCAACTTTACGTGATAAGCATGCCCTAGGAACCTAGATCTATGGTTTTGAAGCGTTGCATGTCTCAGATTTGGTCTACATGAGAAATGGGTCAAAGGACTTGGCGAGTACCAAAGTGGAACTTGGCGAGTTCTATGAAGATGGCCTTAGACTCGGCAAGTTGGAGGAACAACTCGTCGAGTACCAGAAGTCATATGAAGATTGTCTGGTACTCGACGAGTTGTTCTTTAAACTCGGTGAGTCAGATGAACTGTTACTGAGTGAGAAGGGTTTAAGTGTTGGAGGTCCAACCCTTCGTATCTGCACGCGGAAATAGCAATTTAGCATGTATAAATAGTCCCAAAACCCAAATCCTCAAAAAGGATGCTCTGGTGGGAATTTGGAAGCGAGCAGGAGTCTGCTCGTGGGGACTCGACGAGTTGTTCTTGGACTCGGTGAGTCGGGTCGCGAGTTGGTTCAATCGTCCCAAGTAGTGAGTTAAGGGTGACTCAGTGAGTGGGAAGAGGGACTTGTCAAGTAGGACCGGGTTAGTAGGAGAAGGACTCGACGAGTCTATGCCATGACTCGGCGAGTCTAGTAAACTGGAAGTTGACTTTGACCAAGGAGTTGACCTTGGACCAGGGGAGGGTTAGTCATTTGACCTAAGGGTATTTATGAGTGTCTAATCTATGTTCATGATTTATAGCCGGAGGATTACCAGTTCAGCAGTCATGCACTCAGCAAGCAGACTTTCAGCAGCTACTTTCGAGGTGAGTTACCTTCCAGTAGCAGTGGGTCTACGACCACAATGCCGGCCCACCAGTAGGAGTTGTATGATTAGATTATTGTCTCTGTGATATTCATCTAAGGTTGCTACTACCTGTGACATGTTTATGTGCTAGTGTGATATGATGCTATGTGCTAGTGACAGTAGGGGAGATAGTCCCCGGTTTACCGGTCGATAGGGCCGAAGGGGCAGTCATGCCTAGCCATGCTAGATAGATTATGTGATATGTGTTATATGGTAGTAGTAGGGGTGAAATAGTCCCCAACATCCGGTCGAGAGGACCGAAGGGGAGACCAACACCCAAATATGCTAGTCAGTATCCAGTCGAGAGGACCGAAGGGGAGGCCAGCACCCAGATATGCTAGCTAATATCCGGTCGACAGGATCGAAGGGGTAGGTTGGGCACCCAGATATGCCTGATAATATATGTATGATATGTGGTTATTTGGTATGTGGTACAGTGGGGGAACTCACTAAGCTTCGTGCTTACGGTTTTTAGTTGTTGTTTCATGTACCTCTTCAGCCAAGGGGAAGGAGCTGGCGCGGTAGCGGCATATCACACACACACTCTTGTTTTTCTGCACTATGAGACACTCTGGGATTTGTACTCTGACATTATTATGATTTACGTTTTGGTTTACAGACACGAGACATGTTTTATTAAATGATATGGTCGAATGATATTTTGTTACAAACGTTTTGCAAATCACTTAATTAAAAATGAAATTTTTGGCCCGTATTTTGGGGCGTTACAGTTGACTTAAAGTTTCCATCTTTATTAAGTCGTGGCCTTCCTTCATGCCCTAAATCCCTTAAGAAGCTATGATTGAGTGTTTTAGCCCCCTTAATGCCACGCATGGACGTAAAGTCAACAACTTTACATAGTATCTCCTAGGGGATCAGATCTATAGTTTGGAGCTTTAGACTCGCTTAGAAAGTGGCTGAATAAGTTAAGACTGGGCAAACTCGACGAGTTACCTTTCCAACTCGGCGAGTTGGCCCGGGGTTTCCCCGATCTTCTGGACACTGTTTGAACTCGACAAGTTGTTGCGATAACTCAACGAGTTGACTAGAGTTTTCCTTGGTTTTTCTGAGAACTGAAGGAACTCGACGAGTCGGCAGGTGCACTTGACGGGTTGGGTCAACATGGACTGTTGACTTTGAATTTGACCATGGTTGACCAAGTTTGACTTTAAGTGTATCTTTGGTATTTTGGGATTTGATGAAGTTAGCCGCATGGTGGTTGTAGGCATTTGAGTTTGGAGTTGTGAGTTGGGATTTGATCTTACCAGTTCGACATTCCTTGAGAGGTGACTCTCTTCACCATACCAATGGGTCGAAGGCACCAAGGTCAGCCCATTATTTGCTATGTGTTGTGCTAGTTGATTATTTATTATGTGATATGCTAGTTGTATTTGTGATACGTGCATGGAAGACATTGGGGGGTTCCCGAGGCAGTTGGATATCAGACCATGTGGGGTTTCCCATAACATTCCAGGTTAAGACCATGTAGGGGTTCCCATGACACCAGTATAAGACCTTGGAGGGTTTCCATGACATCCTTATATGTTTGTAAGACCATATGGGGGTTCCCATGGCAATGGGCTAAGACCATGTGGGGGTTCCCATGGCACCCGGTGTAAGACCTTAGAGGGTTTCCATGACATCCTTATATGATTGTATGCATGGCTTATGTGGTATATGTAGTTGATATAGTTAATATGGTTTATGTGATTATGTGGATTGTGTGGGGTATGCTTTGGGGAACTCACTAAGCTTCGTGCTTACAGTTTTGTTTATGGTTTCAGGTACTTCAAAATCTAAGGGTAAGAACCTTGCATGATAGCGCGACATGCACTCTCTAGCGTTTCATTTAGGACACTTTGATTTTATGAATAATTTATTTGATGTTTTGGATTTTGAAAACAAATGTGTTTGGAATTTTATATCTTATGGAAATGTTTTGGTTATTTAAAATGAAAAAATTTTATTGAAAATTTGGATTGTTACATAAGACTCTTTATTAGTTTATGACTTGCATTTTCATAGAATATCACTATAAAAAGAATGTCATTCTGACAGAATAAAACAGAGCATGATTACAAATTATGTTAGAATTATTTAAACTAAATTAATTTTAAAATAAATCAAAATTCAAAATTAAGATAATCAAAGATCCATTAAAATCCGAAAATTTGCTTTTTTAAAATTGTGTTTCCTAATTTTTAAGACAATGCAAATGTACAATGTTACCCTTCTTTTAATAAAATGGCATTATTCTATTTTTCTTTTATTTAATAATATATGTAAATCATTTTCTTAAAATAACTAAAATGATTGGTACATATTCATTCTTATATCCACACAGTAATTAGTTAGAATACAATAACCTAATTATATATATATATATATATATATATATATATATATATATATATATATATATATATATATATATATATATATATACCTTCACTATTTGTTGTATTTGTTGTCTTTGACCATCTCACAAACTAGTGTTATATTAAGTCAATTAACTATGTGACCAGTGGCTTGAAATACTTCTTATAAAAGCACACTAATTAATGTAAATATATAATAAATATAGCTTGTGATTTTTGGTAAGTTTTCACAAGACAACATAATGTGCATTTTTCTCCTCCTTCACCCTAGCCACAAAATTTTGGCATCTCTTTAGTGTTGTTGATCATCAACCAGGCCAAGGAAGAAAAAGAATATGGCTTGTTTTGATAGTTAGTGTCTAGCAACATTTCAAATATGTTAGTATATATGTATACCGACAACGACAATCAACCATGATTGTCATCTCCTGCATCGACGGTTGTTTACAATTTCATGATATGATCCAAAATTTTATATGGTTTTTTAGTTATCAACCTCAATTGTCATCTCCTGCTTAAAGTTTTCTCATAAATCGTTGCTAATATTCTTATGAGTAAATTTTTTGTAAGACCAAATCCGTTGCAAAGGCTTAGCGACAGATTTGCAGTTAGAGTTATTTTCTGGTTGTGTACTTGAAGGCTAACATTTGTGCGTACAACAAAAGACTTACATAGCTAGACTCGTATTTGAGTTAACCGACTAACGTTCAAATATTTTTTAAAATTATATACCAAAAGTATTCAAAAGAGATAATTTTCTTTTAAGTCTCATATATAACACAAATCACTTGAAAATTTATTGTATAGTGGCTTGAACAAACCATTTAGTTGCTCAAGAAACAAATATATCCTCTAAATACCCAAATCACACTAATTCCCCTTCTCCCTTTCTCAACATTTTGGAAGATCTTTTGGAGGTGGCAAAAGTGACTCTTTTGGTCCTTGACCATTGTCCACCAAAAATGCCATTTTTAGTCCCCACGTCGTATGAACTTCTAAATGGCAATGCATAAACCAAACACCTACAATTAATTCAAATGCAAAAATGTCATAAAAGCAACGATTAATTACATAATAATGGCAAAATGCAATATTGTTTCATTCTCAACAAAGAAGATTACTTTACCTGGATTATCCGCTCGGAATCGGATAGCTACCCATCCACCAGAAGGCACACCAATGGTATTCCTCTCAACCGGGTCGACCAGGTTAAACTTATTCGGGTCCACTTTCGGGTTATAATTGCCTAATCCCTTACCCACAGCAAAGAAATTAAACCCATGTAAATGAACCGGGTGGTTTTCTGCAGCAATAATACCCGTATCCTGTAATACCAATTCAACTGTTGAGTTGTACTTTAGCCTATAAAGCTTAGTCCCACTACTGGTAGCCAAATTTGCCGGTGAAGCTCCGGTATAGTTGAAAGAAACCGGCGGGTTGCCCGGAAAATCAGTAGTGAAGACCCCATTCTTATTAAAGTAATGTGCTTGAAGAAGAGCAGTGGTAGGCATAACAAACGTAACATTGTTAATACTCGCAACAACCCGACTACCATTACCCGCTTTGCAAGTCGGGCACGGGTTGATACCAAGTCCCACGGTGAAATACAAGGAGTGATCGATTTTCAGAGGCACCTTCGCCGGATACTTTTTTGAGTTCAAGCTCCGGAGGGAGTCTACGAAGTTGTTGGCAGTGGCGGTGGCGTTTGGAGGAGGTGGGATGGCTAGGGTAGTGGATGTGGTGCTGAGGGTACCGGTGTAAAGGAGAGTGGCGACGGCGGTTTTATTGTCGACAGCTATAGGTGAGTCCATGAACGGCGAGGCTGCCATCATGAACTTGCCGGCGCTTTTGCTTGCTGTGACGATGACATTGGTGGTTTGGCCTGGTGCTACGACGATTGTGTCGGTTTGGAAGGGTTTTACGTAGGTGGCGTCGACTTCCACCACCGTGAGCTTATGGCCGGCGATCTTGAAGAAGAGTTCTTCATTGAGTGCAGCATTGATTATACGTAGCATGTACGATTTCCCATTTTCGACACTTATTTGAAACCCTCCTGCATGGATATATAACACAAATTTTCGCATTGGATAAACCTAATAATTAA
This sequence comes from Lactuca serriola, assembly GCF_051521515.1. Classification (NCBI taxonomy): domain Eukaryota; kingdom Viridiplantae; phylum Streptophyta; class Magnoliopsida; order Asterales; family Asteraceae; genus Lactuca; species Lactuca serriola. Next base: position 40,516,177 of record NC_136416.1, read on the forward strand.
AAAGATTATTCCATAATTAAGTATCTATCCATATATATTCTATATATATACCTTGTGTCTGACAACCAGATATAGGTCCAGGATGGCCATTTATGGTATGTGCATCAGATATGTTTGGGGCCAAACCCGATTTTAATGCTTCATTGATCACAGCTTCAGTGTCTGACTTCCACCATTCTCCTGCAATAAAAACATCGATCATAGTTTTTTCATTTGAAAAACGTCATTCACCATTGACAAAAAAAAGTCGGACCTTTTTCCTTAGCACCTTTTTTCAACTTTTCTTCGCTTCTTTTTTCATTTTTTGGATCGGACTTTTTATTTTATATGTTTAGGAAAAAGGACACCAGTACGTACTAGATCACTAACCTAAGATGACGACCTGTTCAACAGCAGGTTTGGGGAAAGGATAAGGAACTCCAAGTTTAGGTAGAATAACAATGGCGCCATGAACAGTTGCCCTAAGCCATAGAATATGTGCATGCCAGAAAAGCGTGCCCCTTTGCCCGGTTATTGTGAAGTTATATACATAGTTCTGCCCGGGCTGGATCGGGCATTGTGTTATATATGCTGGCCCATCTGCCCATCCTGTTCGCAGTTGTCGTATCCCATGCCTGCAAACACATATAGACATTTTTAATTATTTGAAGACGATGAAGTAATTAAGCGATTTTACTATGAATGAATATGTCAAAAAAATTGTATACCAGTGGATTGAAACATTGTATTTGACATGGTTGACAACCCTTACGAGAACTGTGTCACCTTCTCTAGCATAAAGCGTTGGTCCTGGGAACTGCCCGTTAACTGTTACTATTGGCTTCGTTGAGCATAATCGACTCGCTTTTTTCACTACAACCTGCATTATATCATAAGAAACGATATAAATGAGCTAAATGACACCCTTTTCTGCATGCATGCATGGTTTAGTACTACACTTTCTAAACGTAAAATACCGAAATTGAAAGAGTAAGTAATTAAACTATGGTTAATACAATAGAAAGTGTATACACTGACATTGAAATTGTAGTGACGAACACGACCCTCTATCAACAGCGGGAATATGAAACCAATCACCACTAAAGCTCGAACCCAATGCTCCATTGATGTTTGTTTTTGATCGAGCTGAGATATGATTGAGTGAATAGAGATGATCAGGTACTGATGAAAGATAGGACTGGCCAACGCAAGCTTATATATAAGTCATATATGAGTTGATGGACCGCTGCAATGTCATTTTTCTTTGGTTAGGTGTATAAGTGTATGAGCCACTGGTTTATCTGATAGAGAGAAGATGCTTGTGTTCTTTCTTAAATCGAAAGCAAAAGGCTACGTTAGAGTAAGTTTTAAATGTTTGTTATAACCATTTCTTACGATTCACACAAAGATAAAGTGTTTAATGTGTTTCCAGGAATAAAATATGTTTGATTAAAATGATTAATTATTGGTTAGTTACTTGAAATATATAAAATAAAAATATCGTTAACAAAATCGAAAGCAGAAAAGTGGTTAATATTATAAAAAATAACTTAATATAACAGTACTACAAATATTATAACATAGAATTTAAAAACATATATATTTTGGTAATTTGGGGAAATGAAAAAAATTATAAATAATTATATCTTACCTACTTGAAATACATAATGGTCGTTGCCTTTGTAATAACATTGATTTAATACGGAAAAGATCACCAATAAAATATATTGTCCCTACTTATTGCCCTATCTTTTTAATAAATAAATAAATAAATATATCCTGATAAATAAAAATGTTATTGTTACTTGTCATTCTCTCATTTATTTGGTCACATGTCATTTTATCATAATTTTGAAATATATTTATTTTCCACTTTTCAATTACTTCATTCTTCATTTTCACTGTATCATTAATTTAGTTTCCATAAATTAAACCTATTATAATAACTATTAATTTCAAATTTCAAATTTGAAATTTGAAATTTCAATTTCAATTTCAAATAAATTTACACTTTAAACATTTGTATTTAACATTTTATTATAATAAATCGTTTAGTACACGGGTCTAACAATTAAACACATAATTTTAATTAATTTATTTTTTGCATGTTTTTTTTTCATAATCTTCACTTATTTCATATTTCAAATTCAAATAAACTTTTCATTTAATCGCTCCTGTTTAACATTATATTTTAATTAACCCGTATAATATACGGGTTTCACAACTAGTATTTTATAGAAATTAAACCTAATTCCAATAAATCTCAAACATCCAATGTAGCAAAAAGGTTTCCCAATTAATTAGAAAGATATTATTGATGTAAAAATTTCTTTATATTAAAAATGGCCTTCATATCTTCTCCTACGTGTCAATCCCGTTAATTCTTATCTCCATCATGTTTAAATTCGTACACTATCATCTCTTTTAGAAAAAATGATGACAAAAAGTTGAATTTGAAAAATAACAGCCTATAAATAAATTTCCCCTCTTAATTATTTTGAAAAGTAATTAATCAAAATGACAATAGGTAACATATATATTATATAGGGTTTGGATCAAGGTCGATTCGCTCCAAACCCTTAACAATTATATGGGTTTGGAGCATAGTTTTTGATCCGTTTACCCGTTAACGACCCGTACCCGCTAACCATTTTATTAAAAGGGTCGGGTATGGATCATCACCGATCCGATCCGTTTATAACCCGCCCCATATAAATTTTAAAAATATAAATTTATATTTTATATCACCTAAAGTTTACATTAAATTCTAATCAGAAGTCCAAAGAAAAAAGGCCACTAAATTGTTTTTACATAGGACTCGAGGACTCAACTTCTAAACTTCCAGTCTTCTCCCAAGAGTCATGATTTCAATTCATTTATATTTCATCATGTAATCACCAATTTCATTTATAAATCAATAAGGTCATTTATCAACCGAAAGAAAGTTTGTAATTGCTATTCTCCATCAATACAATCGACGATCAAAAACCAATTGGAAGTAAGTAAAATAATGATTTTAATTCCAATAGAAAGTCATCAAGTACATAATGTGTTTTCTAAATCAAAAATTAGTTTTATTTAATAAATGTGATTTTATGATTTAAGTAAAATGTGTTTGATTATTCAAAAAACTTACGGGTTACGGGGCGGGTTTGGATATCTGCTGATTCGGTGGATAAGGGTATGGGTTTGATTATTCAAAACCCTACGGGTTACGGAGCGGGTTTGGATTGGATTTTGAAATTTGTTAAAAGGGTTTGGATCAAGGTCGATTCGCTCCAAACCCGCCCCATTGTCACGTCTAATATTATATAACTAAAACATTAGGTGTGCTATTCAAGATTAGAATATGTAAACACAGTTATACTAATCAAAATAACTCTTTGATTATTGTGAGAATATCACTTAAAACTCACGGTGTTTACAATGTTTTCCAATGATCATAGCTCGACCTAAAACAATGTATATATAATCTTAACTACCGACTTGTAATTAGATTACAATTAGGAAACTAGAAACCGACTTGTTTATGATTTTCTAAAAACTAGGTTGGTCTCCAAGTCCTACTCGACTTAGGATTCCAACAATCACCCCCCAAATCTCTAAGTCCTTCTAGAGAATTCTTCAACTCCGATCCGGTTTTAGAACACGAATTCGTCGCTATCGTCATGTTCCGAAAAATCACCTTCTTTTAACTTTTGGAGTCGTTCCGGACATTCCGAGGCAAAGTGACATGCTTTGTCACACCGAAAACAAATCACCTTAGATAGGTCTTTTTCCCTATTTTTCCGATTCTTGTCACAATGACAGTTACATTTTTTGCAATTGTTGGAATTAGATTGAGATAAATCGGAATAAGAATTGGGCTCCCCAATTTGGGCATGTTTTGTTTTAAACTCATTTGGACCTGATCTAGTTGACCCACAATTTGACCCGGTTCCCTGGTTAGATCCACTCGACCCATCATTCCCCTTCAAGTTCCCTCTTCTTCTTCCCTCTCGTTGATGCCCCGATGATCCACCACCTCCAGACAACGCCTTTTGTGAGCATAACTCTCGCCTGACTCCCTCCGTCGTCCTCCTCTTCTTTTATCCTTTCTTCATAAGCCTTGAGTCGTCCCACTGCATCTTCAAAGCCAACAGATTTTAGATCGAGCACCTGTTCCAAAGAGGCGACGATGTGTATAAACTTCGATTGAGGCAAGGTTTTGAGGAACTTCTTTACTAACTTCAATTCATCAATAACCTCTCCTAAAGCTGTTGATTTCGAGGTGATACCGGGCAGCTTTCCAGCATACGCGTCGATGGTTTCCGACTCTATCATCTTCAGCTGATCGAATTCAGCGTTTAAGGTTTGCAATCGAGCTTCTCTCACACGATCAGCACCTACATATCTTGCCTTTATCGCTTCCCATAGTCACTTGGCAGATTCCACATCTCCTATTTACATGATTAGATCCTCCGGGATTGCCAGATACAACAATCCTATTGCAAGGTAATCTTTCTCATCGTTCTTGTCTGTTCCTGGATCGATCACAGTCCAAGCCTTGTGAATTCTAAGCACCACCTTCATACGCAGGGACCAAACAGTGTAATTTGTTGGTGTGAGCATCTAACACGTTACAGTGGTTGACCCAATCCTTCACTCTCACCGGAGGAGGCTGTGCACCGTCTTCACCATCCAACATGTTGACCTAGCTTGTCAACAGGTAATAAAATCGATCTCACAGCCTTTGATTCCTTGGCTCTGATACCAATTCAAGATTAGAATATGTAAACACAATTATACTAATCAAAATAACTCTTTGATTATTGTGAGAATATCACTCAAAACTCATGGTGTTTACAATGTTTTCCAACGATCATAGCTCGACCTAAAACAATGTATATATAATCCTAACTACCGACTTGTAATTAGATTACAATTAGGAAACTAGAAACCGACTTGTTTATGATTTCCTAAAAACTAGGTTGGTCTCTAAGTCCTACTCGACTTAGGATTCCAACAGTGCTAATTAGGATTGCTTATTTAACTCAATAACTAAGTACTTTTTGATAAAAATGTAAATAAAAATTAATTTCTAAAAAAAATATTTAGATTAATTTTTGTGTCAAGAATCTATGATTTAATAAGTCATTTTTTTAAAAGTATTCGAATATCTTTTATATATATATCTATATATATATATATATATATATATATATATATTAAATAAATACATAAAAACTAAAAACAATTTTAAATAGTAAGGTACATATGACTTTTCAAAAACTCTTTTTTGATGGGTTTGAAAAACTATTTGTAAAAGAACTTATCTATTTGTAAAAAATGTTTTTAGACCTATTAAATTTTTTTTAAAAAAATTAATAAATCTATAAGCCATTTTCATAATTACTTCGATTTCATTGGATTTTTTTAATAACTGAAAAATTAGTTGTGCTTATGATTGTTTTTTTTTTTTTAAAACCGCAATGGATTTATTAAACCTCTAGCAAGAAGCTACAGAACAAAGAAAAAACTTACAAAGTCATGCTTGGGATAATAGCCAACAATCACAAGAAATAGTATTTTTCCTATGTCTATTAGAAACCAAAAAGTAAGAAAAATGCCTAATATCATCAAAAATATCATCTCTTTTAGGCTTTATCGTTCCAAAAAGTAGATTATTACGAAATCGCCAAATGATCCAAAACGAGATAGCAATAATTGCTTCAAAAACCTATGAAAACTCCTTAGTCATCTTTAGCGAATCAACCCAATGCAAGTTCTCATTAACCGTGTCATGTGAAGGAGCAGGGATATTCCACCACCTAGCTATCAAGTTCCATAAAGGGGTAAAAACATTGCAATTCAAGAAAAGATGACCAACAAACTCTCCAATTTGAGAGAAAACATGACATAAAAAAAAACTCTAATTCAATGTCTTTATCACGTAAATTCAATCTAGTGGAAAGCTTATCTCTTTCAACCCACCAAACATGAATATTAATCTTCTTACGAACATAAGTATTACATCTAGTAGGAATGTTAGAAGACTCTAAGTGTGTGCATCAATAAAATTTATGGTCAAAGCAACCGGGAATAAAATTATCCCTTAATATCCAAATCCCACGTGTACGAATCATTCGAATCGGATAAAACCACCTCCTATATTATTCACGCATCTCATCCCATTGAGCACCCATAACACCATTATGAGGATATCTAGGAAACGCGTCCAATATCCTCGTTTCTGAGGATCGATTAAATAAAGACGCCTTCGAATTTGTATCCAGAACAAAAAGTCTATGAAATTTGTTCTTAAAAATACTTGATCCATGCCAATTATCCAACCAAAACCGAATACTTCTTCCATTTCCCACCTTTCTAGTACACAAATCCTCCAAATAAAAACCTTTCTTTTTAAGATGATCAACACCCCTAACAAATATTCAACCATAGGTTCAAGCCTACACTTCAAGAACCCACATGACCTCCTGGGGAAGAGTGAAGAGTCGAGACCATTGTAACATCATTTTTCCTATCATTTCTGAGCCATAGACCAAAAGTCGATTGTGTAAGGTTTTGGGCCTTAAGGAGGCAAAGTTTAGTCCTTGTGGAAGGAGACGATAGTTAAGATTTTTTACCCTTGAATTATGTTCTAGGCCGAAGGGTAGAAAGGGAAAACTCATAGGCCTGGTCCTTGCATGAATTAAGGATTTTTGCTCAAGAAGTTTTTGGTCCAAGATATTTAGATGATATTGTAGAGTTCTTCTACACCTTTCTGTGGATATAAAGAACGTCGATAACAGAGTTGGAACAAAGAAGTTACGACCGTTTGACGTTAGGGTGATTTTTGGGTTAGCCGTGTACGCTGGGCGTACTAGGAGTACTCTAGGCATAAGCGATCAGTTCCCAAACCTTATTTTCATGGTTTAAGCCCTATTTAAGCTCCTTAACTTCCCCAAACCTATTCCATTCTGAGCCTCCACCTCTCCAACACCCTTTCTTGAAACCCTAACCCTAGATTGAGCCTTGTGAGCAAAAACAAAAGTGTTTTGGAGTGTTTTTGGTGCACCTTGAAGAAGAAGGAACTCATTGAAGAAGTGTTGGTTGCATTGGATCTTGTAGATTCGGACATTGTTCACCTTGATCTTTCTCCTAGAGGTATAAAGTTTGAATCTTGATGATGAAACTGTTAGATTTAGCTAGTTTTGAGTGGCATGAGCTTTTGATCACTTTAAGTGCATAAATTTTAGATCTTGAAGGTTTGTGACCTTGTTATGGATAAAGTTGGAAACTTTATCCATCTAAACATCATTTTGATTCAGGTCTGAAGGTTAGATGTAACAGCCCGGATTCCCAGGTATTATTCATTCTTATATTTTTGGTATTTTGTGAGGATACTCGGCGAGTTGGAGCTCAAACTCGCCGAGTAGGATCGCGGTTTTGGACGCGGGTTCGCGCCTGGACTCCGCGAGTCCAAGGAGTGGACTCGGCGAGTCCACACTGTTTAATGAAACCCTAATTCCCCGGGTTTGGAGCCTATTTAAGGGCACTTATAGCCTCCCATTGCGACTACCAGTCCCTTGAGAGAACCCTAAGAGAGCTAATTCGTTTTGGGAGAGAAGAAGTCACTTTTGGGCCTTTGTATTCCTTGTTTAGCAAGAAGAAGGTGGCAAGAGCAAGGAGGAGGTGAGATTCCAGCAGATCCAGAGTCCAGAGGCTTCATTTTGAGGTAATGGTTCGAATCTCCTTCAGTTTTAGGGTTGATCTTTAGAGTTAGGGTTTTATAACCCCTTTGGAGAGTGATTATGTGAAGCAAATGGTCCCTCTTCGAGTTTGTGCCTTGGATTTGGACTCAAAGAGGTCCATAGACCTTAACCCTTGGGGCTTTTTGGGTTATTATGGAGTTATTAGACCTAGGTGGTCATTTTTGGGACCAAAACATCTTTTGATGCCTTGTGGGGGTTATACAAGCATCAAGTTCCAAACTTTACATGACATTCATGCTTGGGAAGGCTAGATCTATGGTTTGGGAAAGCAGATATGACCTTAGAAGGTCAATAGAGTTTGTACATGGCATGAACTCGCCGAGTTGTTCTTGAGACTCGGCGAGTAGGGTCGGGGTTTCACGTAAAGTGTTCAGCGAGTGGACTCGTCGGGTTGGGGGATGACTCAGTGAGTCAGGGGGAGTCATTAAGGGGCTGAGTCAAGCCTGAACTCGTCGAGTTGTTCTTGAGACTCGGCGAGTTGAGTCGTGGTGGCCCCGCGATTCATGCCAGGTGGAACTCATCGGGTTAGGGAAGTACTCGACATGTCAAGAGAGGATCCGAGGGGGGGTCAGTGAACACGTATAGACTCGCCGAGTTGCTTTGGTGTACTCGCCGAGTCCGGTCAAAGTTGACTGTTGACCGTTGACCAGAGTTGACCAGTGTTGACTTGACAGGGATAGTCAACCTTAGTTGTGAAAGTATTAATTAGAGATATATTGTATTATAGGAGGATTATAGCTCGGGGGATCGAGCACGAGTGATTTCAGGGATTTGCGGGTTATCGAGATACGCAAGGTGAGTCTTCTCACCATACTTTACCTTGAGTAGGTAACTAGAGTTATGTGATACAGTGTTTGTATGCTATATATGTGTTATGTGTTGCACTGCATTATTCTATGTGATTTATGCTGTGCATGTTTACAAAGTTAGAACCTAAGGGTTCACAGAGTTTGGGTGCACGGACCCATAGAGTTGTAGCCTCGAGTGGCTAATATGTGTTATATGTGGTATTTTGGGGAAACTCACTAAGCTTTGTGCTTACAGTGTTTGGTGTTATTTGTTTCAGGTACTAGTGACGACCGTGGGAAGGCGCCGACTTTATCAGTACACATGCACGGGATTTTATGTTATGAGATCTTGGGATTTTGTATGGCATGGATTGAGTTTCAAACATTGATGTTTTATGAATATTAAATGAATTATGCTTTTATAAAATGCGAAAAATTGTTTGAAATTTACGGTGTTACATTAGAGACTTGGACTTAATGGATTAAGTTGAAAAAAATGCACTTTTGGGTCCCTTTAAGACTTAAAGACTAGATCTTGTTTGTTGGGATCATTCTAATGGATAAAGTTGGAAACTTTATCCATTATGGAGCTATTTTGAACCATAAAAATGTGATCTTCTCCCTTCTATCCCTTCTATATAAGAGTTGTGATGTCTTATTGGGTTAAGAATTTAGGGTTTTGTAGATTAAGCACTTTATAATCATGCAAAGTCATAAATTTGGAAACTTTATGACTTGGGACATCATTTTGGGCTTGGATCTGAGTTTTGGACGTAAGGATCTACTAAATGGTTATATGATTATTTGTTGTTAGATATGTGTTATTTTTTATGTATATGTCGACATGGTATGGTGGGATTGAGATTGTATTGCTTTGTGATATCATTCAACAGATCGGGGCATTCCAATAGGGAGGTTGTAGGCCAAGGCATTCCAACTGAAAGGTTATGGGTCGGGGATAATCCAACAAGGAGGTTATGGACCTGTTATATATTAGGCATTCTAACCGTAAGGCTGTGGTTCGGGGGTAATCCAACCAGGAGATTGTGAACCCGTTATGTATTGGACATTCCAACCGAAAGGTTGTGGACCAGGGGTAATCCAACTAGGAGATTGTAGACTCAATATTTGTTTGATTATATGTTTGTGTGGTGGTACTTTTGGCGAAACTCACTAAGCTTTGTGCTTATAGTTTTACTTTATGGTTGTTAGATACTTCAGATGCTTGTTTAACTAGAAGAGATGTACATCGTTTCCAGTGTAAATTGGAGATGGTGTCGGAGACAAGAGGGCTTTCAGGTGGTGGTGCGTTTGTGTCAGAAGAAAGAAGAGAGTTACTTTCACCATTATGAGGAACATGATCCCCAATGATCCCGTCCCATCCGTTTCCTCCCCAAAGATCTGACGACAACCTAAAAATCGGAACCCAAGAATTGCAGGAGAAGAAAGAGATTACAAACGATGCTTCTTCGAAACCTACAAATCAGAATCTGCAAATCAAACATAACTTTGTTACCCTTCTTCATCTACTCTCCCTCTCTCTCTCTCTCTCTCTCTCTCTCTCTCTTTCTTTCTCTCTCGTAGATCAATCGATACTTTCATCTCCTTTAGCAACTTCAAGAACCCTAACCTTAGTCCTATCACACAAGTTGTTGTAGTTGGGTGAAGAAATCATCATCAACAACAACACATATCCCTGTTGCTGATCATAAATCAACGACATCAGCAGTTGAAACGGGGGTTGAATTAGCTAATGTTCCAAAAGTCAAGACGGGGATGTCGAGTCTGGTAAAGTATTGGATCCTAATTCTGCTAAAATTCACGGTGATTCAGTTACAACTCTTGCTGTTTCTCCCGAGTATAAATAAAGATTTAGAGATTAAGGTAAGAAATCGATGAATCTAGCTTGGTGGTGATGATGGTGGTGTATGTGTCGGTGGATATATTAGTGGTTCAGGTATAATTTTGGGAGATAACTTTGATGATGAAGGATTACAATGACTACTAAATGAAAAGACAAAAACCCCCGTGCACTAACGATACAAAAGTGAAGGGGTTAGGGTCAAGGACCAATTGTGCAATGAATTGAAACCATAAAGACCAGTGGCGTGACTTTTTGCTAAGAAGTCCTCAAATTGCGATATTTTATAAACCATAGGGACCAATTGTGAATTTTGTCAAATAAGAATGATATGTAAACAAAATAGGCTCTTAACCTAAAACCCCCGCTAACAACGAGTAAATGGCAACGGCAGCTTTGTATCTCCGTGAACCCTAATGTACCATGGCACGAAAATGAAGCACAAAGCTTTATTCGCTGCCTCTCATGGCCGAATTGCCCAAAACCCTTTTCAGCAAACATCTCCTGAAACTTCTCAAATCCGAAAAAGACCCAATCTCAGCTCTCTCCCTCTTCGATTCAGCCATCCGTCACCCAGATTACACCCCAACCCCTTCCGTCTTTCACCACATTTTCCGCCGTATTTCACAATCTCCGAAACTCCTACCTCAACTGGCGCGAATTGTAAATTTGATTCAAGCCAAGAAATGCATCTGCTCCGAAGATATCCCATTGATTGTAATCAAAGCGTATTCCAGTAACTCCATGGTTGATCAAGCATTAGACCTTTTCCAAAGAATGACTGAAATTTTTGGGTGCGAACCCGGTATAAGATCTTACAACACTCTTCTCAATGCGTTGGCTGAATCTAATCAATTCAATCGTGCGGATTTGTTTTTTAAGAACTTTAGACGGATGGGTGTTTTCCCCAACTTGGAAACTTATAACATTCTGATCAAACTTTTCTGTAACAAAAAGCAATTTGATAAAGCAAAGGAATTGCTGAATTGGATGTCTGAAAGAGGGATGGTTCCGGATGTCTTCAGTTATGGTACTTTGATAAATGGGCTAGCCAAGGGTGGGGAGATGACCAGTGCCTTGAAGGTGTTCGACGAAATGTTTGAGAGAGAAGTAACTCCAGATGTGATGTGTTACAATATTTTAATTGATGGGCTATTCAAGAAAGGCGATTTTTTGAAAGCAAACGAGGTGTGGGAGAAGTTGGTTAACTCCTCATCAGTCTATCCAAATGTAGGTACTTATAACGCCATGATTGATGGTTTTTGCAAGTGTGGACAATTTCAAGAAAGTCTGAAAATTTGGAACAGGATGAAGGAAAATAATCGACAAATGGATTTGATCACCTACAGCACAGTTATAAATGTGTTTTGTGAATCAGACAATATTGAAGGTGGCATGACAGTTTTTAAAGAAATGATTGCCAAAAATGTGTCCCCTGATGTTGCAATATACAATGCTTTGCTCAACGGGTATTGTCATGCAGGAAAGATTAAAGAATGCTTTAATCTATGGGATCTCATGGATAAAGATAATTGCAGGAATATCATCAGTTTCAATATCTTCATCAAAGGATTATTAGAAAACAAAAAGGTAACTGAGGCAATTTCTCTATGGCAACAACTATTACATGAGAACCCTTCTCTTATAAACCCCACCACTTATGGCATTTTGATCCATGGATTATGCCAAAACGGGTATATAGACAAGGCTTTCACTATTCTAAAAGAAGCACAAGGTAAAAGTAAAAGTAACAATCTTGATGTTTATGCATTTTCTTCATTGATCAATGGGTTTTGTAATGTTGGGAGATTGAATGATGCAGTTTGTGTGTTAGATCTCATGGTTACAAATGGCTATAATCCAAACACCAATGTTTATAACACACTACTCAAAGGCTTTATTCAAGCTCATAAAATTAAAGATGCTATCAACTTCTTTGATAAAATGGCCATAAGGGGTTGTCCACCTACTATTGTCACTTACAATACTTTAATTGATGGATTATGCAAATCACAAAGGTTTGATGAAGCCTATCGACTTGTGAAGGAAATCTTGGAAAAGGGATTAAAGCCTGATATGATCACTAATAGCTTGTTAATGCGTGGATTATGTCAAGACATGAAGGTGGAATTAGCTCTTAAGTTGTTTCACCAAGTTCTTGATAATGGTTTCAAACCCGATGTAATCATGTACAATATTATAATTCATGGGCTTTGTTCTACACGAAATGTTGGATATGCATTGGAGTTGTATCTAAAGATGGGTGACAACAAATGTGTTCCTAATCTTGTTACACTCAACACTTTAATGGAGGGTTTCTACAAAGTTAGGGATTGTATAAATGCATATGTTATATGGGGAAGGATTTTAAAGATTGGATTTCAACCTGATATTATCTCATATAATATTGTTCTTAAAGGGTTATGTTCTTGTCATAAGATGAATGATGCTATTCATTGTTTGAATGATGCTGTGGCTATGGAGATTGTTCCAAGTTTCATTACTTGGAATATACTTGTGAAGGCAGTTTTGAAGTAAGTTTTATTTCATCCTTTGTATATTAAGAGGCATATGTGATTATATGAAACAATTGTTAAGCATCATGATGTTAAATTGTGATTTTGGTGATTCTACATATATCATCAAAACTGTAATGATGCAAAAGTTATATAGCATGATATATCAGTCTGAAGAGTTTAAGATCATACTTTGGGTTATTCACCATGCAAAATATATATAGAATCAAAACATTTCACTTCACTCTTTCTTATCTTGATTTTTTTCTGTGTCTTTACTCTTTGTTTCTGCTAACATTTTCTGTTCATAGGTCAATTGGGTGACAAGACCTATCAAAATTAACCCTAGAATCACACCTTTTCTCCAATCAAATGATTGAGAGATGAAGGAATCGATTAAAGAGATGCTAATCAACCCGATTAATCCAAGGTAAATGTTTCTTCTCGTTTCTGTTCCCACTGTTTGTGATGTCAATTCTTTGATCTTTTCTGCTTCTCCTTTTGCGATTGTTGGGTCAACGGGCTTACTTTGACCCAAATTCTTGAAGAACAATCCTTCGTTTCTTTCATTCTCGAAACGAACTTCAAATTCGTCTAACTTCTTTTGATTCTCCTCTATCTCCAGCTTGCTTGATTCCGCTGATTCTTCAAAAGCTTGCATTTGGCTCTCGATATTCCCCATTATCTGTAATTGATGAAAAAAAAACAAAGAATACCAGAGTCAAAGTCGGTGAAACTCGGCGTACGTTAGTATATGAAGTGACAAACCCTAAGACTGGCTTCTTCGAGCTCCTTGCGTGCGTTTTCGCCGACTTGATCAAACTCGGCGTTAGCTTCTTCTGCAAATTGCGTAAGATAATCGGATCGTTCATCTAAGAAATCGGTGAGACGGACTTTTTGGGCTTGAAGCATTGCGATTCTCACTAGAAGCTCCTGCTTTTTGGAATCGCCTTCGTCGGAGGTGGTATTGGGATTTTCATCGGAGTTTTTGGATTTGCGTAAGAACAGCCGTGAGTGGTGGTGGTTCTTGATGGGTGGATCTGTTCGGTAGAAGAAATCATGCTTTGTTGATGTAGTGAAGGTGGTTGTTTGTATGGATTGCAATGAAATCATGGTGTTTTTTTCCTTCTCTGTTTCTGTTTCGAAGCATTTTTGGACCTCTTATCACCACCTTACGTACATTATCTAAATTTGGTGTTGGAGTGTCTATTTTCCAGAGCAATTGTTAGTAAATCCAGAACACCAATGATGTGGTTGGTTTGTATATTGTTGTGGATTTAACCAATGAAGTTTATGTTTAATATCTTGTTATTGTACGTAATAAATTTTTATTTATAATAAAAATTGATAATTTATTTAATCCATTAGAAGTTTAGAAGCATTAAATTTTAATAATTTTCCTATTATAACAATTATATCCAACCTGCTAAAGCATTCAACAATGACATATTTCTAAGCAAATGACATTGTAGCAAAACAAGCTATTGTCTTTGGCTCGACTTTATCATTGAAGTAAATTTTTTTTTTTTTGGTGCAATAGGTCATTGAACTCTTAATCTTTGTATCAATTTCGTCATTTTCGTTAAGAAATCAATTAGTCCCGTTAAGTTTGATGACATGGCAGGCCATATCGGACGCCATTGCCATGTCATCGCCTTCAACCTCTAGCAACCTATATTTTCTCATCTTTCTTGTCTTCAACCTTCGACTTCTACCAACTACCACCATCGCCAACCTTCCTGCCCATCTCAAGACAACACATATAATGTTCGAGCTCTCTATTCTCCTAATTTTTCATAATGCAAACTCAAGAACACACACCTACATTAGGTCTAACTTCTCACTTGTCTCTCTATGCGTTTTTGATTTCTAGGTTTCTAAACTTCATCTATTTTCTGGGTTTAGAAATCTCGGTTCTCTTTCTTTATTGATATACATATGTTTATCTAGTTTTTGTAACACATAATGTAACGCCTGCAGATTCGGGTTAGTCAATTTAGAGATAATAAGCGTTAAAAATGACTTTTTGATAGAAAATTATTTAGGACAAAGAATCTTAACAGAAGTTATAGTATATGTGACAAGGATTCTGTGTAACATCCCAAAATTCGAGGCCAAAAATTTCATTTATAATTAAGTTATTATAAACCAACAGTATAAAAACATCCATAATAACACCCCATGTCAAAACCAAAGTGTCAATAAAACATGTTATCATAAAACAATATCAGAGTGTAATCCCAAAGATCTCATGTGTGGAAAGCATAGTGTGATGCGCTACGATCGCCGACTCCTTTCCTTTGAAAATGAGTACCTGAAACCAAAACTGATAACCGTAAGCACGGAGCTTAGTAAGTTCCCATGTCATACCACATACCATATAATCACATACTGTCAGGCATACCGGGGTGCCCGACCTACCCCATGCTAGGCATATCTGGGTGCCCGACCTACCCTGTTGAGCATACCGGGGTGCTCAACCTACCCCACCGCCAGGCATACCGGGGTTCCCGACCTACCCCATGTCAGGCATATCTGGGTGCCCAACCTACCCAACTGAGCATACCGGGGTGCTCAACCCACCCCGCTGTCAGGCATACCTGGGTGCCCGACCTACCCCATGTCAGACATATCTGGGTGCCCCGACCTACCCTCCGGTCTATCTCAACTGGTCCTGGGGACTATTTCTCCCCCTACCACTACTACATACTAACAAATCATAAACATAATCATACTATCAGACATACTGGGGTGTCCGACCTACCCCTTGGCGCTATCGACCGGATATGGGGGCTATTCCCCCTACTACCACTACCACTATCACATAACATCATATCATGCTAGCATAAAAAAAACATAACAGATAGTGGCAAACCAGACAATTATCACGAAGACAATCAACTCCTACTAGTGGGCCGACATTGTGGCCTTAGACCCACTTCTACTGGAAGGTAACTCACCTCGCACTGCTGAAGCTCTCTGCAGGAAATCCTTCGCTGCTGACCTAGCAACTCCTCGTGCTATCCATATCAAAACATTATCTAATTAGCAATTGGATCTCAAACCATAATCCATAATCCATATTTAGGGTAAAATGACTATCTTACCCCTGGCCCAACAAGATACATAGCTAAGGTCCAAGTCTAAAACCAATAAAGTCCACAACTCCAAAATCCATAAAGGCCCACTAATGGCCCACTATTGGCCCAATTTTCCAAATTAGGCCCAAACCCTTACGTGGGACAACCTTCTATAATCCATTACATACTTCATAACCTTTCAAGAGTCAACCTTGGTTTAAGTCCACATCACAGTCAACACTTTGGTCAAAGTCAACATTCTGGTTGACTCAACTCGCCGAGTTGGTCCATCAACTCGTCAAGCTCCATGAACCAGGAACCCTTAATCGCGATCCAACTTGTCGAGTTCTTCCTCAACTCGATGAGTTCCTCTCTATATCAGAATCGAGACTTCTCATTTGAACTCATCGAGTCCTTCCTTGGACTCGTTGAGTCTTCAACTCTTCAAAGCTCAAAACCATGACCAACTCACTGAGTCATCTCCTAGACTCAAAGAGTTTACTCAATAACAGAAAAGGTTGGGGGACCACGACCCGACTCGCCGATTTGGATGAACAACTCGTCGGGTCACCCTAAGTCTAAATCCATTCAGTTGTTTCCAGTCGAGTTCAATGCTTCTAAATCATAGATATGGTCTCCTTAAGCTAGCATAACACATAAAGTTGCTAACTTTACGTCCATGCATGGTGTTATGAGCTAGAAACACCAAAACCAAGTTATAAAGGAGATCTAGGGCATGGAGAAGGGCCATGGCTCAATAAAGGTGGCAACTTTAAGCTTCATGAGCTCATATGTGCCTAGATATGAAGTCATAACTCCATAATGCACTCAAATCCCGAGAGTGACTTTAAAATGGCCCAAAAGTGACAAAATATTATCCTAAATGAATATCTAAGTGATAGAAAGCCAAGGTATAAACTTTATACCTCAAATGAGTTTGAAATATAGCTTGAACTCTGGATCTACAAGCTTCCTCTTGAATCCCCAAGCTCCTCCTTCCTTCCCAAGCTTCAAAATCCCAAGGAATGGCTCTAGACTCTTCAAAATGGATTAGGGTTTCCTGGCTAGGGCTTAGGATGATGGGGGCTGAAGGTGAGATAAGGAAATGAGAGTTAAGGATTAAATAAGGTGCCAAACCCTAAAAAATTTAGGGTTTCCCTTCCCAACTCCAACTCGTCGAGTTGGGTCTTCCAACTCGTTGAGTTAGTCCTATAATACGTGCGACCATAAAAGTTCCTACACGAGGAGTTGGGCCTTCCAACTCGTCGATTAGGCTCTCCAAAATGTCAAAATCTCTAGAATTTCATTCTTGGAAATCGGGGTGTTACATTATGTACATATAAAGAACGCTAAAATCCGACTTCGAATGAAGAAGTTATGCTTCTTCGAAGTTTCACAATTAAACCGGTATGGCTCTACGTATCTTAAAAATTGAATTTTTGATAAATTACTTTTTAGCCTAAGTAATCTAAACAAAGGTCATAGTATTCGTTAAACCGAGAGCATGCATATAGAGAACGTCCAAATCTGAGTTCAGTAGAGGAAGTTATGATTTTTCGAAGTTTAAGCGCAGTAGTGCGGGCACAGAAATCGAATTTTAGATTAGTTGATTTTTAGCCAAAATGATCTAAATGAGAATTTAAGATCTCATTAACAGGAGTTCAACGATAAAAGGACAGTAAAAAACGGAGTCTATATGTGGAAGTTATGAATTTTACATGGTCATTAGCAGTGCAATCTTCTAATACTATTAAAATATCGGTCGAGAATTAGCCGATGGCGTCAAAAGAAAAGTTGTAGTACTCGGAAATACCTAAGTGTAGATATAAAGAATGTTAAAAATGGAGCTCATATGCGAAAATTATGATTTTTTAAGATCTGCAGTTTTACCTGCGTCAGGTGCCACGTGTCAGCACCAGAGGTGAAAGCCTTGGTGCCTACGCAGGCTCACGACGTGAGAGGCCCCTGGGCAGCCTATAAATGGAGCCAAATTTCGCTCATTTCTTTACACCTTTCTATTCTATTCTCTCCCACCTACCCACCCCCTCCCCCACCACCACCCAAGGTCCCAAGGACTTTCTCTAGCACTTCCTAAGTGTTATTAGTGAAGCTTTGGAGCACCAGAAAGCCCCAAGAAATAGATCTTTCGGTTTAGAAGTTCTGCCCGCATAGAGTCTGAATTCTCGCTAAACCACCTGTAAGTTGAGTTATGCTTACCCTGCTTTAAGTATAACTTATGTTTAAGTTTATTATCGTTATTATGAACCTATAAAATGATTTATCCGTGATTCCAAGTCGTTATACTTATTAATCTACTTACAAAAGAGGTGTCTAGAATGGTCGCGTTGTCTTGGTTGTTGGATTTTAGAAAAGTTATACGTCTAAATGATCCCGCCTCCTAACTATCCTGCCTGGCTGATCCTTACTTGATAGATCTTGAAGTAGACTTTGAGTTAATGATGAATCTAGACTAATAATTAGTCACAAGAAATATTAGACTAAGACTCAATGATAATAATACTAGGTTACGTTGAAGGAAATGACAATTGTTAGGAGCGAAGCGCAGTCTGAGTTTCAAGTCATCACTTTAACAAGTGCATAGTCCATTTTAGAAACATGATTTTAATACAAGTATTAATTAAAGTATTAAATATATGTTTGATACTTTCATTTTATTTACACTTCCTTTTATAGTTTATTTTAGCATATTTAATTCATAATTTAGATAACTTCCATGCATATTTTCCTTTTTGCTATTTTATGACCATTTCAGGTACTTTCTAGTTTCGTGAGCATAATTGCAAATTTTAAGGAGACTAGCGGCGAGGGATCTTTGGGAAGCGATTGGACTTAGAGGACGTCAAGAATATTGGGCTTGATAGATAATGGAGTTGATGCATGGAGTGGGCTTGCTTACTAACTGAAGGCTTAGAGGAAATAAACTTTAAATTTGCAAGATCCATGAGAATTTTCAAGCGTGCGTAGACTATTGATCTGGAAATTACGGGAGCCATGGATCATTTGGCAAAGCCATCTTAGGATTAAAATAAAGAGAACTTGAAGAAAAATTGGCTAGACGCTGATCGGACTCGAACTTGGCCAATGGACTAAGTTGTGGAGGCCCAATACTCAAAGAAGCCACATTCAGATACCACCTGTGCAACCCACCCGCACAGGGTCGCGCACGATATTGTAGGGGTAATTTCGGAATTTCAATTGGAAAGCTATATGGGGAAGGTTGGTGTGTCACTTTTACATCTTCCTTACATTCGATTTGGAGCACTTTCACTGGAGATTTTGAAGACTTTGAAGGCTAAGAACACTTGAAGAACATCATCTTTAGTCCACTTTACTTTAGTTTTAGTTTCTTGAGTTTAGCCATGCTAGGCTAAACTAATCTTGGTTGAATTTGGTGAAATCGTTTGATTGTTTGTTGAATGTTGAAGACTCCATGAACTTGTTCTTGAATCTTTATGAGAATGTTTTGTGTTTTGATATCTTGTTACTACTTGTATCTTTTTATTCATGAGTTTAAATGTGCTTGTGGTGATTAGTTGGCTAATTTCTTGATTAAGTAAAGGATCCTCAAATTAGCAAGCAAAAAATGATTTTTGTGTTGGTTTTACTTCACACAATCATAAAAACATTTTCTCTAACATGGTAGTGAAAGCATTTGACTCCTCTTGGATTTGGTGACTTTTTGGTTTTTAATGCTACTTGACTTTCACTAATTACATGCTTAATGGAAATTGTGACTTTGACTAAGGAAATTGTTATGAGCTTCTCTAACCATTTTAACAACTAAGAAAAGTCTAGGTAACCTCAAGCTTCTTGGATTACTATAGCCAAATTAAAGATTTAAAACAAGTATTGCATAATTGGATTATAATGATATGTTCATCAAATGTTCAAGTGAGGAAACCTTAAGTAACAAATTTCTATCTTATTGATTTTACATCAAACTCTTATTTTTGTTGAATTGTCTATTTAAATCTTAGTTTAGCTCTATTTTTATTTCAAATATTTCGAAAGAACAAAACCCCCCATTTTTATTTTTATTATCATTTTACAAGTACTTTTGCAAAGAGATTTTTGTTGAGTAACAAATTGAACCAATCTTCGCGGATTCAACCCCTTTACCACTATACACTATTTTATGTAGAATATTTAGGGTTATTAATTTTGTTGGCCTCGACAACCACCAATGCTTATGTGTGAGATATTTGATATTACCTGAAATACGTGTTAAGAACATATTTGATAATATATGGTGATTTAGGACTTACAGAGTAAACCTAAATGAATTAAGATGAATATCGGGTAGTATCTCCTTAAGAGTGCGGGTGAGATATACACGGAGACTAGAACTCTAAAGTTTATCTTTGATCCGTGAGCATGGATTCGACATAGTCATTCGTCCTTAGTCCAAGAGTATGAATTGGTCATAGTCATTTTTCAATAACCTGATAGCATGGGTTAGACATAGTCATTCATCCCTAGTCCGAGAGTATGGAGTGGGAATTTTCACTTTCCATTGATCCGAGAGCAAGGATTAGACATAGTCGTTCATACCTGATCCAGGAGTATGGATTAGGTAAATACATTCATTTTAGATCCAAAAGTATGCATCGTGTCTTTGTGAGGATCGACGGGGTGGGGTAAATTGCTTATATGAGGTGAAATTGTATCTTGTGAGTTCACATATATATATATATATGTGTGTGTGTGTGTGTGTGTTATAACATCGTGGGAATGAAATCTCTATGTACTCACTAGGTTTCCCAACCTAACCCACTCAGTTTATTGTATCACGGGTAGCGATGTTAAAGATACATTCTACTGAGAGATTCAATGAGTATTAGGCCACTAATTTAATTACTGTAAGGCTTGTAATATTTCGTTATGCTTATGTTTCTTTATTGACAATGACATCCCAATGTTTTAATATAAAGAAAAAAACATATCTTCGAAAATGCTTTGATAATATAATTATCATGTTTTGGGAACAAATTCCACAATATTATTCTTCAAAAAGGATACTCTGATTTTTAAATAAGCATAAACAAATAAGGCTTTTCCGGCCTTGAAAATTGGGGATGTCATACACACATCGTGTGATATCGCATATGCAAATTGGTTCTTGAACACACATAAAAACAAGATTTCTTGAAATTGGTGGTTCATCTTCGATTTGCAATCTTCAATTTGCAGGTCCAAATGATTTTCAAGAACATCATGTTCATATTTGGGTTCAAGCACATTTCATGCTTAGATCTGGGTTCAAGAACAAATCCTTAAAATAGATTTGGAAACAAGTTTTTGGAAATGAGCTTCAAGAACAAATATTCATGGGGGACAGCAGCAAAGAGAGAGAGAGGGTGGGGGATGGGTTTATTTCACCATAATCATCATTCTAGAACTTTAGTATCTTTCAAGGAAGTCCCAACATTCTTGCTAACATCTCATAATCATGTCCATGGAAAAGTTGATCCAGTTCAAAAATCTGAGATATAGGTTTGTTTCCAACAGAAGATAAGTCATAGAATTTGAATAGTAAGAAGAGGGCTCAAAGTCCAAAGCAAAATTTGAAATTAAAGAGTTAAGAAGCATTGTTTTGTGGGCAAGGGAAGTGCACAATAAGGAAGAAGGGAGTATTTAATGCAGCTAAAGAAAAAGAAAGTTCAAAGTCAAACACATAATTAGAAATTGTGTCATCATTTTTAAGTACGAATCTAGAATGAGAGTCAAAATCAGAAACCAAATCAAATACTAAATGTGTATATTAAACCAGCGACCAAATGTGTAGACCCAATTAGGGCTCGTGTTTCATAAATGGATAGTTTTAGAGTCGTTAGGGTTCCATATCTTGATTTAGATTCCATATCTTGACCCAAAGTCAAACTTGGTCAAAAAGTCAATAGTCAATGGTCAAAGAAAGTCAAGGTCCACATTATGTTGATTACGCCCTGCGTACTCCATTTGTATGCATTGCGTACGTGACTTCAGCCTTGTATGTGTTGCATAGCACTTGGGAATGCGCAGCGTACCCAAGCCAGCATTAAGGACTTACTCCCTTAAGATCCTTCCTCCAAAGCTCATATCTAAACCAAAATAACATCCTAAATCATAAAGTTTCCAACTTTATTACTTCGCATGGCTAGAAAGAGTCCAAAGTCAAACCCTAGTCTCCTAAATTCATAAAATGGCCTACAAATCATGCATGGGTGAAATATAACCGCTAAGATTTGATTTTTATGCTAATAGAATGTCACACCGCAGGCTGGGGTGACGGAACATGTCGGGTTGTGCGACTTAGTTCATGGATCGCTAGTAAACTAAATATATAACACAAGTACAACGATAAATAAAACAACATTTGTATTATATCTTAATCTTTGAATACATGGTTCGATAATAGTATAGTACATGAATTGCCTTGAATAGATAGGTGTACATAAAAAAAACTAGTAATCTAGATAGCCTGAAATCCATGACTAATCCAACGTCTGAATTGCTTGATTACTGATTCCCTGAGAATAGATGTAATTTTGAGGGTCAAAGCAAGGTTGGTGAGAGTTATAGGTTTTCTTCTAACAGTAGTAATACATTTAAAAATGTTCAAAAAGTATTTTCTTTGTAAGTAAACCATACTTAAAATTGTGTTTGTAAAGAGTCATTGAATAACAATTGAAGACCAAAAGATGGCTTTGCATAAGTAAATCCATACTTAAAACTGTTTTGTAGTTAGAGAAACCATAAGTAAATCCATACTTAAAACTATTTTGAGAGAAACCAAGCCCATGGTTTGTAGTGAGGGAGAGAGTGAGAGAGAGAGAGAGAAAGAGAGAGAGAGAGAGAGAGATTCTAGTTAATTTTTATAGTGAATCCTATAACCAAGCTATACTGAATGTACCCCTACAATGCTTCATTGTACGTCGTAGTAATGATAGTAGACACTTTATCACCCACTTCGATTGATCGGTTGAGGTTGTAGCTAGCAACCGCAGGTGGAAACGTCAACCCCGTATAGATCTATACATACGTATCTCGCTCGGAATATTAACAGTTATAGTAGTGTGGGTATGTGATGTTTTAGAATTTGCTAATGAATAGTGTCTCACTGTAAAGCCCTTAACTAACGTACGTGAATAGCTCTCAGCCATAACTTGTATGTGAATAAGTCACTAGGTGTAATGAATTGAATAAGTTATAAAAGTCGAGTATGCTTAGTAAGTAGATACGTAAAAGTGTAATGTAACCGCTTTTATAAAGAAGTACGTTTCAAAGTAGTGATCATAAGTACATGTATAAACTCTAATTTATAATACATATAACTTGTATAAATATTTATTTAAAAATATATATGCATGCATGGTAATAGTTTGATCTTTGAAATGCTACAAAGGTGGAAATGTCACATATCATATATATATATATATATATATATATATATATATATAACATCCGGAATTTAGAAGGCCAATTAAGAAAAGATAATCTTCAAATTAAGAGGCAAACTCGACGGGTTCGACTGGGTTTGGGAAACCCTAATTTTGGGATTTTGTACCCTATTTAAACACCTTAAACCTTACGTGTTGGCCTCATTTCCAGCCTCCAAGTTCCTAAAGCCTAGCCTCGAAACCCTAATTCATTTTTGAAAGGTTTGGAGCTAATCTTGTGCATTCTTGGTGAGTTTGAAGAAGAAGAAGCTTAAAGGAAGAGCAAGGACGTATTGGAGGAGAGTAGATCCAGAAGTTGGGCTTCATCTGAGGTATAAAGCTTCAACCTTGTTCATGATATGCTTAAATCTAGTCTTAAGATGTTTTGCTTCATATTTTGGTCCAAGTATGTTGATGGTTGGGATTTGGACGTCCCATTTCGGCAAACCCTTCAGATCTACGGTCTTGAGGGGACTTCATGGCATAAAGGTGCCAGATTTATGGCCATGGAAGTCCCATGCAACTTCTAGACCATCTTTTTGGTCTTTTAAGCCCTATTAGGTCACGCATGCGAGTAAAGATGAGAGCTTGACGTGACCAAAATTTCCCTAGAGTCCAAATCTATGACCTCATGGTCTATCTTGAAGAGTTGGTGGTTTTTGGGTTAAGATTTAAGCACTTTAGGATTAGGGTTTGAGCTAAATCTCATTAGGGTGGGTATTAATGGGTAAAGTTGGAAACTTTACCCTTCTAGACGTATTTCCAGCTTAGATCTAGAAGATATGGCCTTAGACTTAAAGAATAAGGGCTTAATGCATTAAGTGGGTTTGAAAGACTGAAGAACTCGACGAGTTCATAGAAGAACTCAACGAGTTGGGTTGGGATTGCCCGATCCTGATGAAAAAGGAGGCAACTCATTGAGTTTTTGGGAAACTCGATGAGTTGGGTCAGGATTTCACGATTCTGTGGATAATGGAAACTCGACGAGTTGAAGGACAACTCGATGAGTTGAGTCAACTCGGGCGTTGACTTTGACTTTGAATTTGAAGTTGACTTTGACCTTGACTTTGACTTTGACAAAGGTTGACCCTTGAAGGGTTATGAAGTATGAAGTGGTTACTAAGGGTTGTGATATGTAGGGGTTTGAGTCGACCCGATCACGGGGCAGAGACGTGTTGGGTTTTGAGCATTCTAACACTCCTATGGTGTACATGCAACCCTATAAACCTTGGATCTATGTTTTCTCTATTATACATGCAAATAAGAACTTTCCAAGGCTTTAATCCTAACTAGCATACTATGAGGCAACTATACTACAAAGACTAGTTAGATGACATACCTTTTGGTGTAGCTTGATGTCTTCAAGCTTTAGGAGCTTAGCCCCAATAGTGTGGAAGCCTCAAGTGGAATCACAAATCACCAAAACACCTTGGAATAACCTTGGGAATAAGGATACTTTTGTTCTCTCTTAGTGAAATCGGCTAGCCCTCACCCACTCTAGTGCCAATTTCACCAACCAATGACATCTTTATATAGTGTGGAGACTAGGGTTAAACCCATGACCTTTCATTTCATATGATCCATGGGTTAAACACTCCATGGACTATCCATGAAAGCTTATCTCAACCTAAATGAACTTGGCCCATTCCATATATATAAGAGTCCATATTTAATTAGTTCATTTTGATCACTTAATTAATTCTAAATTAATTCTTGATCAATACTAATTAAATAATATGATTCCATATTAATATATTAGAACTTATAATATATTAATATACTATTCTCAAAAGATTATCCATATAAATTGTGTCGGTGAAGTGCAACCCAAATGGACCATGCCGGGTCAGGTCAAGTACATACCAAATATAGTTATGGACTTAGACATTAATCCAACAAGACGTTCAGCTATCATCCGACACTTGAGGTGAGTTTCCTCCTTTTTGAACGAGTCGAAGGCACCAATGTCGACCCGTATTTATGATTGTATGTTTTCCGGACTATGGTTAGTTGTCGGGTGGTGCCTGAGGAATGCTTATATGGTATGTTTTTCGGACTACGGTTCGATGTCGGGTGGTGCCCGAGGAATGTATGCATGTTTAGTTATACTTTTTGTCTGTGTGATAATTGAATGTGCCTGGATAGGGAAGTGAGTGTGGGCGGAGGATCGTATCTCACCA
Source organism: Lactuca serriola (assembly GCF_051521515.1). Lineage (NCBI taxonomy): Eukaryota > Viridiplantae > Streptophyta > Magnoliopsida > Asterales > Asteraceae > Lactuca > Lactuca serriola. The sequence continues at coordinate 40,541,774 of NC_136416.1, forward strand.
CTAGCTGAGTGTGGACGGGGTTCCATATCTCATCATTAGTAGAGTAAGGGCGGGGCCTATGATAGGCGAGGCCTTAGGACTGGAACACATGGTACTGAGTATGTTTTCTTTAGGTGCTAGTGTGAGTATGTGACTTTGATTGTATATGTATAACAGGCAAGGCCCATTAACAGGCGGAGCCTAGAATAGACAGATCTGTATATCGAGCAGGGATCGATGCCAGGTAGAGCCTGATATCGGGCGGGGACCCAATATATATGCTTATATGTATGGTATGTGGTAGTATGGAAAACTCACTAAACTTCGTACTTACGATTTTCAGTTTTGGTTTTAGGCACTTCTGGTAGCAAAGGGAAGAGCTCGGGATGACTGCGTTGCACACATCATGATGTTTTGCCTGGGATGTTTACTGTGATATTTTGACATATGTTTTGATATGATGTTTTGAGATACTATTACTTGTATTTTGATGAGATGATTATGATAACTATGGTTTTATTATGATTTAAAAACAAAATTTTTGGTCGTGAATTATGGGATGTTTCAATATATATATATATATATATATATATATATATATATATATATATATATATATATATGTATATATATATATATCTGTGTGTGTGTGTGTTTGAAAGACAAAACAGGAAAATCAATATAGAATCCCGATTTTGTTCATGTTTTAGAGAAATTCTAGAAAAATCATTGAGAGTTAGAATTAGGATCCGTAAACTCTCAAGGTTTAGAAATTGAGTCTACTTTGTTCCTAGTTTTTCCCCTGACCTGATATGAAACCTAACTAAGGTGAAATGATCGCTTTTACAAACTGGTCCGAAAAAGGACTGCAATGATGTGGAATTTTTCAAAAATCATAATAAATTGTATAAAGATCGTATGAATGTGTGCGAGTAGTACCTGAAAAGTTATCGATATGAGCTACTTGCATAGAAAACAATTTTGCAAACCATAGGGTTTAATATGGGAAAAATAGGGCTTCAATGGACCGCAATTGTTCACATAAAATCATAGTGTTTTGTAGAATATTTTTCAAGAGTGTTTTTGCATAAACCAAGTATATGAGCACATGTATCCCTCCCCCCCCCCCCACACACACAAAGTTTATAAAAACTATAAAAAGGGGCCGTAAGCACTCACCTTAATGTATGATTTCCAATTTTGAGGTGAGAATGTAATTTGTTCGAGAAGCACCGTGAGTTAGCACCGATTAGTAACTAACTTTGAATCTGGAAATTGGGACTTGAAACGCCCACAAAATAAATAATAAAACTTGAGTCTAGAAATTGGAAAATACCATAGAAAATGGCGGTAAGGTGGTGGTGTTTGATTTCCAAAAAAGTAGGAAGAAGGGTGGGGCTGTGATGGTTTATAGTGGTTTTGGTGGTGGCTCTTGGTCGAGATAATGAGCATGAAAGAGAGAGCTAGTGAGTGAGAGAGAAAGAGGAGCTAATGGTTGATGAGTTGTGATGGAAATGAAAGGTTTTAGGTTTCTATTTATAGTGAGGAAAGCCTCTCACAAGGCCATGGAACCCATACATTAAAATCTAGTCAAACACCCTTGAATCCCATACCTTGTACTTTTTAAGTAGGAGTACACTATATCAAGAACGAGGGAAATAGTCTTAGACACGTGGGTAAGGCAAGGAGGGAATGGAGTTAGCTAATTTTGGTCACCTCTTGCAAGGATGGTGGGCCATGGTGATGGCACACATAACAAAAAGTCCTAAAAGTCCTTCTAGTTTTGCATTGTTAGAATTAATCTGAGATGAAGAATGCAGAATATCAAGAACAATCAAGAATCAGTCACCATAATATGCAAGTAATCTGATAAATGTTTTGTTTATATTGATTTTGATATGAACATACAAAGAAAACCCTAATCTGGAAAAAACTTTTTATCAAAAACTAACATAATGATTATTTATATGGAACATAAAGTATATACCATAAATATAAAATCAATGTCTTAGAAGAGCTCGATGAAGAACTTCTCCTGTAAAGGCACTATAGGGAATCATAAAATGATTAACCCTAAAAAAGGCTTCCCTAAATAACAAAACATGTCAAATCAGTTTCAATATCTCAAATACTCAACAATCTCCCCTTAGATGTTGAAACTGATGAAGATCACGATTTTCGATCTGCTTGGTATTTCTCCCCCTAAATTGTGAGACTCATCAGCACATGGGGTCTTCAAAGGGAAAAAAATAAATATCATCTTCCAAATACGAATTCTCCCTTGAATAATCATCACTCCCCCTTGAATTTTCAACAAATACCATGGAGAGAATACAGAAAGTTAAGAAAAATCACGAACAATCTTCAAAACCCATCAAATTAGATGAAACAAATCCTTTTAGAATATTCTCAATTCTCAAAAAAAAAAAAAAAAAAAAAAAAAAAAAAAAAAAAAAAATCGGAAAAATAACATAAATTAATTTTGTATTTTTCGATTTTTAAATATTAGACAAAAAGAATGGAGTAAGAAACAATTATTTAGAAGAGTTTAAAAAGAATAACACCAAAGAAAAAGATTAGAATTGAAAATATTTTGGAAAGAATGGGGTAAAAATGGTAAAAATCCAAAAAATTTTAAAGAAATCTGGAGCTAGGGTAGAAACACTTAAATTCTGAAAGAATAGGGACCGGTTTTGAAAATTTTATATCATCTTCGTCGTTTAAGCTGCAGAACACGCTCTGTTGACTATTAAAAGTCAAAATCAAAATTTTCGAGCGCGGGCCTCAAATGTAGAGACAGATTCATTCGTTCCAATCGTCAATTTCCGAATCATCATTTAATTCCGAGACCAGTTAACAACGAAAGAATGCGACTTCGAATTTCGATTCCAGTAAACCCCGAGCAGAAGACTTCTGATTACGAATTGAGTCAAACTACGAGCCTAGAACTCCGAACGCCGAACTCCACGAATGATGCAATAAGATGCGAATCCGATTCCTTCCGAATGTTCGCAGTTGAATAGTGAACAACGAATGCCTCCGAACGTTCGGAGGTATTCGGAGACGAACGACCAATTCCATTATGTGTTACACTTGCGAATCCGGTTTCTGATTTCGTATACGAACAAATCTATAGAACTCCGAACGATTGCAACCCCGAACGATCTGTTCCGATTGCGAACCTCACACTTGTGATTCCGATTGCTCGGAGTAGTTCGGAGATGAACGATCAATTTCATGATCGATTGTCGAGCGCGAGTCCAAAATTCCAAACGCAAAGTTTGTGCGACACCATAGCTGCGTTCAATTGCAAAATGGTTTTGACCCAATATCCCGACAGTAACATCCGTTTGATAATAACTCCGAATCTAACCCCTATTTTTCCATAAAACCGAAGCTGACCCTCCTGTTACAAGACACTGACAATTTCAATCCACTTTTTGCTGTAATGTCAGATTGCAGCCTTCTTTTTGCAAAAAATTGTCCTTTTCACCCATTTTTTCAACTTTTTCAGCTTTTATTATTTACAACCATTAAAAATCAATAAAATTTGATTTCTTCAACAAAATTTCTCATTTTTGACACAAATTTCATCAGCTTTTGTCCCCCCCCCCCCCCTCATAAACGTCAAAACATTTATGAGACTTTTGGTACCATTTAAGATTCAAGATTGAAGTTGGCTTCTTGCACACCCATTTATTTGAAGAAAATTTATAATCTTCTGAAAATAATACCCGTTTTTTAGTTGGAAAACAAAAATTTCCATAGATTTCATTAAACCAACAAAATTCTCTTTTCTCTTTCCTCCAACTTCTAACATATTTAGTTGAAGAAAAAATAATTTTTCTTTGAACATTCTTGACTTTAGGTTTCTGAATCTTTTCACATGCATTAGGTACTTGTACCTTGGGTATCCAAACCTTCTTCAATTTACTCTTGTTCTTCTTCTTCTTCTTTCTTTCTTTTCTGATTTCTAAGCTTTAGAAACAAATGTTGGATTTGAACAACCTCTTCATCTTTCTGATCTGAACATTAGAAGTCTTTCATACACCAACTTTTAGAGTATGATAAATCTGAACATCTTGAAGTATTGACATTCTATAAGGAATCATTCATTCGTAAACATCATCAGAACATAAAAAGTCATATGTTTGAGTTCCAATTGAACAAAACTTCTTCACTTTCATGATTTCAAAATAATTTCTTTGAGATTCATCTTCTGAAGTACCAGATTCAGAATGTCACACTTCTGAAAAACATGAACCACTTGACTCCCTCTCAACAAGAACATCTGGAGTCATTTTTCTTCAGAAATGTAACACCGTAAAATTTAAAACAATTTTTCGCATTTGAAAAACACATTTTAACAAAACCATTCATTCATAAATGTCATAACATCATGTTTTTATTTCACAAAGTGTCTCCCATGATCAAAATACATCCAATCCCATGTGTGTATACGAATCAAGCCAGCGCCTTCCCGCGGTCATCACTGGTACCTGAAACACATAACATTGAACACTATAAGCATAAGCTTAGTGAATTCCCCAAAATACCACACTAATCACATAATAGCCACTCGAGGCTGTAACTCTATTGACCCTCTGGTCAATGTGTCTCAGTGGAGCCCTCCAGCCCAACTCTCTGTGGGCCCTCTGGCCCTAACTCTAGGGACCCGAAAGTCCCAACTTTGTAACTCTGAATCATGCATATCACATATCACAATAAATCACATCACATAATAACCTGCAATCACACTGGCATATAACTCTATAATACTCTGTCTCTCAACTCTATTACCACACTAGGTAAAATATAATGAGAAGACTCACCTCGGGTATCTCGGTAAATCTCTGACTCGGTAAACGCTGGCCTAGCCTCCGCCTAATCATATGAAAATAACACTCTATTTAATATAACTCTCAAAGGCTGGACTATGTTCTCTTATGGCACTCTCAGAAGGGTAAAAGACCATTTTACCCCTCTCATAATTCAAAGGCCCCACAATAGACCATACCCTAAAAGTCATCCGAAAGTCAACTCTCCAGGTTACGTTGCGCGTACCAGATGTGTACGCTGAGCGTACCCAGCTGCATCTCAGAATCGGGGAGCGCCACCCAGTACGCGGCGCGTACTAGGAATTACGCCCGACGTACTCCCCTGCTTCAGCCCTTTTTCTCTTAAGGTCTTAAACAGTTAAGACCTACGTCCATATTTTAGATCTGACCCCATCTAAGCCCATTAATCCATAAAGTTGATGACTTTAAGCCTTTGCATGGCTGAATAACTCCCAAAATGATCCAACCTTCAACTCTAGAAGGCTTAAAACACATGCATGACTCCAAAGTAACATCCAAGATGGGAACTTTATGGCTCTAAATCACTAGTAACACTGAAAAGGGACATATCTCGGACCATGGAGCACTTTACACCCATAAAGTCTCCACATTTGGGGTTTTTAGCCCTAAAAAGGACACATACAACAACAACCAAAAGAAGAGGAAAGTTTTGAACTTTATACCTCCAAGTGTAGCCCTTTCCTCTGTAGATCTCAAATCCAAAATGGCACCTCAAGCTTTAGCCTCCAAGAACTCCCTTCCTTCTTCTTCACTAAGCCATTAAAGCACCAACAAGCTCAAATCAACACTCTCACACACTAAGAACAATGGGGCTCTCTTTTAGGGTTTCACTCACTGATATGGAGGCTAAGGAATGAGCCATAACACCCTTTAAATAGTGCACAAGGAGGATTAGGGTTTTTGCACCTGGGCCGGTTACGCCCGGCGTAACTCTAGGTACGCCCAGCATACCTTGGCGACTCCGCGTCCAAATTAAGCGCGTGAGTACGCGCAGCGTACCCCTCTGGTACGCCCAGCGTACTCACTTGCTACAAACCCTCCACTCAAGGACTAAACATGCCCAAACAATAAAGAACAAGGATGAAAGGAATATACCTGAATCTCGGGGTGTTACAAGAAACATGAGGAACATTATGAACTTCACTAAGAACATCAAAAACATCTTCCTTTTTCTTTTCATCTCTTTTGATATCCAAAATCCATTATTTATTTTCTCGATCTAAATGAGTATGATTAATACGAAATTGTTCTACTATTCTCTCATTTTTTAACTCACCGTTATCAACACACATATTTTTTCTTATCAACAATAAGATTATTTAACTCAGTAACATCCTTTAACATATATTGACCACTAATTTGAAACATAGTCACTTTGTTAACACCATAGATTGGTTTAGTAACCTTTAATCCAAGTTCTAAAATGGAGTCAAACAATAAATTCATTTCATCCATTAGATCTTCAACAAGTGACATAACTTGAAGAGAGATACAGTATATCTGATAAGAATTCTAGAGAGAGAAAATAGACCTGAGATGGTTTCAAGAGAGAGAGAAAATAGATCTGAGACGAATTTTAGAGAGATAAAGTAGATCTGAACACATAAATTCGAATAAACATGAAAATTTTCTTCTAATTCTCTTCCAGAAAACGATTCAAGAACAAATCGGATGAAATAAAGAGTAGAATATAACAGATCTGAACAAGATTTTGCAATAAAACAAGGTATTTGACTTTTTCTTTTCATAAAACTTACAAAATTTGAAGAATATGGTTAGATTCATGATAAAATATCGCTATAAACAAGCTCAATTCTTGCAATAATCGCTGAGATCTACAAGAACCCGCATTGATACCTGAACACCCCGTTTATAAAATAAATAAATAAATAGACAAATTAATGAATGGATGGTAGCCTTAAAACCAATAATAATATAGCAAGGTGTGGGTCTCGAGGAGTTAACTGTCACCATTTTAGAAGTTGGGGGTTAAAAGTGTAAGTTTCGGATTGGTTTTGTACATAATTATGAAGTCAGGGACTAGTTGGTAAATTATTGGGACATAATTTGAAGAGATTATGGAGGCTAAGGGGCTGAATGGTAACTATTGGATTAAAGTTGAAAAGATTATATAGAGGTAGGGACTAAAGGGTAAGTTTTAGGTTTAAATTGAAAAGATCTGGTGGGGAGGGACCAATCTTGGTAAATTGGATAGAAGTTTGAAGGAACATGGGTTAAACCCGTCACCCTCCAAGTGTCTCCACATATAAGGTCATAAACCCTAACCCTAGTGATCATCTTCTATCCGCCAACAACATTTCTCCCCTCCTGCCGGCACCACAACTCCCACTGTTAAGGTCACAAACACCAATCCAATGACACCACAGTTGCCGCCTGTGAAGCCGAGATATCTAAAGACCAACATCATGGCAAGTGTTGTTGCCATTCTCGGAAGCACCTCGTCCCTTCTTCTGTTCCGCCATCATTCACGTCATCGGAATCACACAGTTACCGTCGAACATCGTCGTTGTCTTGTTGTCGGCAAAAGAGCTGCAAAGTTGACGTCCCTCCATGAGCAGTGGAGGAGAGATATAGCATGGCCCGTTGCTGCTATTTCTGATGATGGATAACCACCACCACCTCCCCGCTGTTGTCGCTCCTTCTTCCTCTTATGTCCCGTCATCAACCGCACCACCGGTACAACCAAGCATGTACGCCACCACTGATGTGAGCTGTTGATGTTGCCGCCGTTTGTGCCACTACAGTCGTCAGCCGTCTCCGCCATGCGGTTGTTTCGCCGTAACTGACGCTCTCCGACCATTGCATGACACCAGGTGGGTGGTTGGTTTCATCCTCCGAGCAAAGGCATGTATGTGTGTTTTATTCGGTCGGAAAACTAGGAAAACCCACCACCACCACCGTGAGGTGGTGGCTATCACCTTGTACCATCGCCGGCCACCACAAGGGTGGTTGTGTGTGTGTATTTAGATATTGAATTGTAAAATGTATTGTATGTCCGGATTATTCAAGGAAAAAACTCGTCACCGCCGTGAGGTGGTGGTTGCCACCTCACGCCGTCATTCTACCGCCACCTTGGGTGGCTGTGTGTTTTTGTGTGTGTGATTGTTATTTTGGGATGCATGGACATTTTTAGAAAAAATAATAACCACCACTACCCGAGGTGGTAGTGGGTGGTGCCAAACTTAATTAATAATTAATTAAGTTAAAAACTTAACAAATGGACTAATTGGACGCGATTGGGTTGGAAACCCTAATTAGGGTTTAGAAAACCCTAATTTCATATATGTTAATTTAGAATTTTTCGGGACCTGCAAGTTTAGACCATTGGATTGGAGTCATGAATTAATCCCGACCACATTGTAAGTTGACCTAGTAGAGTGATTTTGACATCCCCAAAATTTCGGCCAGAAAAGACCGATTTCATTTATGCTTTTTAAAACATTTTCAGAGTAAATCCGTTTGATTTTAAAAGAGATGCGGAATTTGTTCCCAAAAACAAAACATGATAAAATAGATATTTATCAAAACATTTCGTAAAGAAATATGATTTCATTTTATAATCAAAAGTCGGGATGTCATGTTCCGATACAGATCATAAAGCATAAACGATAACATTACAAGTCATTCAACAAATATATACATATACAGACTTGTAAACAAAAACAACTTGATGATTCGCCCATCTTAAGCTCTTGCGCCACTTCCTGTAATACAAATCAACTGAGTGGGTCAGGCTTGGGAGCCTGGTGAGCATATAGGGTTTTCAAACCCACAATAATTATATTTAATTACAACAATCAATAAACCCGATTACCCATTCCCGTTATCCTCACCTTACGTTCCTAAAAATAACGTCTACTATAAGGAACTTATTTCAGGATTTTCATCGGGACGGACATTACTGTAGAGGGGCTTCCTCAATAAGAAGTGTCCTAAAGGCAACCATGTGGGGGATAGAGTACACCGTTGAACACGTCGTTCACAACACCTACAGGTAATGAGCCTGCTAGTGTTCCACAAAACAGTCTAGAATAGTCTGTGGTCGTCATCCATACTCTGCTGAATGACTAGAATAACACCAATAACACCGAGGCCTCTCATCTGTTTATTTCACACCAATTATCTACCCATGTTCTACCTAACATATTAGTAGATAAAAATATACATTTTTATACATTGTTTAAAAACCTGTATAGCATGCTTTAATCAATACATATTCCACATAACAGATGAGGCATACACACATAACACGTATTTCATAGAGAATATACATTCACACATATAACCACAAAATATATACACATAGCACGTATTTTATATTAAATACTTCATAATATTGCGTTGGAAAGAAAATAACTACACACTCACATCCCGTATTCTTAAATACGTTTAAAAATTACTTGCATAATATCGCGTATTGAAAAGGGACTATACAATCACTTGATCAGAAGATGATCCGACAGCACTACGGCTTATAGAAGCAGCGTCTCTCCGTAGCTCTGGAATATCTTCACAAAAACCGGGCTCCTCGCGGGCAGGGCTTCGGCTCGGGAATAACGCTCTTCGGGATTCTTGGGGCTTCGGATCTCGCTTCGGGGCTCGGGAATAATACCGGGGCTTCGGGGTACAAACGGCACGCAAAACGAGGCAAAGGACTAGAGAGAAGGAAGAAATTGTGAATGAAACCCGGTTGCCTTCGGATCCCCTTTTATAGGTGCTGAACCCTCGCACGTACGCGGGGCGTACGCCTCGGTTCGTAAGCGCTTGCGTCATCGGAGGTACTCGAGTGCTGACTTCGTCATCCTTCGCTGTATGCGGGGCGTACTTCGGATAGACCGGCTGACTCCTCTTCGGATAATATCAGAGGTTAATTAAAAATAAATATTAAATATTTATTAAACTTCAAAAATTCATATCTCCTTCATACGAACTCCGTTTTCGACGTTCTTTATATCCACGCGAAGGTGAGACTACGCTCTACAACTTTCGTTTAGACTCTGTCGGCTAATTTTGACTTTTAATTTTATTAATTATTTTTAGGAGGCCCGGACTAGAAAACTTCGTTATAAAATCATAACTTCTTCGTCCGACGTCCGTTCTCGCCTATCTTTTCATCGTTTCGCTACTAACAACGAGATCTTCGATTCTCATTTAGATTGTTTCGGCTAAAAACCGCTCGATCTCAAATCGAGTATTCGGGCTGCATACTGCCACGTCGAAACTTCAGAAAATCATAACTTCTTCATACGAAGTCAGATTTGGGCGTTCCTTTTATGCACGCTCTCGGTTTAACGAAATCTACGACTTTCATTTAGATCGCTAAGGCTAAATATCGCTCTATCTTAAATTCATATTTTACGTCACTCGGCGTCGTGCCGGTTCTGTCGCGAAACTTCGACAGGTCATAATTTCTTCGTTATAAATCGGATTTTGGCATTCCTTATATCTCCGGAATCCTTGTTTCAACCACTACAACTTTATGCAAAGATATCGGGCATATCTAATACTTTAATTTTGACGCTTATTTTATTCTTAATTCATTAAATTATAATAATTAAGAACACACACATAAATCACATAATTCACATAATTCACAAATAATACATTTTTATTATTTCAAATTGGGGTTACAAAGGTTAACCTAGATTATTACATTGCTAAAAATGGCAAGCCCAAAAACACGGGCGTTACAATTCTCTCCACCTTAGAATGATTCCGTCCCCGGAATCACACACCAGCAAACAAATGCGGATAGCGACTCATCATGTCACTCTCCGTCTCCCAGGTGAGATTCGGCCCATTCGTGTGTTTCCATCAGACAAGCACTAACTCAACCATCTTACGTCGCAATTTCTTAGTCTTTCGGTCAACGATTGCCTCTGGTTCCTCAATCAACCTTTTGTTCTCATCGATCCTCAACTCCGAAAGTGGAATTATGTCGGGAACTTCTCCCGTGAACTTCCTCAAGTAACACACATGGAAAGTGTTATGAATTCCATTCAGTTCTTCTGGTAGTTCGAGCTTGTAAGCTTGGTTCCCAATTCTTTGAAGAACTTTAAACGGTCCAATAAACCTTGGACTTAACTTTCCCCTTTTACCAAATCTTATAAGTCCCTTCCACGGTGAGACTTTAAGCAAAACCGAACCTCCAACTTCAAAAGTCATCGGTCTTCGCTTTTTGTCAGCATAGCTCTTTTGACGGTCCTGAGCTGCTAACATTCTTTCCCTAATTATTCTCAACTTTTCAGCCGTTTGATGGACTATCTCCGGTCCCATAAACTGTTTTTCCCCAGCCTCAAGCCAACAAGACGGCGTACGACACTTCTGTCCATACAATGCTTGATAAGGTGCCATCTTTATGCTCGAGTGAAAACTATTATTATAAGAAAATTCTACCAAAGGTAAATGTTCATCCCAATTACCTAGGAATTCCAAGGTACACGCTCTCAACATATCTTCAAGTGTTTGTATCGTTCTTTCGCTCTGACCATCAGTCTGCGGATGGTAAGCTGTACTTAAACACAACTTGGTACCCAATTCCTCTTGTAGACTTTTCCAAAATCACGAGGTGAAACGACTATCACGATCCGACACAATTGTTAACGGAACACCGTGAAGCCTCATAATTTCCTTCACGTAAGAATTCGCAAGCTTTTCCATAGACCATTTTTCGTTGGCTGCTATGAAATGCGCACTCTTAGTGAATCGATCAACGACCACCCAAATCATGTCGTGACCACTTTTTGTTCTGGGTAGTTTAGTGACAAAATCCATAGCAATGTCTTCCCACTTACCCATAGGCACAGGTAATGGTTTTAAACTCCCGTATGGTTTCTGATGTTGTGCCTTGACTCTTGCACAAGTCACACATTCGGCCACATACTTCGCGATGTCGAGCTTCATCGTCGGCCACCAATAATAGGGTTTCAGGTCCCTATACATTTTTGTGCTACCGGGATGAATCGAGTACATGGTTTTGTGAGCTTCTTCCATCAGAAGATCTCTGATTCCTACTGTCTTAGGTATCCAAATCCGATCTTGGAACACCTTTAGTCCGTGACTGTTTACACCGAACACCAACGTTTTGCCCAAACGTTCCTCCTTTCGGTCATGCTTCTCAGAAGCTTCGCTTTGAGCTTTCTTGATACTTTCCAAAATAGTCGAGACAACTTCAATTCTCAACGCTCTTGGCCTTCTCCTTTCAAGATTGACTTTCCGACTGAGAGCATCAGCAACAACATTGGCCTTACCGGGGTGGTAAAGTATCTCACAGTCGTAGTCTTTAAGTAATTCCAGCCAGCGTCGTTGTCTCATATTCAACTCTTTCTGACCAAAAAGATATTGTAGACTCTTATGATCAGTGAAAAGTTTGCACTTCGTGCCATAGAGGTAATGCCTCCATATTTTCAGTGCGAAAACTACCGCTGCCAACTCTAAATCATGAGTCGGGTAGTTCTTTTCATGCTCTTTCAATTGTCGAGACGCATATGCGATCACCTTATCCCTTTGGGTTAAAACGCAACCCAACCCAACCCCAGACGCATCGCTATAAACAGCGAAGTCTTCAACCCCATCGGGTAGAGAAAGTATCGGTGCCTCGCATAGTTTCTTCTTTAGTCTCTCGAATGCTTCTTTATGCTTATCACTCCAAGCATAAGTAGCTCCTTTGTGGGTCAAAGCTGTTAATGGACTAGCGATTGAAGAAAAGCCTTGGATAAATCTTCGGTAATATCCGGATAATCCTAAAAAGCTTCGGATCTCCGTGGGACTTTTCGGTTGTTCCTACTTCATCACAGCTTCGATCTTCGCTGGATCAACCATTATCCCTTCTTGGTTGACCACGTGACCCAAAAATTGGACTTCAGGAATCCAGAAATCACATTTGGAGAACTTCGCATACAGCTTCTCCTTCTTCAAGACTTCCAACACTTCTCGCAAGTGTCTGCCATGCTCCTCTTGGCTTTTCGAATAAATCAGAATGTCATCAATGAACACTATCACAGATTTATCAAGGAACGGATTACAAACCCTGTTCATTAAATCCATGAATGTTGCTGGAGCATTGGTCAGTCCAAACGACATAACCAAGAACTCATAGTGTCCATATCGCGTTCTGGATGTAGTCTTCTTTATATCCTACTCTCTTACCTTTAGCTGATGATATCCTGACCCCAGGTCGATCTTTGAAAAATAACTTGAACCTTGTAGTTGATCGAATAGGTCATCAATCCTTGACAACGGATATCTATTCTTTATTGTTGCCTTATTCAGCTCTCGGTAATCAATGCACATCCTCATGCTTCCATCTTTCTTCTTTACGAATAACACCAGAGCTCCCCAGGGTGATGAACTAGGTCTTATGAAACCTTTGTCCAATAACTCCTGAAGTTGCATCATTAGCTCCTTCATCTCTGTTGGTGCTAATCGTTAAGGTGATTTTGCAATTGGCGTTGTTCCGGGCAACAAGTCGATACGAAATTCTACTTGTCGATCGGGCGGTAATCCAGGAAGATCTTCGGGAAATACTTACGGATAATCACACACAACAGGAATATTTTGCATCACCTTCTTTTCCTTCTTAGCATCGATCACGAATGCTAAGTATGATGTACACCCCTTCGTCAAACATTTTCTGGCTTTCATTAGAGAAATGATTCCAGAATTTACTCTGCGTTTATCTCCGTACACCATAAACGATTCCTTCCCAGGCGGGTTCACTTTCACTATGTTCTTCTTGCATAAAATTTCGGCATCATTGGCGCTAAGCCAATCCATTCCCAAAACGATGTCAAAACCGTTAAGTTCGATAGGCAACAATTCCTCGTGGAACTTATTCCCATTCAAGTCAATTAAGATGTTTTTCATGCGATAGCTAACAGGTACAAACTTGCCACTAGAAACTTCGACTAATAAGGCATTATCTAGTCTATCAACAGGCAAAGCTAGTTTTCTACCAAATTCATGCGATATAAAGGAGTAGTTGGCTCCAGAATCAAATAAAATTTGGGCAGGCAATTTGTTAACGAGAAAGGTACCTGAAGCGACATCAGCTTCATCTTTAGCAGCTTCCAGTGTCATCTGGAATGCTCTCGCCTTTGGCTTTGGCGGAATGTTGGGTCTTGCTGCTTCCTTCTTTTTCGGACAATCCCTTGAGATGTGCCCCTCCTCACCACAACCATAACAAACATTCTTGGTAAAGGTGCAGTCATTGGCATAATGCCCTAGCTTTCCACATTTGAAGCATGTGGTTTCCCCGCCACACTTCCCATGATGCTTCTTCTTGCACTTGTCGCACCATTTCGCCTCTACCTTTCCTCCACTTCCTCTCGAACTAGACTTCGAGAATTTACTTTTCTTGCTGGACCCTGAAAATCCATCGATTTTCCTCTTTTCACCAACCTCTGACCTTTCCAGACTTTTTTCCCTGATCTGGGTCTCAACATTTCTAGCAGCCCAGATGGCAGCTTTCAATGTGGTTGCTTGCTTAACCATTGAACCATAGTCCGCTGGTAGTCCAAGGGCAAATTTGTTGACCTTAGAGAGTTCTGTAGGCACCAAATATGGAATGAACTTCATCTTTTCTGTGAAACTTGCGGCGTATTCAGTAACGCTCAATTTCCCTTTCTTCAAATTCTGAAACTCATTACTGATTTCCAGAAGGTCCTGCTCGGAGCAGTATTGCATTTTTAGTTGTTCCACAAAGTCTTCCCAAGACATTTTGCTCACTTCTCCCTTGGGCATAGAGTCAGCTAACAGCTTCCACCAACTCAACACGCCAGATTTTAGCAGAGGGATCGCAAGAGCGGTCTTCTGCCTGTTGCTGCATTCGCAACTTTCAAACATAGTCTCCATTTCAGAGACCCAATCCATAACTTGCACCAGCGTCGGGCTTCCGGATAGACATGGTGGTTTGGATGCCATGAAATCCTTATACTTGCACCCACGACCATCATTTCCTCCATACTGGTTATTGCGTCTAACCACTGGTTGTTCGTCTTGACCAATAATCCCACTAAAGTTTTCTCCTTCAGACTGCCCTCCATTCTCCTCGGGCTCTTCCGCTTGAATTGACGGTTCTTCACAATTCTGCCTAAGCAGGCGTCTTGTTTCTCCCATCTGACGATCCAACATCGTTTGAATCATCATTTGTACACCAGCCATTGTTATCGGCTCAGGTGCATCAGCTACGACAGGTACTTGTTGAATTACAGGCGGTTGATTCCTGTTTTCATCAGCATTTCCAACTCCTCTTCTTGTTCTCACCATTTTTGATCTACACACCGAATAATTTCACCTTATTACTCCAAACGATTACATGCTAGTTCTAATATCGTATACAATACGCTTAGAATCCTAAACACATAAACCTTCATATCCGGTTGGCAACAAACCGTAGATCCGAACAAATAATATCATGTATGGCAACATATAACATTTAGCACATAAAAGCATTTTAGGCAACTCTCCTAAAATAAACTAGTGCTTGTGTCTAAAATTTATCAGACACACATCTCACAATCTCCACTTAGCATACTAAGTTTAAGTCTAGAAATCCTACAAATTCCTAGTTCGCTTAAACTAATGCTCTGATACCAACTTTGACATCCCCAAAATCTCGGCCAGAAAAGACCGATTTCATTTATGTTTTTTAAAACATTTTCAGAGTAAATCCGTTTGATTTTAAAAGAGTTGCGGAATTTGTTCCCAAAAACAAAACATGATAAAATAGATATTTATCAAAACATTTCGTAAAGAAATATGATTTCATTTTATAATCAAAAGTCGGGATGTCATGTTCCGATACAGATCATAAAGCATAAACGATAACATTACAAGTCATTCAACAAATATATACATATACAGACTTGTAAACAAAAACAACTTGATGATTCGCCCATCTTAAGCTCTTGCGCCACTTCCTGTAATACAAATCAACTGAGTGGGTCAGGCTTGGGAGCCTGGTGAGCATATAGGGTTTTCAAACCCACAATAATTATATTTAATTACAACAATCAATAAACCCGATTACCCATTCCCGTTATCCTCACCTTACGTTCCTAAAAATAACATCTATTATAAGGAACTTATTTCAGGATTTTCATCGGGACGGACATTACTGCAGAGGGGCTTCCTCAACAATAAGTGTCCTAAAGGCAACCATGTGGGGGATAGAGTACACCGGTGAACACGTCGTTCACAACACCTACAGGTAATGAGCCTGCTAGTGTTCCACAAGACAGTCTAGTATAGTCTGTGGTCATCATCCATACTCTGCTGAATGACTAGAATAACACCAATAACACCGAGGCCTCTCATCTGTTTATTTCACACCAATTATCTACCCATGTTCTACCCAACATATTAGTAGATAAAAATATACATTTTTATACATTGTTTAAAAACCTGTATAGCATGCTTTAATCAATACATATTCCACATAACAGATGAGGCATACACACATAACACGTATTTCATAGAGAATATACATTCACACATATAACCACAAAATATATACACGTAGCACGTATTTTATATTAAATACTTTATAATATTGCGTTGGAAAGAAAATAACTACACACTCACATCCCGTATTCTTAAATATGTTTAAAAATTACTTGCATAATATTGCGTATTGAAAAAGGACTATACACTCACTTGATCAGAAGATGATCCGACAGCACTACGGCTTATAGAAGCAGCGTCTCTCCGTAGATCTGGAAGATCTTCACAAAAACCGGGCTCCTCGCGGGCAGGGCTTCGGCTCGGGAATAACGCTCTTCGGGATTCTCGGGGCTTCGGGGCTCGGGAATAATACCGGGGCTTCGGGGTACAAACGGCACGCAAAACGAGGCAAAGGACTAGAGAGAAGGAAGAAATTGTGAATGAAACCCGGCTGCCTTCGGATCCCCTTTTATAGGTGCTGAACCCTCGCACGTACGCGGGGCGTACGCCTCGGTTCGTAAGCGCTTGCGTCATCGGAGGTACTCGAGTGCTGACTTCGTCATCCTTCGTTGTACGCGGGGCGTACTTCGGATAGACCGGCTGACTCCTCTTCGGATAATATCGGAGGTTAATTAAAAATAAATATTAAATATTTATTAAACTTCAAAAATTCATATCTCCTTCATACGAACTCCGTTTTCGACGTTCTTTATATCCACGCGAAGGTGAGACTACGCTCTACAACTTTCGTTTAGACTCCGTCGGCTAATTTTGAATTTTATTTTTATTAATTATTTTTAGGAGGCCCGGACAGGAAAACTTCGTTATAAAATCATAACTTCTTCGCCCGACGTCCGTTCTCGCCTATCTTTTCATCGTTTCGCTACTAACAACGAGATCTTCGATTCTCATTTAGATTGTTTCGGCTAAAAACCGCTCGATCTCAAATCGAGTATTCGGGCTGCATACTGCCACGTCGAAACTTCAGAAAATCATAACTTCTTCATACGAAGTCAGATTTGGGCGTTCCTTTTATGCACGCTCTCGGTTTAACGAAATCTACGACTTTCGTTTAGATCGCTAAGGCTAAATATCGCTCTATCTTAAATTCATATTTTACGTCACTCGGCGTCGTGCCGGTTCTGTCGCGAAACTTCGACAGGTCATAACTTCTTCGTTATAAATCGGATTTTGGCATTCCTTATATCTCCGGAATCCTTGTTTCAACCACTACAACTTTATGCAAAGATATCGAGCATATCTAATACTTTAATTTTGACGCTTATTTTATTCTTAATTCATTAAATTATAATAATTAAGAACACACACATAAATTACATAATTCACATAATTCACAAATAATATATTTTTATTATTTCAAATTGGGGTTACAAAGGTTAACCTAGACTATTACATTGCTAAAAATGGCAAGCCCAGAAACACGGGCGTTACAGTGATGGACTTAACGGATTAAGTCCTTAATGTGTTAAGTAAGAACACTTAACCCTAATTGTCATTTCATGTGAAAACCCTTATTTTGGTTGGACCTTGAGTTAGGCCTTTCTGTTGGGTTTTAGTGATTGGGCTCTTTATGGGCCATCCAAGAACAAATATATGGACTAGAACAATCAGATTGGGCTTTAGGATAAGGTCCATTGGACAGGCTTGGGCCCCATTGTGAAAATTGGGACATAGTGTTGGGTTTTGAGCATTCTAACACTCCTATGGTGTGCATGCAACCCTATGTGCTTTGGATCTATGTTTTCACTATTATACATGCAAATATACAAAATTCCAAAGCATCATCCTAACTAGCATATTATGGAGTAACTATACTACAAAATTCAAGTTAGATGACATACCTTTTGATGGAGCTCGAAGTCTTGAACCTTTAAGAGCTTAATGCCCCAAGTGTTGCACCTCAAATGGTTCACACAACACCACCAACAATTGGAATAACTTGAGAAGAAGATTACTTTGTTTCTCTCTATGAAATTTGGCCTTGCCCTCTTAGTGACCGCACTCTAGTGCAAGTTTCATCAACCATGGGGTCCTTTATATAGTGTGGCTCATTAGGGTTACACCATGTAAACCCATGACTTTCCATTCCCTTCATAATCCATGGGTTTTAACCTTCATGTAGTATCCATGGGTTACCACATGGGTTAAGCCCAACATGAATGACTATGGATCACAAGCCCACACATATAAGAATGAATGATTTACATAATCAATCCCCATATATTTAATTAGTCTCTTTTGATCACAAAATTAATTCCAAATTAATTCTTGATCAATACTAATTAAATAATATGATTTCATATTAATATATTAGAACTTATAATATATTAATATAAATCATAAATAACCTTTTTCTCATTTGTCTATCCAATTGTTCCGATGCCATGCAACCCAAATGGACCATGCTACTCTCGGGTCGAATATATACCAAAAATAGTTATGGGCTTAAACATCTAATTCAACAGTCTCCCACTTGGATAAGTCTAAAACTATTATTGCATATGACTCCAAGATCCCGACTAGCAATCATAGCTTTTAAAGCCGCTGTCGAACTCTGACCTAGTCAAATTACGTGTCCATTAGATAAGGGATCATATATTTCTCCATTCTAGATATCATATGGACTGAGACATGGATTATAATCATTCTCTCTGTCCATCTGTTGTTTCCTGATTTCCGATTTATGACGACCGACTAATTGAACAAATCAAATCAGTCCAGGCTTGGCCAAGCACTTAGGGGTGCCATCACTAAATCATTGAGGGGCCCACAGATATCGCTTTTATCCCTCCAAGGGTAAAAGGAATTGTAACAACGTAAATTTTCAAAACAAATTTTTCATTTTCAAAACAATCATTTTTCACAAAATAACATCAACATATTGTTTCAAATCTATTTATCACAAAGACATCTCCCCAGAATCCAAAATATAAACTCCTCAAGTGTGTACGGATCATGCCGGCGCCTTCCCGCGCTCATCATTGGTACCTGAAACACCTCACACAACAACTGTAAGCATAAATGCTTAGTGAGTTCCCCAAATATACCACATACAACACATACGCCACTCAAGGCTATAATACGACGCTCCGGTCGATATGTCTTAGTGGGACCCTCCAGTCCCGTAGCTCGTTGGACCCTCTGGTCCGGTCATAGCTCGTTGGGCCCTCCGGCCCGGTCTGTATCGTTGGACCCTTCGGTCCAGTCTATAACAACATACACATAACACATAGCACATAATCTCATACATAACACATAAGACCCTCTGGTCTACACAATATACCACTCTAGGTAAGTATAGTGAGAAGACTTACCTCGATGTCTCGGTAAATATCTGTCTCGGAATAAATGTGATCTAGCTCCGCTTAATCACACAAAGTAATACACTCATAAATACAACTGCACTCATCCCTAAAAGTCAACAAGGTCAACGGTCAACTTTGACCGGACTCAGCGAGTGCACTAGGGCGACTCGGCGAGTCTATACGTGTCCACTGACTCTCTTGGATCCTCTCTTGACACGTCGAGTACCTCTCTGACTCGACGAGTTCCACCTGGCATGAATCGCGGGGCCACCACGACTCAACTCGCCGAGTCTCAAGAACAACTCGGCGAGTTCCAGCTTGACTCAGTTCCCCCGACTCACCCTGACTCACTGAGTCGTTCCCTCAACTCGACAAGACCACTCACTGAGTGGTTACGGGCAAACTTCATACTACTCGCCGAGTCTGTTCTTCAGACTCGGTGAGTTCATGCCATGCATAAAACTCAAACCCACTTCTGAGGTCAGATCTGTTCCATACAATCATAGATCTGGCCTCCCCAAGCATGATAATCACGTAAAGTCCAAACCTTGATGCTCAAACAACATCTATTTGCTCCTATATGATGTTTTAGCCCCATATCTCATAACCCTTGGTCAAAACTCCCATGAATCCTCATAAAGCTTAAGGAATAAAGCTTCTCTGGACCTCTATGGATCCCATTTCAAGCCTCATCACAAATAGGGATGAAATGGACATCAAATCTAACCAACAAAGGGGTCAAGAAACCCTAAACCCCCATGTTCATCATAACAACATAAAGGGAGCCAAAATATTACCTCCAAAGTGATGCTCTGAGCTCCAAATTCAAAGGATGTTCACCTCCCTTGCCTCCTCTAGCTAGAACCTCCTTTGCCTTGCCAAATAATGCTTCAAAGGTTAACAATGGCCTCCTCTCTCTCCCAAAACGCTCAAGATCTCTTTAGGGTTTCTCTCTGGGGTTAGTGGCCGCAAATGACGGCCATAAGCCCCATTAAATAGGTCTCAAACCCTAGAAATTAGGGTTTCATTAAACAGCGTGGACTCGCCGAGTCCAGACGTGAACCCGCGTGCAAAACCGCGATCCTACTCGACAAGTTTAGAATCCAACTCGCCGAGTCTCCTCACATCACCCAAAAATAAAAGAATAAAAATAATACCTGGGAATCCGGGTGTTACAATTCTCCCCCAATAGAATCAGACTTCGCCCTCGAAGTCTCACTCTGCAAATAACTTCGGATGTTGCTCACGCATCTCACACTCTGGCTCCCAAGTTAACTCTGACCCTTTCCGATGCTGCCACTGGACCTGCACCAATGGCACCTCTTTATTCCTCAGGACCTTGATCTTCCGATCTCTGATCGCCACTGGTCTCTCAGCATAATTCAGGCTCGCATCCACCTGAATATCTTCCAGTGGCACTACTGCCGACTCGTCAGCTACGCACTTTCGCAACTGCGACACGTGGAAAGTGTCGTGAATCTAACCCAACTCTGTTGGCAACTCCAAACGATAGGCTACCCTGCCTACCCTCGTGACCACCCTAAAAGGACCAATATATCGGGGCCCCAACTTGGCCCTCTTCCTGAATCAAATCACTCCTTTTCAAGGAGAGACCTTCAGGAGCACAAAGTCGTCGACCTGAAACTCAAGCTCGGACCGGCGTCTGTCCGCATAACTCTTCTGAAGACTCTGAGCGGTCAACAACCTCTGTCTGACCTGCTGGATCTGCTCTTTCGTCCGAAGCACGATCTCGGTACTACCCATCACGCGCTACCCTACTTCTCCCCCCGCAGATAGGGGTCCGACACCTCCTCCCATACAACAGCTCAAAGGGCGGCATGCCAATGCTCGAATGATGGTTGTTGTTGTAAGAGAACTCTGCCAAGGTCAAATACGTGTCCCAACTTCCACCGAAATCCATCACACATGCTCGGAACATGTCCTCGAGCGTCTGAATCGTCCGCTCACTCTGCCCGTCGGTCTGGGGGTGGTACGCAGTACTAAAATGCAGTTTCGTACCCAATTCCTCACGAAACTTCTTCCAAAATCTGGAAGTGAAACGTACATCTCGATCTGAGACAATCGAAATCGGCACTCCATGTCGCGATACCACCTCTCTCACGTACATCTCTGCCAACTTCTCCGCGGAAGAGCTCTCACTGATGGCCATGAAGTGAGCACTCTTTGTCAACCTATCCACAATCACCCAAGTTGCATCGACACCCCTCGTGGTTCTTGGCAATTTGGTGATGAAGTCCATGGTAATCTATTCCCATTTCCACTCGGGAATCTCTAATGGCTGCAACTTACCATGTGGACGCTGATGATCGGCCTTAACCCTGCGACAGGTCAAGCATCTCTCTACAAACCATGCGACATCCCTCTTCATACAGGGCCACCAATAATCCTTTTTCAGGTCCAAAAACATCTTAGTGGCCCCGGGATGGATCGAGAATTTCGATCGATGAGCCTCCTCCATCAAAATGGTACGCATCCCGCCCACGGACGGTACCCAAATCCGACCCTGAAATGTTATAAGCCCCCGACTATCGGTAACGAACTCCGATACCAGCCCAACAACTCGTTCCCTCTTCTGGCTCTCAGGTTGCACAGCCTCAGCCTGGGCCCCTCGAATAGCATCCAAAACCGGGGTCATCACCGTCAATCTCAAACATACATCTCGCAATGGGGCGCTCTCCGCCCTACGGCTTAGTGCATCGGCTACAACATTGGGCTTGCCCGGGTGGTACAGGATCTCACAATCATAATCCTTGACCACGTCCAACCACCTCCTCTGTCGCATATTTAGGTTGGGCTGATCCATCAAATACTTCAAGCTCTTGTGGTCCGTGTATATCGTACATCGAACCCCGTATAGGTAGTGTCGCCAGATCTTGAGAGCGAACACTACCGCTCCCAGCTCCAAATCATAAGTGGGATATCTCAAATCATGAGGCTTAAGCTGCCTCGATGCATATGCTATCACATGCCCCCTCTGCATAAGCACCGCTCCCAATCCGGATATCGATGCGTCACAATAAACCACAAAATCCTCCATCCCTTCCGGAAGGTCTAACACTGGGGCTTCGCATAACTTCCTGCGAAGTGTCTCGAATGAGGTCTGCTGCTCCGGACCCCAAGAAAATGCAACACCCATTGGGGTCAACTTGGTGAGGGGCACAACGATCTTGGAGAAATCCTTAATAAATCTTCGATAATAGTCGGCCAATCCCAGAAAACTCTTGATCTCGGTGGGTGATCTCGGCACCTCCCACCTTATAACCGCCTCAATCTTGGCCGGATCGACTAAAATCCCCTTCTGGTTAACGAGATGCCCCAAAAATTGGACCTCTCGTAACCAGAACTCACATTTGGAGAACTTGGCATAAAGCCTCTCCGATCTCAGAACTCCGAGGATCTCCCTTAAATGCTCCTCACGCTGCTCTCTGGATCTCGAATACACCAGAATGTCGTTGATGAACATGATCACCGAGCGATCCAACATTGGTCTGCACACCCTGTTCATGAGATCCATGAACACCGTTGGTGCGTTGGTGAATCCGAAAGGCATCACCACGAATTCGTAATGCCCATAACGAGTCTGGAAGGCTGTCTTCTGTACGTCCTCCTGCCGCACCCTCACCTGATGATACCCAGACCTCAAATCGATCTTGGAGAACCAAGATGCTCCCTGCAGCTGATCAAACAAATCATCGATCCTTGGCAACGGGTAACGGTTCTTGACTGTTAGCTTATTCAGCTCATGATAATCGATGCACATCCGGAGCGAGCCATCCTTCTTCTTGACAAAAAGGATAGGCGCTCCCCAAGGCGAACTGCTTAGCCTGATAAACCCCTTCTCCAGCAGTTCTTGAAGCTGCGAGGACAACTCCTGCATCTCCGGAGGCGCAAGGCAATACGGCGCCTTAGCGATAGGCGCAACTCCTGGAACCAACTCAATACCGAACTCTACCTGCCTCTCCGGAGGCACACCCGGCAAGTCCTCTGGAAACACATCCGGAAACTCACGCACTATCGGGACCTCATCAACTGACTTCGGTCTCTGAATATCAGCCCTCACATCCATCACATATGCCACAAAACCCCTACAGCCCTGCTGTAGACTCTGTCTCGCTCTGGCGGCCGAACAAAATGCTGGCGCCGAACGCGTACCCTCGCCGTACACCGTAAGAACTCCCCCACTAGGGTCTCGAATCGACACCAATTGACGCTTGCAGTCTATCACAGCTCTATAACGGCTCGGCCAATCCATACCCACTATCACACACACGTCCCCCATCGCGATCGGGACCAGATCTATCAGAAACTCCACACCGAAGATCTCAAGGACACATCCTCGAATCACATCCGAAGCATACACAGCTCGCTCATCGGCTATGGAAACTCGCAGAGGCCGATCCAATGCCTCTCGACGGGTACTAATATGCTGACTAAATGCTATGGAAACAAACGACCGACTCGCACCCGAGTCAAATAACACCAATGCAGGCACAGAATTCACAAGAAAAGTACCTACGCATATGATCATATAAGCATAAAATCTCAAATCAAATAAAAGATGAAAAGAAAACACATACCAGCCACAACATCGCGCGCTGCGCGGACCTCCTCCGCGGTCAACTGAAACGCTCTCCCACGAGCCCTCGGGGCCTCGGCCTTCACCGGCCGAGCCTCGATAACCCTAGCAGCAGGCGTAGATCCCTGAAGAAGCTGCGGGCACTCGGCCTTCCGATGGCCGATCTGGTTGCAATGAAAGCAAACCGAGAATCCCTTGGGGCATTCCCTCGCGATATGCCCCTCCTTCCCACACTTGTAACATGCCCCAGCCCTGTACGACCCCTCATGGCTCTTACGGCAATTCCCAATAGTGCGGCCCTTCGCGCCCCCAGATCTCAAATCAGTGGGTCTAGCCCGCTTGGCTGCCGGCTGAGACTGGGTTGGCCGCCGATCCATCCTCTGAGACTCGGCTTCCTCCCTGGCCTGAGTCTCCAGCTCGATCTCCCTCTTCCGGGCATTTTCCTGGAGCTCAGCAAATGTCCGGTAAGTCGAGTTCGCCACGAACTCCCGAATATCTCTCCTCAGAACACCCAGATAACGGCTCATACGAGCCTGCTCAGTCGACACCTGCTCAGGGCAAAACATCGCCCTCTCATGGAACTTCCTGGTGATGACTGTCACTGAATCAGTACCCTGCTTGAGGGTCAAGAACTCCTGGATCAACTGTTCCCTCTCTACTGGGGGAACATACTCCTCTTGGAACATAGCGGTGAACCTCTCCCAGGTCACCTCAGAAATCTCAGCCAAAGTAAAGTTCGCCGTCACGAACTTCCACCAATCCTTCGCTCCCAGGCGGAGCTAGTTCAAGGCGAACCGAACCCTCAAGTGCTCTGGACAAGAGCACGTATAGAAACATCCCTCGATGTCAAAGATCCACCTCATAGCGGCAATCGGGTCCTGCGTCCAGTCGAACTCTGGTGGCTTCGTGTTGCTGAACTCCCGGAACAACAACGAGTCACCTCCCTGAGGTCTGGCAGCAGCAGTAGCTGCAGCTGCAGCAGCCTCAGTCAACGCTGCGTACCGCTCATCAAAAGTTTAGATCAATGTGGTCTTGATGTCTCCAAACATCTCAGGAATCTCAGCCCGGATGGCAGCAGCCACCTCCTCATGAATCATCCGACGGATCTCCTCGTCGCTGACACCACTGGTCTCAGGTGTGTGTCGAGTCCCAACCATGATGTCTCTGAAATACAAAAAAAAATTACCAGAGATTCGATCGAGCATGCTCATACTCGATGATGCAACCCTACTTGTCCTCCGTCGTCCAAAAGATTCTTACTTGAAATGCCCACTGATCCGGTGTCTTCAGTAGTACGGGCCCAATACTACTGACCACACCGCACCAGCATTCACTTCAAGTCCTCCTCCTTGGATCTTGGATTACAAGTACTCTATTCTCATGAGCTCCTAACTGCTATCACTCGCCCTCAAAGCATCTCAGCAGCAGAAAACTCCTAGGCTAAGGCATCACAAATCAGGCCACTTTAGTCCTAATATGTATACTTAACCTACTCTAGCATGCATAATATAACATATCTCATAACACATAGAGTAAGGGTACTTTTGGGGAATTCGTCGTTTGGGCGCTGGCTGATCGTATACACGGCTCTGCTCTGTTTGTCTCAAAACTTTGTTACTCTTTTCAAAAAAATTATTTTATTATAAAAATTCTCCTCAATTCCTCAGTTTGAGTTCAGATACGCCCGAAGATGCATCCGAATCCCTCAAACCAAGGCTCTGATACCAACTTGTAACAACATAAATTTTCAAAACAAATTTTTCATTTTCAAAATAATAATTTTTCACAAAATAACATCAACATATTGTTTCAAAAGTATTTATCACAAAGACATCTCCCCATAATCCAAAACATAAACTCCTCAAGTGTGTACGGATCATGCCGGCGCCTTCCTGCGCTCATCACTGGTACCTGAAACACATCACACAACAACTGTAAGCATAAATGCTTAGTGAGTTCCCCAAATATACCGCATACAACACATACGCCACTCAAGGCTATAATATGACCCTCCGGTCGATATGTCTCAGCGGGACCCTCCAGTCCCGTAGCTCGTTGGACCCTCTAGTCCGGTCATAGCTCGTTGGGCCCTCTGGCCCGGTCTGTATCGTTGGACCCTTCGGTCCGATCTATAACAACATACACATAACACATAGCACATAATCTCATACATAACACATAAGACCCTCTGGTCTACACAATATACCACTCTAGGTAAGTATAGTGAGAAGACTCACCTCGATGTCTCGGTAAATATATGTCCCGGAATAAATGTGATCTAGCCTCCGCCTAATCACACAAAGTAATACACTCATAAATACAACTGCACTCATCCCTAAAAGTCAACAAGGTCAACGGTCAACTTTGACCGGACTCGGCGAGTGCACTAGGGCGACTCGACGACACGCCGAGTACCTCTCTAACTCTCTTGGATCCTCTCTTGACACGCCGAGTACCTCTCTAACTCGACAAGTTCCACCTGGCATGAATCGCGGGGCCACCACGACTCAACTCGTCGACTCTCAAGAACAACTCGGCGAGTTCCGGCTTGAGTCAGTTCCCCCGACTCACCCTGACTCACTAAGTCATTCCCTCAACTCGACAAGACCACTCACTGAGTGGTTACGGGCAAACTTCATACTACTCGCCGAGTCTGTTCTTCAGACTCGGCGAGTTCATTCCATGCATAAACTCAAACCCACTTCTGAGGTCAGATCTGTTCCATACAATCATAGATCTGGCCTCCCCAAGCATGATAATCACGTAAAGTCCAAACCTTGATGCTCAAACAACATCTATTTGCTCCTATATGATGTTTTAGCCCCATATCTCATAACCCTTGGTCAAAACTCCCATGAATCCTCATAAAGCTTAAGGAATAAAGCTTCTCTGGACCTCTATGGATCCCATTTCAAGCCTCATCACAAATAGGGACGAAATGGACATCAAATCTAACCAACAAAGGGGTCAACAAAACCCTAAACCCCCATGTTCATCATAACAACATAAAGGGAGCCAAAATATTACCTCCAAAGTGATGCTCTAAGCTCCAAATTCGAAGGATGTCCACCTCCCTTGCCTCCTCTTAGCTAGAACCTCCTTTGCCTTGCCAAACAATGCTTCAAAGGTTAACAATGGCCTCCTCTCTCTCCCAAAATGCTCAAGATCTCTTTAGGGTTTCTCTCTGGGGTTGGTGGCCGCAAATGACGGCCATAAGCCCCTTTAAATAGGTCTCAAACCCTAGAAATTAGGGTTTCATTAAACAGCGTGGACTCGCCGAGTCCACTTTTGGACTCGCCGAGTCCAGACGCAAACCCACATGCAAAACCGCGATCCTACTCGGCGAGTTTAGACTCCAACTCGCCGAGTCTCCTCACATCACCCAAAAATAAAAGAATAAAAATAATACCTGGGAATCCGGGTGTTACACTTCGTGCTTACGGTTTTCAGTTTTGGTTTCAGGTACTTCGTTTTCAAAGGAAAGGAGTCGGCTCGATCGCAGCGCATCACACTATGTTTTCCGCACATGAGATCCATGGGATTACACTCTGATATTGTTTTATGATAACATGATTGACTATTGATACATTGGTTTTAGATATGGTTTGACATTATCTTGTTTTCAGACAAATGGTTTTATAAATACTATATTAAAAATGAAATTTGTGGTCATGATTTTTGGGATGTTACAATACCACTTGTTAGAATTAATCCGAGATGACAAATGCAGAATATCAAGAACAATCAAGAATCAATCACCATAATATGAAAGTAATCTGATAAAGGTTTTGTGTATATTGATTTTGATATGAACGTACAAAGAAAACCCTAATCTGGAAAAAGCTTTTTATCAAAATCTAACATAATGATTATTTATAGGGAACATAAAATATATACCATAAATATAAAACCAATGTCTTAGAAGAGCTCGATAAAGAACCTCTACTGTAAACGCACCGTAGGGAATCATAAAATGATTAACCCTAAAAAAGGCTTCCCTAAATAACCAAACATGCCAACTAAGTTTCAATATCTCAAATACTCAACATGCGTGCCAAGATCCCAAAGTCTAATATTTTTTTTCGAAAGTGTTGTATGTTAGAGTAGAGTTCAAGGATTCTAAAAACCCGAACGGATTAATTTTTCGAGTTGTAAAACTCCGGGATACCGCATTTAAAGTTTCGTGTCTAATTGACCCGAAATGTCCGATTTTTCAACTTTTGCAAATATGTTTGCTAAAAATTTTACTAGCGTGGAATTAAATATTAGACCATAGAATGAGTCCAAAACTGCTCTCGAAATTTCCATCTGAGGTATGCATGTGCCTCAACAAAAAGATATTGTTTTAGTAGTTTAAGGAAACTCGGTGTTTTATTGGATTGTTTTCTTATAACGGTCATATCTTTTGCTTACGAACTCCGTTTTGGACGTTCTTTATATTTTTGGAAACGGAGGAACATGTACTAAGAGATTAGAATGTTTGTTTCGCTCACAACTGCTTAATACGAATTTTCAGTTTTTCAGACGTATTAACTAGGGTTGCAGTTTGTGCTTTGTGATTTATTTGATATTTTCCACAAATGGAAGTAAGATACCATCCGGTATCTTATAATAGTTGTAATGACAAAATATATTTTTCAAAATATGCATTTAAGCTCAATAGGTTAAATTACAAAGAGGTTCACGGTGAACTGACTGTCTATAGTTTTAAACCTAAATTATGGGTCACATAGAACCTCAGAAACAACAAGAAATGCCAACCCTAAGCTCTGAAGTAGCTTTTACTCAAAAGAACCAAACCATGGGACCAAAATGTACAACTCCTTAAGCTAAACAAGGTCTAAGTAAGGGAATCATAAAGTTTCAAGCTCTATACCTCCTGGAGCTTGCAAAGGTGATGAAAGTTCTGGATCATCAATCTTCAAGTTCACCAAGGCTTCTCCAATGGATTCCTTCTTCACAAGAACACATAAAACTACACTAGGACCTTAAACTCTCACAAATGGGGCTAGGGTTTCGAGTTGTAGGCTTAAGAGGATGGAGGTTGATGATAAGGAGGACCCCCAAGGGGTTAGAGTCCTTAAATAGGGCTCAACACCATGAAATTACGGTTTTTGACCAGCTCAGTTACGCCCTACGTAACATAAGGTACACCCATAGTAACTCATTAAAAACGCGTCCTAGAAGCCAATACGCCCAACGTACTACCACACTTCAAAATCCAACTCAATTTCAAACTGCCACAACTTCCTCGTTTCAACTCCGATTTTGGCGTTCTATATATGCATGGAAAGGCGTTGACGAGCCCCACAATCTGATCTAATTATATTTGACTTAAAACCTACCAAACTAAAATTATTAATTCATGAAAGAAGTCTGAACCATCTCTTTCCCTATTTTACCCCTCCGACTCCAAAACACAAACCAAAAGCTTGGATTACACAACCAATATTGTCCACATCCAATGGGATCTAAACCCTAATTCTTGAAGCTCACAACCTTCACTTGATCCATTTATTGTTCATAATCCCGAAATAAGAACTTTTCAAAACAAGATGTTATATAATGGCATCCTACATGGCCCGCCATGTCAATGAACTTAACGAGACTAACTGATTTCTTAATGAAAATTATGAAATTAATACATAGATTAAGAGTTCAGCGACCTATTGTGCAAAAAAATACTTTAGTGACGAAGTCGGGCCAGAGACAATTGTTTGTTGTGCTACAGTGTCAGTTAACCGATATTTTTTGTCAAATAATTTTTTTATTGTGACCACTATAATGTGTGCTACGATATGTTATAACGACATACAGAGAAAATTTTGTCAAAAATAGATAGTTTTGGTGACAAATTTTGTCAAACAATATTTTTTTTATTGTGGCACATTTAATTTATAAACTATGCAAATGTTTAAAATAAATTTTTGTTTATACTGCCTTATTAAATATAATGACATCAAAAAGGTTGATTAATGTATTTCTTTGTTAATAGTACTTAAATTAAATGTTATCAGGATAGTTTTTGAATCTCCACCACCATTTGCCTAATAAAGCTATATTTTGTGCCTTTAGAGAGCCTATTCCAAGCCCACCTCTTTCTTTGGCTGCAAGAACCTTTTCCCAAGCAATCCATGACATCTTTCTTGATTCCAAATCACCCCCCCCCCCAAAAGAACCGCATTCTAATCTTTTCAAGGGTTTTTATAACCTTGACGGGAGCTTTATATAGTGAGAAATAAAAGGAACTCAGGCTGCTCAATACTGCTTTGCATAGCGTTAAACGCCCCCCGAACGACAAAGTAGATGCCTTCCATTTTGATAATCTTGTTTGGAATTTTTCTATGATAGGATTCCAGTGTACTGCTCTTGCCATAGAAGCCCCAACTGGCAATCCTAGATATATGAACGACAGGGAACCGATCGAGCAATTGAGGTTCCGTGCCACCAACTCCAGTTCGCAATTTTGGGCACCAAATCCGAAGAGTTTACTCTTAGACATATTCACCTTGAGGCCCAATGATAGTTCAAAACATCTTAGAATTCTAATCAGATTCTTCGCATTTTCAAATGACCACAATCCCATGAGAATGGTATCATCAACATACTGGAGATGTGAAATGGTCGGACCTTGCTGAGGAAGCTGGATACCTTCAAAAATTCCTTGTTCTTTTGCCATCTCCATAGCAATATGTAATCCTACAACACCTATGATATATAGGAATGGAGATAGCAGGTCACCTTGTCTGATCCCACGCTCCATTCCAAATTCAGACATCGCAGCCCCATTGATGAGAATAGATACCCTTGTTGACGATAGGCACCCATGAATCCATGCCCTCCATTTAGCCCCGAAATCCATCTGCTGTAAGATTGAGTCTAGATATTTCCAGCTTAAACTGTCGAATGCCTTCTCAAAGTCGACTTTAAAAACAAAAGCTTTCTTCTTACTTTTCCTCAACCACGCTATCACTTCATTTAATATCAAAGGGCCATCAAGAATAAAACGCTTTTTGATAAAAGCTGTTTGTACAGGACTAACAACCAGATGCACCACCTTCTTTAACCTTTCAGCCAGCACCTTGGAGATTGTTTTGTATAAGTAGCCGATTAAACTAATAGGGCGAAAATCACTTATAGTAATTGAGTCTTGTATCTTGGGGACAAGTGAGATAAAAGATGAATTGCATCCTTTCTCAATACATCTGGTAGCTTCAAAATGCTTTAAAGCAAAATAGAAATCGCTTCCAATCGTATCCCAGTGCCTCTTTAACATTGCAAAAGAGAATCCATCTGGACTAGGTGCCCGATCCGAACCACAAGACCATATAGCCGACTTGATCTCTTCTAAAGTGAATGGTTCCTCCAGAAGCATAGCCGTGTTAGGAGGTAATTTCCTGAATTTAGGGCTATTAAACTTAGGTCTTGATCGAATTGGCTCACTGAATCTTTCAGAGAAGTGCTTGACCGCCACTTGTTTAATTTGATCAGGATCACTAATCCAAAACCCATTATCTTTTAGACCATTTATCCTCTGTGATCTTTGGTGTTTATTGATCAGCCCATGAAAAAATTTGTTGTTCTCGTCTCCTTCTAGTGCCCACCTCGTTCTTGATTTTTGTTTTAAATCCTCAATGCGTCTTGCTTCAAATTCCATAATTTTTTTATATGCATCCTGGCGGCACTTTATTAACTCATCATTTACATTACCCTCCTCCACCTGTAAATCAATGGAGTTTATTTTGTTGGTGAGCTCCTCAATTTCTTTTTTGTTTTTCTCTATGAGTACTTTCCTCGATTTTTTAATGTGTTCCTTCAAGTTTTTTAGTTTTCCAGCGACAAGAGAAAGTGGAGATAACTGTAAACAGCTTCCTGATTTTTCACGAATAGACCATCCAACCTTAAGTACCTCTTCAAAACCAGGCTCTTTCAGCCATGAGTTAAAGAACCTGAAAGGATGCGGTCCAAAATCTACTTCATTTGAAGATAGAACGATAGCACAATGATCTGAATGAATTCGAGGCAATGTGGTAACATTCAGGTGTGACCATGTATCAGTAACATTTTTGGAAACCAAAAATCTGTCTAACTTGCTATGTTTATCGCCCTTTGAACTCATATACGTGAAACGACGACCGCCCATCTTAATTTCCAATAGGCCAGCAGAATATATGAATTTATTGAAGAAATATGCTCCATTTGGGCAAAATATTGACCCAAGCCTCTCCTCAGGAAAACGGACTGCATTAAAGTCGCCAAACACAAACCACATACATTGAGGATTAGATGTAATAAGATCATGAAGTCTATTCCATAGGATCTTCTTTTCATTAGGCTCCTGTGAGGCATAAATATTAATAAAACCACATTTCTTCTTTAACGTTAACCACAACCCCTTAATAGCAAGGAAACCAGCACCTTTTATAGCATCTGCAGCTCTGAATAAAGTGGGGTCCCAAAGAGAAGCAATTCCTCCTGACAATCCCACTGGGTCAACTACTTCACATTGGAAATTAGATGATCCCCAAATTTGTTTATCTAGACACCCTTTAACTTCCATTGATTTTGTTTCTTGCAGCCCTACAAAGAAGGAATGGTTTTTTTTGTCTAGCACCTTTTAGCCAACCCCTTTTTACTTCACACCCGATTCCACGTATATTGTTTGAGAAGATATTCATTGATCCACAATTGTTACTCCACGTGCCTTGATCATTTTCCTAAGTTGCTCAGCACTATTTCTAACCTGGAAACCCAGTTTTTCCCCCACCTCAATTGTCTTGACTATCTCCAAGGTAGTGGAGTTCGAATCCCCTGATTGAGTTTGAGCTTGCCTCACCTCGTTTGGACCATCCTCACAGGGGTTAGAAAAAGAGTTCCGTGAAGAAGGAGAAAGGAGAGGATTTTTTCTCTGGGCGGCTGAGAGCGATCTAGAGTCATCGCCAGAAATTTTAGACTGGAGGGGTGAAGTAGATTGAGAAGGAACATGATTAAGATCCAGCGATTTTGTGGGCCTGGATCGAGAAATCTGTTTTATTGATGAGTTTCTAGCCCAACAACTATTTTGGCCCAAAGGTGAAGAAGTCCCTGGATACGTACTCCATAGGAATAACGACTTTGTCGCTTCATGTTCTCTCGAACGGTCATCAGCATTGAGAATGTGTGCCACTTTCTCAGGAACAGTGAATGAATTACTAACGTGGGTCTCTTCGTCTTCCCGACAATTTTTCAGATCATGTCTCCGGTCAGTACTCACCGGAGATGTTACCGGCGTAGCTTCATCATCATCCGATTGCATTGCACTTTCACCATTACTACTTATATTATCGCATGAATCAGCTTCGTTCCACCATGTCGTATTAGGGTAATAGTCGTTTGTTGCTAGGACAGGGCTGAGTTTAAGTGATTCAAACAAATCCTCCATGATATTGATCACGAATGGCCTACCATCCACCATTATTGTAATTGCAGTATTGATGAGGCCAGGATGAGATGTGATTATTCCAACCCTCCCAAAAGCAAGATTAGGAGAATCAGTGATGCATTCTTCTGGAATAACTACCTTTCCCCAAGTGCTAGCGATGATACTAAAAGCTTCTTCACACCAAGCATGTTGAGGAACCCTATGTATAATTAGTGATGCAATCCGATCATTAAAATTGCATCCTATTGACCAAGGATCTAATTTTTTGAACCATGGCTTCCAGATCTCTTCTCCGTTAATAAGGAAATCCTCTTTCTCTTTTACATCGGTAAATTCAAGTAACATTTTTAATCCCCCAAGGTATCGCATGAAGATCTTTGGGCAGCCTTCGACCTCTTGAAAGGCTTTCACGTTCATGAGTGCTTGGAAACTTTCTACTTCCCCCACCAGAGTGTTCTGCATGTAATCTCTTGACTCCGTTGTTGATAGTAGTTTGATCACTCTTTCTTTCGATTTCTTTCCCTCTTCTGCTCTTTCATTTATCTCCTTTCCTTCGACTACCTCTGTATGTCCAGGTTCTGCACCTCTTACAGCATCAGCGAAGGATTTATACCTTTTCTGTGCAGCTACATGTGAATTTACTGGTCTAGTGGGGGGGGGGGGGGGTTAGCGGCTTATTTCTTGCTTCTTGTCTATCAAACCTTGCTATGTTAACACTGATCTTTTGTGCTCCAATGCAGATCCCATTTAAATGTTTTTCAAATGCTGCCACATCTTGGACTCGCAAGAACCGAGCAAAGCCAAACCTCTTCTTTAGCCTATTCAGCTTCTTGGCAATGTACACATCAACAACCGCCCCATATCTGCTAAAGGTTCGCCATAACGCTGCTTCGTCCCAATCCATTGGGAAATCCTAGAAGTAGAAAGTGACAGCTTTCCCGTTGATTTCATATTCCTTTCCATATCTTTTTCTTCTTTGAACTTGATGCCAGCCTTCGGAATTTTCTCTCGCCATATGGCCAGGAAATTTGTACAGGGAAAAGAAATAGCTGGTCTGGCGGATTTGATAGACCCTCAATAGCAAAGAGAAGGAATGGATGTTGGGAAAAAATTGCTAATATCCCTAAATTGTTAGCAAAGGAAAAAGTGTCTTTTATAGAACATTTTAAGCTGTCAACCAATACCAATGGTCCAATCAAATGGGTTTGGTCTCTTGAGGCTTTTGGGGCATATTCAGTTTCATCTCTCAGGAATCATATTGACAATGTAATCCTTCCTCTAAGCGAGAGTAGCTGGTCTTGGAACTCTCTAATACCAGGAAAATTGAATATTCTTGCTTGGCGAATCTGTCACGGAAAAACTTCCATCCATGGCCAACCTATTTAAATTTGGTATTAGTTCATCAAACTTGTGCATAATTTGCAATGGAGCTCCAGAAACAGTGGAACATGTGTTCGTGGATTGCCCAATATCAAATGACGTATGGAAACAAGTATGTACATGGTGGCGGCTGTTGGACTATCCTCTAAACTCGTTACGCGATTTGTTAGAATGTAAAGCAAGGCTCGGGGGTCACCATATGCTGGAAAATATCCATGAGGGTATAATGTTGGTTTTTCTTTGGGTGATTTGGAGATACAGGAACTCTATAGCCCATTCTTCAAACCAAAATCCAAAATCACACATGGCGCTGGTTTATGAGGTACAATCGTTATCGCTTCTTTGGATCAATGCAAGAAATAGAAAAGGGCAGGTGCTAAGATGGAGTGAATGGAGTTGTGATCCGATTTTAGAATGTTACTGTAGGCTATAACTTGGTTGTTCTTTTGTTAGCTTTGTTTGTTTCTTTTATTTAGAATGTTTTTTTTTCTTGTTTTGTACCTCCTAGCCCTGGCTAGTTTATTTTGTGTTTTAATGCCAGCTTGTCGTTCAGAAAAAAAATACTTAAATTAAATGTTGATTAGTTACAATCCTCGAATCTAATTTGGAATTTACGATCCCGGGATCGGATTGGAATTTACTCTAGTGATTAATTAAACTTTATACAACATTTTAAACAACAATTTTAGTTTTGGGTGTTTATTACCAGAAAAATGTTTTGGTTCTCAATCAAACTTTTGTAGTGATCAAAAAATTATTCCAATATGAAATGTGAAGTAATACAATGTTTTTTAATATGGTTTCGGTTATGAAATAAAATTTCTAAACTATTTTCGAAAGTTATCTTTGGTTTTTATGCGTAACGCTGCCTCCAGTCCTACTATAAATATAGCGGCATAGGAACATTGATGTCAAAATTGCCGTAATGCTAAATATATCCCAACTTGAACCACAATTTGTTGAACGGCAACTTTTTTATAACATCGATATTTTATATATCCCAACTTCAACCACAATTTGCTGAACGGTAATTTTTTTATAAAACTGATATTTTTCAGAAACTATTACAAAATTATACAACCAAATGTTGGTGATTTTAGTGTCACCAGGTCATTTTGTGTAACTGAAACTTACATGTGAGCTAAAGAGCTTCGTAATTTGTACTCTAATATATACTTGGAGTTGTGCGGAGTACACACATGTATAAAATCGAATTAGAAGCCGGATCGACTACAAGTCGGGAGTCCGGGGATAGCACCCCTGGGTCCGGGGTTTCCAAAGGGCAGCACCCCTTTGACAGGGTCTAGGGGCAGCTCCCCTAGCGGGGTCCAAGGGGCAGAGCCCGTGGCTAGGGTCCCGCTGAATCAGATCGTCAGTTTTGAAAACCCTTGATTTCCTCATTAATTTCGGCTTCCCTTGACTTGTTTTCAAAGGACCCCATGACGGTCAACTCTAAAAGAAAACCCTACATCTCGTTTTCTATATAAACGACTCTCCTCTTGAAGAGAAAGATCACCTTTTAGCTCTCGTTTTTTTTCATACGAACAAAGAATATTCTAGCAATTTGGCTTATGTTTTCTGTGCATAGATTCGTAAGTTTCCGATTGGGATTATCCTAAGACGAGTTTCTTGTAACCTTGACATATGATAGAAATATCAGTTCGAAAAATGTTTACACATTCCAAGGGTTATCCAAATCTCCAATATAAACTCTACCCAATTTCTAACACCAAATATGGTCAGCCTAGTTATCTAATTGTTGATCATTTGTAGAAGGGGATGACAAGATCATCTAGATGAGACAGAGATGTGAATTACCAACTTTATAAAACTATAGGAACGTTACTAAATATTAATGAACTTCAGCCTCAAGTAGCGAATTAGGAAAATATATTCATCAAATTTTTTAGTCTTCTTTACCGTTAAGGAATTTAACAATTATGATATTTTTGCTAGGTGGAGAGAAAAAGGATTGTAATTTCTGATTGTAGCCACCATGGTCTGTTGTTTACTAATTGTCCAAGATTATACGTTTGCTTCTGGGATCCGTTTTTTCTCATTGTGCCAGACTGCCAGTTATCAGAACAAATGTGTCGACTCGCCGCAAATCAATGCAAATATGCTTTTGTTTGAAGAATTACATTGACAATGTTGAAAGTACACAAAATTATGTTTCGTTTGAAAGGTCACTGTCACCCTCCATCAAGAAGTATATACATATATAATAAGTTAAACAAGAGATAACACCTCCAACAACCGAATTATATGAGGTGACTTTAAAGGGTTACTGGATTCATATTAGAAAAACTTCGCTTTCAAGAAGACGTGTTTAGTTTCTAGACTTATGATAATATACTTCTAAGCTTGTTCCTTTTATTGTGTATTTTAAAATCAAATAATATTAATTTGGTTGGAGTTAAATTTTATATTTGAAAAAAAATGGGTTTTAATAGGTTAAACCGAAACCTGTTTTTATAGGAATATATATATATATATATATATATATATATATATATATATATATATATATATATATATATATATATATATATATATATATATATATATATATATATATATAAAGATAATCCGAAACTAAACTGGTTATGTCGGATATCGAACTGAAGCCCATTGGGCCATGTTAGGTTTTGTCTCAAGGTCCCAGATCCAACCCTCCAACATACGAGTTCCTAAGCCACTTGTTGGCTGCGACTCTCAGAGCTTAAGCACTTAAGGAGTGGTACTAACTACTAACATATACAATTTCTACTATTACTATAAAGTATCAAGTTAAAAACAGCATTTTACTTTTCTAGAATATGATTTCTCTTCAAAAATATTAGAGGTGACAAAAATTGACGCGACACGAAACCTGACACGAACTCGACGGTTTGGGTAAGACATTTCAACTCTTTTAAATAAACGGGTTGAAACGACACGAAAATTAAACGGGTAAGGTTAGGGTTGAGAATTTCAATACGAAAATGATTCGTTTATTTATATGCAAGTTTTTTGAATTATTTAAATAAACTAGATAGATACAAAACCAAAATAATAAGTAGAATAAAACATTTGAATTGAGTCGTTTTGTAACGTTGAAAGAAAATTAGCCGTCTAAATCAAGACTTTATTTTCAGTTTTTTCGTTCTCTCCCAAACTGCACAGTTCATTTGACCACTATCTCATCCTCATGACCTTGTCTTCCGCCTCTC
Organism: Lactuca serriola; assembly: GCF_051521515.1. Classification (NCBI taxonomy): domain Eukaryota; kingdom Viridiplantae; phylum Streptophyta; class Magnoliopsida; order Asterales; family Asteraceae; genus Lactuca; species Lactuca serriola. Next base: position 40,580,011 of record NC_136416.1, read on the forward strand.
AGCTCCTACTCTTTCATTTTTGTCATATGTACTTGTTGTGACTTCATTTATTCCGCCTCAAAACTATTAGTTTTTCTTTTCCGTCTACCCAACTTCTACTCTTTCAACATGCTCAATATTTTAACCTCACATGGCACAACATATTTCACGGTATAACCCGACACGAACTCGACACGAAAATAAACGGGTTGACACGACATGACGACAAGTTTATTAAACGGGTCGGGTTAGGGTTAAGCATTTTCAACCCGTTTAGTGTTTCGACACGACACGACACGATTGCCACCTATGAAAAATATACACATCAAATATTCTCCCTAATGATTTTTACCAAAACTTCAAGACGATATAGCACTAAACCATTTCTGGTTTGTCAATGCGTATATCAAGTATTGTTTACACTTTAAAAGCTTATGATGGGTTTTTTTTTGTACATATTGAACAATGTATTGATTAGTTTAAATGTTGCTCATTGACGAGATGGTACACGACATTCTTCGCAAATAACAACTTGATCACACCGAGATCATGTTGATCCAAAAAGATTCAATTCTCAAACTTTATCAATTCCTGTTTATTTTTAGATATGGGTTCATGTAGTATCTTCTAAAACCCAAAATCATGGCCATCAAACTTTTTGATCTTAACATTCTCGTCTTCCGCAATAAATATGGTATCAATTGTTAGACATTCAAACAATAATCATATTAAAATTAAACAATACAAAATCACACTAATAAAGTAATCTTGCTACCTCATTGGGCAAACTAGAGATATTTATTATTGATCTTGAGGGTGAATTTTAGATATAAATAGAGATACATAAAACTATATTTAAACAATGGACGACACTAAAACATTATCACCCTGGTTGGGTCTTTATATTATTGAGCTTCACTATTTTCCATGTGAGATACCTTTGACTATCAACACTCAACATATTTGTCTCTTGATTATGTCGATATGTCCTTTTATACTATTTGTACATTTAAATCTTAAAACATTAAAAGGGATGGAAGCTTTGGGACCTTATCCACATTTTCCATTATAAAGATACAATTCTTTGGCGTCGATATAATCATGGTAGATCCCTAAATAGAAATTAGGTTCTTGGACTTCATGGTTGTTAGGGATAATGAGAATTGGTTGAAGGTTGCATAATCCTGATGTTTGTGGTAGTCTAGGAAGTGTAGAAGTTCTACAAAGAGATATGGGAGTCGTTGGAAGTTGGAACAAGGTTCATTGGGGAGACCATAGATTTAAAGGTAGCAAAAACGACCCAACTCACCAACTCAATTTGAACCCAATCCAAAATTAACAGGTTAGATTAAGATTTTCAACCAATTTAGGTTAAATGGGTCAACCCATTTAATTAAATAGGTTGGGTTGGATAAAAGTGGTCAACACATTTTCAACCCACCAACCCATTTAACTTTAATATATATTTAATTTAATAATTATTTAAATATTACCATGTATTAATATAAGTATTGGTTTATAAAATACAATGTTGTGTTGTTATTTTTTTCAAAAAAAATGCAATCCCAATTCTTATATTTTTTTTCTTTGCGCGGACAACACTAGTCACTCTTCCAAATCACTTCGAAATTAAATATTTTTAATGTTATTTGAACAATTTCTTTGAATTTTGTGAATTAGGATTGTGTTTTTATTATATTTTGAAAGGTTATTTAAAATTGGAACTAATTTAAGTTGTGTAATCTTTAGTTATTTTATTTATTTCTTTATTTTAAATAAGTTAATCTAGGTTTAACCCATTTAATTAATAGGTTGGGTTGGAAATTACATAAACAGATCAACCCGATAACAATCAATTCATCTGAAATATTGGGTTGGGTTGGAATTGGAAATATCCACTCATTTAAATAAAAATGTTGGTTTAGGTTGAATTATTCAACCCAATTAATAAATTGGTTGAACCCGAACCCAACTCAGATCGATTCATTGTCAGCTCTACATAGATTTGAGAAATCCCCAAACATGGTTTATGTAATACTATTGCTTTTCTAATTGAATTTTATGGTGTTATAATTTAATATTATTTTGTTTTTACTACTAATATAACAATAATAGATAAATAAAAATTTGCTCTTAATTCATACATTTAACCATTATATTAATTAAAGTCTTATTGGCTTTTATCTCTTATCCGTTTATAAAACCACACCTATAATTTTGAATTTAAATATTCCATTTTTGAAAAACAAAAGGGTTAAAAATAGTGTTCATGAAAAAAAAAAAAACAATTGCATTCTTCAATCATAAGACAAAAATGGAGTACCAATTACAAAGACAAAGCTTGACAGGGCATAGGGTTTTGAGCCTCTCTTTCTTTAACTTTACCTTTTTCTTTTTCTTTTTCTTTTGTTGGGTTTCATTCCCACTTTTTGACTTTAATCTGATCAGGATCACTAGTATTTTTTGATCATTGAGCTTTTTAGTTTTTACACACACCTACATTTCAAAAAACAAATACAAAATGCTTCTTCTTTATCGAAATTTTACTATCCAATTTTCAGTAGACTGAACTTACAGAGTTTAACTCTAACGTTTCATGTATTCAAATCTAAAATTAATTTCATTATAAATAAACTGTTTAAACTTTAAATGTCAAATAATCTTTATTAGGCCACATTAACGGTGGTATACTAAAATAGTAAATAATTACAGTCAAGTGAGATGGAGCATGAGTTTTGTCTTTGTTCACATATAAAACGGATTTAGAATTTGCTTTCAAATTTTGTTTTCGGATGTAGGTTTCAAAATATAATAAAAAAAGTACTACTTTAAATAATATTTAAATGATTGTTTGTTCATTTATATGTGGAATACTTTACAATCTCCATTTTGCATTGGTGTCCTACATTCCTTATTTATTGAACTCATATTTTATATTTGAAATCCATCCAATACATACATTGAATATAAACTTAAATTTGACATGTGTCTTACATACATATACTCAAATAAAACACACAATTAAGCTATTTATTATTATAACAAAAAATATTTAATACAAATTTTGTAATCTTTGAGCGATAGGCTACCTCAAGGAGAAAAAACAATTAGACGTTTATACAGGTAATCATTGGTTGTATGTCTTATTTAGTGAATGTTATTCATTGAAAGCATGATATATAGAGAACCAATTAACCATCCAATTTTAAGATACATTAACATAAACCATGTGTTTATTATTACACAATGAAATACAACAAAAGACAAGTTTTTTTTTTAATTTTTTTTGGGTTTCAGTAGAGCCCAAGCATACTCCTCGCAATCGAATGCGATCCACTACTCGGTCTACTCTTCCCTGTCGCGATTCCGATTCCGCCCCTCCGACTTCCGCTCAACGGTGCCAAATAGAATCGTAAAAGCCCGTTCTCAATGTGATTCGGTGAATACCTCGCACTCCGATTCCGTTCCAGACCACCATTCCCGTTTCCATTCCCGATTCCAATTCCAAACCCTTGTTCATTTCCAATCATGTTAAAGTTTGATTTCCTCATTGAAGAGCTTCTCCAGCTTACACTGCTATGGCTTCTGAAATCTGTCCTGTTAATTCCGCCATTATTGACTTCATTAATATTATTATTACTATTGACTTCTCTCCTTGGATCTTGCCATGATTCTGAGTAAGATCTTCCTACCCCACTAACAGTACTGCACCTATCTTCATCGTCGTCTTTATTCCGCCGGTGGATGAACCCCCATAACTTCCACCGCCACCTCCGTGGTTTCTTTGTCTCTTTCTTCTCTTCACCAATTGGAATCCGTAGTTCAAATGTTTCAGAAAAGTCGTCGCGCAATGAATTTGAGTTTGAAACTCTTGGAGGCTCGAACTTTGGGATAGTTGCAGGGTTGTAATCGATGGTGGTAGGTGAGACTTTGGCGTTTGAAACCACCGGAGTTAATTTTGGTTCGTCCAGCTCTGCAACGACGGCGGCGGCCATTTTGCGAATGGAGTTTGACCGGTCGAGGCTCTTTCTTCTTTTGGAGGAAGAATCTAAGTAATATTCTCGGGTTTGGATTGACCCGCCGGGGATGTTATCGTCCGCCATTGGAGGGTGTTCGACGGGGATTTGTGTATCACAACGTGGCACGTGGACAACGGGAACGTCTTCCACCATGGGAGGTAGTCGTGGGAAGGTTCTACCGATTAAGTATCCGTCCCATGAAGCCCTAGGTTCGTCGAAAGAGTACCTCGGGTCGTCAAACGAGATTCGACCCGCATCCAGCGAAAACCTCGGGTCTGTGTCGCACGATCTCCGGCCGAATCCGTAATCGGCGATTTCTGATTGAGTTTCACGGTATTGACGCGAAATCGGCTTCTTCGCTGGTAATGCAGACGATAGATTGACGCCATTAACTCCGGCGGCACTCTTCTTCTGCTTCCTCCTCCATTTATGCCATTTTTTGCTCAAAACCGACGCCGCTGACCACAAATTTGACAATGAATGCTTTTTTGATTGTGAATCGAGATCTATGTGATCCTTCATTGGCTTCAACACATCTACCGTAACCTCCTCTTTTTCTTCGATTGCATCCGGTTCTTCGACAATGTTATTTACCAAATCATTCATGCTTCTCACCTCTAGTTCTTCGGTAACCCTAATTTCGTCGCCATTGACCTCATCCTCATCTTCATTGTGGACTTGATCTTCTTCATGCTCTTCTTCTTCGTCTTCTCTGTTGGTTTCGAGAACGATTCCATTGTTGCCAAGATTTTGTTGTGAATACGAGAGTCTGGGCTTGTTGTCGTCATGGATGGAGAAGAGTGACGACAGAGTATTCCGTCCCCTTACGTCGCAGGATTTCCGTTGAGGCTCATAAACACAAGCCAAAATTCCTAGTCCGTCGTTTTTCGAGGCGGAGAAAGACTTCGTGCGTCGGAGCTCCGGGAAAAACGAATTTCTCGATATCTGCGCTCCTGCTGCCGTCGTCTTGTTTTTGTTTGCTTCCGAGGAAGACGGGCCTCTAAAAATGGACTTAATTGCTGCAGCAGCGGTGGATGAGGAGGTGGAGTTACGGCGGGAAGAGGAAGAAGCTGCGGCGGCGTTTGCCGATTGGTCTAGAGTAGTGAGACGCTCGCAGAGACATGATGGACAGAAACCAGTAAAGTTTTCGTCAGGGTGACGGTCGCAGCTGAAGGATGAGCGTGGTGGCTGCAGCGGTAGTGCCTGTGGTGGTTGGTCGGTTGTAGGATTCATGACAGGCGGTGGCGGTGGTGGTGGTGATGGCGTGCTGCAGTGCACACTCTGCTCATGTTAGCAACGGTGAAAGAGTTGTAGTGTTTAATGTGAGAATGAAAGCGTTTACGTTTTCGAGAATTTTTCCCAACGGACAGTGAACTGTGAAGGGATTGAGAGAGACAATTGAATTAATTTATCTTTTATTTGTTATTTTATTTTCATTTTTTTATCGAATAAATAACACTCGCTTTTTCCATTGGATACTTTGCTTCATCACGACCCTCTTGTTTTTAATTAAGTAATTACTTAATTAACTATCTATTTGGTTTATGCATTTCATTAACCAATAATAAAATCTAAAAATATTACTTGCATGTGATAATTTATACTACACTAGTTTATAACCCGTGGGAACCACGGTTATAAAATTAATCAAATTTTTATAGTAAAAACTTAAAATTATTAATAATTTATTTTAAATAAATTATTAATTTAAGAGATATTTTTTATTAGTTATGTGAAATTATAATCATTGGTTCAAATAAATATATAAAAATAATTTTTAATATATATTACATATTTTTTATTTGTGAATTAATGAAAACAATAATTTAAAATTTAAAATTTAAGATTTAAAATAGAATTACATTAATGAGGAGGTCTAATAAATTTAAAATGAAAAACTAATAGATTGACAAATGGCAACACATTAATTAAAATGTCTAATATGATGACACATGGCAAAAGAGCTACTCTTTTATTAGTATAAAGATTTTTATAATACGGGAGTGGGACAATACAACTTTCGATTTATCTTTAATTAATCATGCTATATTATAAAAGGAAACATTTTTTTTTATCACATTCATTTGTAACTCTTATACATCTTTTCTTCGCCACATTCATTTGAAACTCCCATGACTTTTCAATTTTTTTCTAATAATAATTATAAATCGGTTAATAAGGTTAAATAAATATCAAATCTAAAGTGTAATCATATATAAACTAAATTTGAATATTAAAATAATATCTTTATTTCTACTTATAAAGTTATGTTTGTTGACTTTTAACATATTATACTTAATTTATTAGTTTTAATATATTGTTGGATGTAAGTCATTATCATTTTAAAGATACAATTTTGGAAAATTTTATATAAAATATTTAAATTATTAATTTGAATATAACATTACATGGACAACTTAAATAAAAATTTTAGCTTAACTTAAACAACCCAAAGAATATTTTGTAAATAGTTAAAAATGATTAATTGTAGTGTCTTTCTAATAATGATTATAAGTTGGTTAATAAGGTTAAATAAATATCAAACCTAAAATGTAATATTAAATATACTAAATTTCAATTTTAAAATAATATCTTTATTTCTACTTATAAAGTTATGTCTTTAAATTTTAACATATTATACTTATTAGATTTTGAACAGTTTGGACAAAATACATAAATTGTTAATTTAAATATAACATTACAATGTCAACATAAATATAAATTTCAATTCCATTTAAAAAACCAAGAATATTTTGTAAATAGTTAAAAGTGATAAATGCAAAAACTATATTGTAATCTCAATTGAACTAAAATATTTCCTAAAGATATTTTTTATAACCGTTAAAAGTTTTCCAATAAATAGCTTAAAATAGCTTACAATAACAACAGTTAAAAATAACTCTATATAAATGATTATATTGTTACCTTTAAAATCAAAAAACCATGTTTGATGTTTTAAATAATTATAATGATAGAAATTAAAATATTAAGAAAATAAATTTTAGAAAACTAATTAACAATAACAACACCTATAAATAACATTAAACCGCATATTATATTTAATTTTATTCATGTGTAACTTGCGGAAAGAAGTCATTTAAACGTTTGAGATTATGCAGTTATAATAGATGTATATATTATCATATAATTCAAAATAATCAATATATTGTATCAATTTAGTATATGAATTATTATATCAAATTTAACAACATTATTGTTATATTTAAAAAAATCATATATTGTAAAGACTTCAACTATATAGGTATTTTTGCGCAACGCGCGGACATTCGCCTAGTTACCTATAATTATGTGTTGAGTAATTACATGAATTGTTTTCCTCCAAGTGTCAAAAGAAATGATTATTGCTTATTTTAAAAAATTGATTTAAATCGTTACTCGTTTGTTTAAATCATTTATGTTACTATGTTATATTATTATTTACTTTAAATTTACATGTCATATCTTTTACCAGAAATAAAATAACTATATTCCCTCTATTATTTTATTATAATTTAATTTATATTTAAAAATAAAATAAAAAAGTAATTTCAACCCCACTCAAACCTAAAATACTAATTAGGGACGGAAGCATTATTTTATAGGAGGCATGACATGAGAAAAAAATAGTAACGGCATAAGAGTTCAAGTTTTTTTATATGCGTACATGAAAGTCAAATGTTGTGGATGTCACTGTGGGTAGGGGTGGTAAAAAATATCCGCATCCGAACATCCGATCCGAAAAATCCGAAAATCCGATCCGAAAATACCCGAAAAATCGGATATCCAAAAATTTGGATACCCGAAATTCGGATATCCGGTTTTTCGGATTCGGATACGGATATTAAAATGTGAAAATTTTGGAAATTTCGGATATTCGGAATCCGAAATATATAATATAAAAATTTATTAAAAATAGTTTTAATGCATTGGGTTTTTTCATTTGAAATTCAAAAAGACAAATTATTAACATTTTTACTTGGTACGCAAAGTGAGGATAGTATAAATGTTACCTTTTTTATGTTGATTTTAGTAATTTGAGTTTGATGTCTCAAGATCTTCAGGTATCATGAGGTAACTTGCATTTAACCGGACCAAATGAAGTCTTATTATACCTAACAAATGCACATAAACGTTCTTGTTCTTGGAGGGTTTATTTTCTTTATTTAAAACTAATGAAATTCGGATATCCGGTTTAATATCCGAATCCGTATCCGAAATTTCGGATACAGATTCGGATATCAATAATCAACTATCCGAATTTTCGGATATCCGAATTTTCGGATATCCGATTTTGAACACCCCTAACTGTGGGACACTATATAGAACCGCCCTTGATCTTAACTAATACTATTCTCATTCTTTTTTTCTAATAAACTCACAAAAGCATCAGTGACACCACCACTGCCTTCCCACAACCATCGGAACACCATCATCATACCACCACCGTCGACCATCACTTTTTTTCTCTTAGAAACACCGTCTACAATCCTCATTCTTCTCTTTGAGTTTTAGGTCGACTTTGAGAAATACCATCGGATGGACCACAACCTTCATCTTCTTTTTCTTATTCCTCCTTTTTCTTCGTTCTTAGGTTTCTTTAAGGTTTCATGCACCATTTTGTCTTAGATGGAAGATGCAGAGTGGTTAATGGTTCGTCGGAGGTGTTGGTTCACTGCAACTTGCAAATCTCGAAGTGGTGGTTCGTTGGATTAGCAAATCTGGAGATAAAGGTGGTAGTTCTTCAGAGCTCACGAATCTGGAAGCGATCGACGTGCACCGTTTTATCTCAGACGTGAGTTGTTTCGAACCTTCATCGTCTCTGAAACACCTCCATTTTTTCAAATCGTCGTTGCCTGGCTTTTGAACAATAGTTGACGCCTAGTATTTCAAACGCCGCCTGGAGTTTCAAACCACCGCCTAGGGTTTCAGATCGAGCTCCATCATCTATTTAATGTTGATTACAGGTTTGGTTTGGTTTAGCTAGGTTCCGGTATAAACTTTTTGGTTTTATTTAGGTGATGACCGATAGTGATTTAGAAGGTGTTGGCGGTGATAGTGGAGGTATCAGATTTTAGAAACTAGATAGGGAAAAGATATATATATATATATATATATATATATATATATATATATATATAGAGAGAGAGAGAGAGAGGGGGAGATGGAAAGAAGTGGTGGTTTCTCAGTAGTAGACGATGAATGGTGGTTTCCAGTGGCAGTGGATGATGGTTTCTGGTGGCATTGGAAGGTCGTTTTTAGGAAGTTCTTGAAATACAGAGGACAAAACGTGCCCCCTTTTTACGATATAAAAGACGATCAAAGTTAATTTTTGAAAAATAGGGACTAAACATATTTTTTTTGCACCTACATGATAGACAATTCGTATAATTTACTCTTATGTGTTATAGCATTTTTAGTGACTCTTTTTTATAATTAATTTTTTTAATAATGGTATTGGAAAATGTTGTGTTTTAGTATTTTATTTACTATTTATTATATATTGAATGAATAATTTAATTTTATATTTTTAATATTTAAAATTTTTTCTTTATCATGTTTCATTTTCCTTTATTAACTACTTTTAAATAATTGTTATTTTTATTAATTAATTATTAAGTATTTAAAACTATTTTATTTGTGAATTTTAAATTTAATAAGGATTATATAATTTTCTTCTATTTTTTTTATTTTTTAATTAGAACATAATAACTTTATGTATTTTATGTATGTAAAGAAAAAAAATACATCAGAGTCGTATTTATAATTTTGTATGTTTGTTGCATTTTCTGTCTATAAAAGGGTATTCTTTGTGCTTGAAAAAAAACAACGTCCTCTATATTTAATAGTCATTTACATACAATCACATTATCTTATACATTTTTTTTACAAACCTTTCAAATGATGTATTGTAACATATTGATTTACGAATGATAAATGTAATTTTTCTTTTTGAAACAATATATTTTGTATTTTTAATCGTTTAAATATTACTGAATAGTGATACTATTTGTTAAAATATGACGAGTGTCTAAAAATGAGTATTAAATGAGGAGGTTTTGTATAATATTTTAGATATATGTAAATAAATTAGTTAGATTTATACAAAAAAAACTATTGGAAGAGGTTAACTATTAGAGATGTATTTTAATTACAGATTAAAATTAGTGGTATAATAAGGTGACAATACTTTTGAGTTATAAGATAGGTCAATCATTCTATTTGCTCTTCCTCATCTCGCATTAGGGAAGGCAATGAGGGTTGTTGATAATCCTAGTCTAATATCCAGTTATAAAAATTTATCCAAAATGCGGTCTCGTCACGTTAGGTACCCTATTAGAAATACTCATCGGGTTTGCAGCTATACATGTGGGAATCGGGTACCCCAATCATGGTCTCAATAGCTTAAACTTATCCATTGGAATTTTCATTACCTAAACCATATTGCAATCGTGTCCAAAAATAATTTGAAAATTTTAAATGATTTCTAACAACATCAACAAGTTTTAATGTAATGTTAGGTGTATTTTATATACCAATTTTGAACATCTAATTTCTTCTTTTCATTGAATTTTAGTTCTTAATTCTTGCATTACTTGATAATTGGGGACCTTGCATGTCTTGTTCAGAATGTCTGATACTTCACTATTGTTGAATTATTTTGTAATCATTAAGGGTACACGTAGAAAAAGAGCTGTGGAGGTGAGCACAAATCATGGAGTAATGTAACTTTTGAACACAAAGAAGAGAAGATAGACCAGATAAGTTGCGGAGGAAAGCTTAAAGACATAGTCTAAAGTCGTTGTGTTTCATCATGCAAAATGACTACACTTGAAATGCGACCCATTTTAAATTGGCATGGACCATGTTTGACCTTTTATCTCACATTTGGGCAACACACTTTGACCGTGTGTCAAAAAAACACAATCATGTTTTTGAGGTTAGGGTGTGTTCTTTCATTTTGACATTTTTTTGGACCCAACATGCAAAATTTGTAACACTAGATTATCAGGTATCTTTTAGTTTGGTCCAAAAATTTTAAAAGTTTGCACTTTGGTCCTTGTTACGCTAGGTGTAACTTGGAGTACGCATGGCGCACTCTCCTTAAGTTGAACACATGGATCTTTGAGTATGTTGGGCATACCTTAGCGTACGTTTGGCATACTCGCTCAGACCACAAACCCTAATTTTTAGTGTTTGGCCCCTATTTAAGTAACATTATGGACCTTGAGGTTGCCCCCTCATCAACCTCCTTACCCTAAAAAGATCCCCACAAAACCCTAGCCTTTATTTTAGTGTTCTTGAGCCTTTATTGTGATCTTGTGGTGTTTTTGGATACCTTGAAGAAGAAGAAGCTTGGTGGTGAAGCTTTGGTTGAGTTGGAGCTTGAAGATCCAGAATATTCAACATCTTTGCAAGCCTCAGAAGGTATAAAGCTCAAAACTTTATGAATCCTTAGTGTAGATCTTATATGTGGGTAAAATCTTGTGTTCTTTGGTCCCATAAGATGATTATTGTGAGTAAATGCTACTCCAGAGGTTTTGAGTTGTTCTTTTGATGTTTCTAAGGTTCCTTGATAATAAAGTGTGCATCTTGATGGTTGAGGACTAACTACGCAAAAGTTTAAGGTCATTTTATGAAGAAAGAATGCTAGATCTAGGATTTGGACCTCTTGGATCCATGCAAAGGCTTAAAGTTTCCGACTTTATGGATTAAGACCTTATTAAGAAGTAGATCTGAGTTTTGGATGTGAAGGCCATAAGGGATTAAGCCTTATTCATGAGGAAAGGTCACTGACCAGTACGTTTGGTGTACTTTTGAGTACGTTGCGCGTATTGGGTTTGAGCCCTGTTTCCCCATCGTTGTTGGACTTGTACGTTGGGCAAAATCTGGTGGTACGCACAACATACTCACCAGTTAGGCTTTTAAGCCTTGAACTAGTTTGGGTCATTGTTGGGCCAAAAGTCTTTTTGGGTTTAGGTCAATGTTAGGCCTTTAGTCCTTATGGATTTGGGTCTCATCTGGGCCTTGGGCCATTTTGGGTTTGGGTCGTGATTAGTTAGGCCGAATAAGGGAAGGGTAAAACGGTCTTTTACCTTAGGAGTCGGGATTAAGGATTTAGACTTTTAGTTTTAGATTATGGCTTAATTGTTAAAAAGGGTTTTATTATTTGTGGTTTATGTTGGATTAGGTGTCTGAGCCCATAACTATAATTGGTATGTACTTAACCCGATAGTAGCATGGTCCTTTTGGGTTGCCTTCACCGGAGCAATTTGACAGGGTGGATATTTGAGAAAGACGTTATTCGTGATTTATTAATATATTATATGAATAATATATTAATTGAGAAATCATATTAGTTAATTAGTATTGATCAATAATTAATTTGGAATTAATTTAGTGATCAAAAGAGACTGATTAAATTTACAGGGACTGATTAGGTAAATCAGTGATATTTATAGTTTGGGCTAATGATTCATGTTGATTAGGGATGGGCTAATTCTACGTGAGAGTCCATGGAAAGTTAGTCCAAAGGGCCTATCATATGGATAATTGGAATACCTAAAGGCTTAGGTTACATTAGGGTTTATGGATGAAACCCTAAGGATTCCACACTATAAATTGAACCCCTAGCTTGCCAAAACCGGCCACTCTATGAGATAGTGAAACTCTAGCCGATTTTGTGCTCTCTAACCTCTCTCTCATAAGCCTCCTCTTGCTTTTGGTTTTTGTGACACATTAGAGGCATCACATTTGAGGTGCTAAGCTTTTGAAAGGCCAAGAACTACAAGCTGCAAATAAGAGGTATTCTTCTAACTAGTTTTTATGTTGTACATCTCCAGTTGCATGCTAGTTAGGGTGTATGCTTTGGAAAAATGAAATTACATGTATAATTAGAGAAAACTTAGATCCAAAGAATCTAGTGTTGTATGTGCACCATAGGAGTGTTATAGTACTTAAAACCCAACAGTTTAGTGTGAGGACGTTCCGATTTAGCAACACGAGTGTTATTTGTTTATAAAAGGATCAAGGTGAGTCTCTTCATTGTACTTGTGGGTCGAAGACACCAATACCGACCTACTGGATTATGTGTGTAGGATGATAGTTGTCTTTGTGACACTTACTGCTATGTTTGTACGTGCTTGATGTCTTTGTAACTCTTACTGATATAATTGTATTCTTAGTTGTACGGGGTGAAATAGACTCGATACCGGTTAAAATAGACTGAAGGGGTGAAATAGACCTAGTAGCGGTTGAAAGAGACTGAATGGGGTGAAATAGACCCAATACCAGTTGAAAGAGATCGAAGGGGGTGAAATAGACCCCAGTATCGGTTAAAAGAGACCAAATGGGGGTGAAATAGACCCAATTAAGTTTTGAGTGTTATTTATGTATGGTATGGGGTATTTTGATGAAACTCACTAATCTTTTTGCTTACAGTTTTATGTTTATGGTTTCACATACTTTCAGTTCGAAAGGAAAGGGCTCGGCATGATCGCACCGTATCCACCCATGTTTTCCTCACTTTTATGATTTTGGGAATTGTACTCTGATGACTATTTTACTATGACATACTTTTGGATGTTTTGACATGAATATTGTTGGTTTGGGTTAAGTTAAAAATGATTTTTTTACCTATGATTTTTGGGATGTTACAAGTTGGTATCAGAGCCTTGGTTTGTGGGATTTGGGCACACTTTTGGGTGTGTCTGAACTCAAACTGAGGAATTAATAATCCTTTTGGAAGAAAAAGAGTTTCTAAATAAGATTTTATAAAGAAAAGGGGTGAGATTCATGCAATTAGCCGAACTCAAGTAAGTATTCCCATACATGTTATTCAATATATGAATATGGGTATAGCATGCTAGACTAGGGCTAAGGATCTACTCATAATTGCATAGTAGGATGCTAGGCGAGATGCCTTTATATGTCGGTTGTATGAACCCTTAGAACTGCATGCTAGTATGGATTTCAGATGATTAGATAGAGTGGCTTGGTTAGTCAGTGTTCTGGTTTAGAACTCAATGCTCGAATGTTGCTTGCTTTGTGCTTATATGGACTCCACTAGTGCTGGCTAATTATTAAGCGAATACTTTAAATTACATGTTCTGGGGATTAGATAAATCTCTAAGGTTAGTTTCAACTCTATTGCGTAAATCTTGTTTAACTCCAACAGTTGTAGAGTGGGACCTAGCAGACAAAAATTATCTGGTATTGGTAACATGTAATGGGCGAAAGAAGAGGATGTGTAGCTCCTAAGGTGAAAAGAGATGGACCTGTAAGAATATGTAGATGTATGTGTTATGTAACAGCTTACTTGTGAGTAACTGTTAAAGGAAGAATAAACATTGAACCTTATGTGTAATAAGGGGCATTTAAAAAGAGAGTAAGAAGTAGCATAGATAAGTGGGAATATAGCGGACTCGCAAGAAGAGTCTAAGGTTGGGTGTAAAATCCTAGTAGAGAATAAAAAGACCAGGTGTTATCTGGAGATGAGAAATTGGAAACCATGGGAGTATGTGACTTCCCAATGTAAGAAAAGAGTAAGTATGTGAAAATACATATCTTAGATGTATCAAGTATAGAGTAAGTAAGAAGGAGATAGAAAGTCACAACAGCTGGCTTGCTAACAGCTGAGGACTAAGGAAGATGGACACCCAAGAAAATTTTCATGACTGAAAATTTGGGTTAAGAGCAAAGAGATAGAGTAGTTGAGAATCAGGTGATGAAATGGTAACATTAAAACGGGATAAGTATGATGTGTATACAGTGTGGGGGTGCTACAAACACATAGTACTTATTGTGGTTCAATGGATCCATTGAGTTGGTTGAGGATTAAGTGGGTTAGAAGAGAATAATGATGGCATGGTAAAATGAGAAAGTGTTTACCATATAAGAAATTAGAATTATGAACCATGAAGTGAAATGGTGAAATTGAATCTAGATAAGTATAATATACATGCAACGTATGGGCGCTGCAGGAACATGGTGCTTATTGTGATTCAATGGAATCATTGAGCTGCTTGGGGATCAAGTGAAGAATAAGAAATGAGATAGAGTACTTGTGAATCGGGAATGTAACAGATAGATTGAATCTATGTAAGAATAGTGTGCATGCAAAAGTATGGTTTATGTATACAAATTGTATTTATTGTGGTTCAATTGAACCATTAAGATACTTAAGGATCGAGTGGTGGGAAAGGAAAAGTTTAACATGAAAGTAGAGGTAAATATGTGAAAGTGAGTGCACGGGAACTAATATATTAATGAGAGAAGAGTTTTACTTTGATACAACGAGTTTAGAATAAAAGTGAAGTGAGTAGATGCAATACTTAACTAAGAGTTTAGAAAAAGAGTTAGAAAAGTGGTGGGTAGCCACCTATAATAGAGTTAAAATGGCACAATGGAGGAACATGGAGAATGACAACTTACCTAAAAGTAGATGGTTAAGAGGTGTGTTAGTACACTTATGAGAAAAAGAATGAAAGATGGTAGGTTTATGCACATAGTTGTGAAAAATGGGACACAAAGATGAAATATGGAGTTAAGTATGCAATGTGATTTCATAAGAATAGATAGAGTGATATATGTCCCTTAAAAACCATTTAGAGTAAAGAGATGAAGAGGAATTGGCCATTGCATTAAAAATGCAAAGAATTAGAAAGTGGAATGTTATTTTGGTTATGAGGTTAAATAAGAGAATAACCTTAGAAATGGGTCATTAAGTGAGAGAATGACAAATATACTAAGAAAAGATTTTGAGGACGAAATCTATTTAAGGGGGTTGATTGTAAAAACCTGAAATCTAGAGAAAGTTGACTTTTAGTCAAATATTAACCAAAAGGGTAAAATGGTCAACTATGAGAAAGAGATGAGATTATGAAGTTGTGACTTCATGAAAATGGCCAATAAGAGTTTAAGTCACTCAGAGGAGATTAGATGACTAAGATCAAGAGAAATAATGCATTAGAAAATGCATTTTTGGTCAAAATGGTAAAATGATATATTTATGCTTTTTGAGCCAACTTTGCGACTTAATAGATTAAGATCCATATTAAGTCAGTGAGAAATGACTTAACCGAATTGTAGATTAGTTCCCATTGTTGCGTCGATATAAAGATCATAAAAATGGGTAAGAAACGAAGAAGATATGTGCATTCGAATTTGGGATAAAAATTTCTTAGCTGGAATGGAATCAGCCAAGAGGTTGCTGTCAAGAATCTATTTCGACGCGGTGGATAGATCACCACAGCATGGCGGGACTTTTTTGTATGAAAGAATGGCAATATAATTTTACCCGCGATGGCGATGTATGGGTACCATGGCACAATAATCAAAATAGGATGCTAGTGGAGGAAAAGCACCACGGCGTGGTAAGCAGATCACCACGACGTGACAAGCAAATGACAACCATTCACCGATGTCAATTGACCACCGCGGTGCGGTAAACAGATGACTGAGGCATGGTTACACATCAGAGTAAAGGTTGTTAAGCTCTTCATTCTTTTCATTTTAAATCCCAAGCCCATAGGAGTGGAGCTCTAATGATTTTGAGGACAGAAGTCGATCAAGAGGCTATCAAGGGTGTTTATGGGTTGGATTGAAGGTGGAATGCTCAAGAGGTAATCATCTTCACCATTTTTAAGCTAGTAGTGCTTTAATGGTGTTTTCATGAAATTGTTTAGATTGGTTGAAATGATCAACCTATAGCTTGATTATGATGCAAATAGGAGTGTTTAGAAGCTTTAATCAAGCTTAGAAAATGATTCCCATGGTGGAATCAATACAATAAGAGTTAGGGTTTGAAACCATAACTTGTGATTATGTGTAATTGATATATTAGATGTTATATTATAATGAATTAGGTATTATGGGGTGCTTAATATATTAATTGGTTGAGATTAAGATGTAGATAATGAAAAGATAGAGTTTTGATCCACTAAGTGGTTATTTTGACATTAAGAGTCAATAAGCTCTTAACAGACTAAAACAAGTATTAAGATGTTTGTATGTGTGTATGAATAGGCCTAAGAGACAAAAAAATATGGACCCAAAATGCATCAATGGAAGAGTAGGGGAAAATGGGCAATTAATCTTCACTAACTGATAAGGTAAGTTATTACTCTCACTTTTCTCTTTAGATTATGTATTATATATATATATATATATATATATATATATATATATATATATATATATATATAGAACTTGATTCAAGTATTCTAACTAATTATTGTGCGGATATCATATGCTATGAGAATTACTAAGCGAATAAGTTGTTTAGCAATGCGAATACGTTCAACCTTACAAAAATATCGTCATTTTCATGCATTCTCGCTAATTATTATTTATTTTTGTTCTCACACATCGTTTTTCACTCATTTTCATTCTGACAGAATACGACCCAATAAACATTCTGACAGAAATGAGAATAATAATAATAATTGTATAATAACCTTATAGACGATTTCATTAGTGAGAATGTGTGTTAATGAAAATAGTTATGTAAGATTGAACGTATTTGCATTATTAAACAACTTATTCTCTTAGTAATTGTCATAGCATACGATATCCGTACAATAATTAGTTAGAATAGAATAACCTAAACCTATATATATATATATATAGAGAGAGAGAGAGAGATCCATATGTTTTTGACAACTTTTATGTGCTTATGAGGACCAATGAGAATTCAAAAAATAATAAATAATTAAACAATTCATTTAAATGTATAATAGTAATCTATGCACCTTTTTATATGGAAAATCCTAAGATATTGGACAAGTTCTCCTTAAAACCCATCATTCTACATCTTAAAACCCCTACTGCACCATTACCGATCACGATTCTCCTCCTTTTCACATTTTTTTTTCTGATTTCCACCATTGTCCTCTTATTTACATACGAAGATCTCCACCCAACAACAACCACAAGCACCGACGACTTCACTCTTCCACCGTCGGTTGT
The DNA here is from genome assembly GCF_051521515.1 of Lactuca serriola. NCBI lineage: Eukaryota > Viridiplantae > Streptophyta > Magnoliopsida > Asterales > Asteraceae > Lactuca > Lactuca serriola. The sequence continues at coordinate 40,597,974 of NC_136416.1, forward strand.
TGCCCACCCTATCAAACGACACCCAAATCCATGCGGCCCTCTTCTTCCACACACCGGTCGTTGGCTTGTTGCCAGATTTTCCATTCACTTGACAACGATTAATTATTCAACCTGACATCTATCTCTTTCAATCGGCACTCATATTGATCCACTGTATTTTTTGATTGAGTTGAATAATCTTAGATTCACGTTTCTAAAATTTTACTAGGAAAGAGTTTTTTTATTTTTGAAAATTTTTTCTTTTTCAAATCAATTGATTATTAGAGTATATAAGATTTTTTGTGGGTTAACATGTTTGATAATAATGTTCTAGATACATGCGAAGCTCATTACCATTGGAATTTCAATTGGAATTTATGATGGTTACATTCAATCTGAATTTTTCAGTTTTAAAATGATTGAAATTTATCAATTGATTTTACGGCAAGTATGTAATGTTCTCAATATTAAATTTTGAAATTGATCATTTTCATGTGATCTATTTATTTGTTTTTGACAATGTTTTATTGTTTTTTGCGTTAACTTTCAATCAAAGTTTTTATTGTTTTGCATCATACATGTTAGAAGTTTTAATTGTTTTCCCTTAAATTTTTTTTTATTTCTTTGCATTATACATGTTACAGACTATAAATTAGGTGATGTATATTTGTTCAAATTAAATTATCTTTGTTTCTTTATAATTGAGCTTTGATTATTTGTTATTTATATATGTTGCATGACGGGTGTTTGCGAAAATGTCTGAAAAAGAATTTAATGTTCAAATTCTTGAAGAATCCCAAAGAGAGATTTAACTTGGTTAATGGTGCTACTTGACTGTACAATGTGGTATGCATTCTGTCAGAATTTAAAAAGGTAATTTCGACTCTATCGACATCATTTTATTCATTTCATCTAATTACATAAAGTCGTATTTACGGCTATATTAATCACAAGTAATCACAACATATTATAGACTTTATTTGAAGAACCATGTATGTAGGAAGTTTGATTTTTTTTTGTCAAATTTGGATGCTTTTTTCAACCATTTTTTTTATATATATGCACCTTACAACATTCTGTCAAAATGGAATCTCGAATTCAATTTTTTTCAGAATAGACTCTCGAATTCCAAGTCAACTTAAGTAGTAAATTAAAAATATTTCATGCAAACACCTGTTCATTTTGTCAGATATGCAAAAATAGTTATGGTAGAAATTCTACTTTAGACTTTAAGTAGTGAATTAAAAATATTTATATTCTCAAAAAAATAGATATGCAAACGTCTGTTCATTATATGAGAATATAATATTACATAAAACATGTGTTGGTAGTAATTCTAACAAAATACATTTATGCATGCTTTAGAATGATTATACATATAGAAGAAAAGACTATGATTTAAGTGCATTCTGTAATGTATTATGCCATAATTTATTTGTATAAATGCATTCTATTAGAATGTCTTTGAGAATGTTTGTTAACAACAATTATATTTGATTAACTGGTAATACTAATGAGTAATGCATCTTATTCTTTTAGAATGGCATGGAGAAGGAATTAAATATTGATCATATAAGAGAAAGATTTGGAATCGAGTTCAACAACAAGTATATTTGCAAAGAATTACATGTTTACGATAATACATCACATTTTCGTAAGAATAGTTGGAATCAAGTGGATTATCTGGACCACTGAAAAAGATCAAATGTATTTGTTCAATAATTGTATATTCAAGAATGCTATTTTTTAAGAGTTTTATTATTTTTTATGATATTTTGTTAGAATATGTATAACTATATTAAAATGTACAAGGCTATTAGTATGTAAGAATATGTATAGATTTGTATTTATTTTCGGATGTATATTAAGAATAAAATCATAGACCGTCATTCCAACTTGGATGTATATGAATAATGTGCAGAATTCTTAAATCAGGTTAATATAGTTTATGGTTAGAATTCTGACATTCTAACAGAATAAAATCGAATTTTTAAATTTGAATTAATTTAAAATATTCAAAAATTTAAAAATAAGGAAATTAATTATCCCTTAAAATCCAAAAATTTCCTTTTTTATTAAAGGTTAATTGACCAAAATGCCCTTATGCTAAAATTTATGTGATTATATGGTACATGTTACCCTATTGTGATATCATAGAACCCCAAATCATTACCATTGATTATATTCTATCCATTGGTCCATATTTGTGCTTACAAGTACACAATAGATGTTAGGTACATTTGAACCTAACCCTATATATATATATATATATATATATATATATATATATATATATATATGGCTAGGTTATAATGTGGATGGACAACTATTGTCTGGACGTGTGGATAATGTTATTTTATGAAAATTACTAAGAGATATGTTATTTAGTAATGTGAATACGTTCAATCTCACAGAAGTATTGTTATTTTAATGGATTCTAACCAATTCTAATTCATTTTTGTTCTCATTCATCGTTTTTAATTTATTTTAATTCTTACAGAATACGACTCAATAAATATCCTGATAATATTCTGACAGAATGATAATAATTAAAAAAAATGTATAATAACCTTATAGACGATTTAATTAGCGAAAATGCTTAATAATTAAAATAATTATATAAGATTGAACGTCTTCATATTATCAAACACCATATTTTCTTTGTAATTATCACAAAATAGCATTATCCACACGTCCACACAATAGATGTCAATCCACATTTGAACCTAGCTCTCTCTCTCTCTCTATCTCTCTCTCTATATATATATATATATATCTCTCTCTCTCTCTCTATATATATATATATATATACATGTTGGATGTTGGGGCACTAAGTGAATATCCCCGAGTAATGAGATAAAGATAGATGGTGGATATACGTTTAAAAGCATGTACCAGAGCATGTAAGTATACCTAGAGTATGTTAAGTAGATGAGAATGGGTACTTGTTAATACCCAAGAGATAGTGGAAAGTGACAAAAATTATTATATTTAGTATAATCATAAGAGTATGTATGTATGTCTAGACATTGATGACGTTGTGTAGAATACATATATGTTACTAGACATAGATATAGATTAAGTATTTAACAAGTTAAGTACTAGATGAGTATTAGAAGATCTCTTGACGAGATAAAGAGGTAGATTTTCCATGGGAAAATTGTTATGTGATGAGTCACATAGCATAAATAGAGATGTAAATAAATATGGTTCCTTCGGGGACAAGATATAGAGGTTCCTTCGGCGACAAGTGATAGAGATTCCTTTGGGGACAAATAGTATGATTCCTTCGGGAATAAGATTATGTCCCTGCAGGGAAAGAAATGATGATCCCTTTTTTAGGATATAGATATATGATGATCCTCTTATGGATGTAGATAGATGGTTCCTGTGGGAATCCAGATTGTGTATGGTTAGAGAACACAAAGAAAGGTACCTTGAGAGGTAAAAGATAAGAGTGTTCTTTGTATGAACTTAGATATAATCCAAGAGGGATTAAGATTAAGGAATCCATGAGAGATTCAAGAGAAGAAGAAAGATTAAGGATCCACGAGGGATCACAAGAGAGATAGGAGTAAGATCAGATAAGTGTACTCGACAATGTTAGTGGGACGTTGTTTCCCTTAGAAGATAGGTGATATTATAGTATGAGATGTGACCGTTGGGTATAGATGGGAAAAGAGTTATGAGGAATTAGAGAAAAGATGTAACAGAAATATATGGAGAAGAGAAGAGAACAAAACAGAGAAGAGATAGATCAGAGAAGAGAAGAAACATAGTATAGAAGAGACGAAGTTAGAAACAGAGATAAAGTATATACATAGTATGGGATGAGCCTGAGAAGAGGCTAATAAAGAGTAGGAGAAAGTTAAGAGAAGATTTTGAGAAACATAGTAGATAACAAAGGAAGAGGTTGATAAAATGAAAAAGTTCATAGAGGAAATATAGAAAAGTTATATGAAGGAAGAAAGAATAATTGTGAATGTTATTAGAGAAAGATATTAGATTGCAAAGCAAGAGAAATACAAGAATAGAAAGAATGGGTACATTAAAAAGCTTAGAAGTAATAACTCCATAGATATGCTTGTCTGATGCAATAGAGATTTTATGTTTTGCAGGTTCAGCTAACAGCAACCGTGGTGACAGAAGAGAGGACAGGAGCACAAGGTCAAGACTTAGATAGTAGGACGATATTAATGTATTTATTTGTTGTTCCAATTTTTATGTAAGAGTTTATTGTAAACCCTTGATTTTTCCTGAGAAGTAAGTGTTTTTAATTTTAGTAGATTTCCGCAACTATAAGAAAACTCTAATATTTCCCTTAGATTAAATGTATGAAAATCTAAGTCGTTAAAGTCAAGGTATCACTATTATACCCATATAATGGTTGATTATGTCTTTAACGATGGAATGTAGGGATTGGAAAACCTACTTTTTTTGAAAAGTTGTACAATGCCTTAAATGTGTTTATTCTAGTCTCTAAACGTGTTAATGGATTCAAATATATGGAATCTAGGGTAATTAGTGGATTCATTAGTTCATGGGTTGATTCTAGTTGTGATTACATGGTTTATATTGAAGTTTATAAGTAGAGTGGGTGATTCCACATGTAAGTCACCATCGGAATAGATTGCAAAGGTTTGGAATCTAAAATAAACTTCAAAATATTTATTAAACTTACAAATGAATAAGATAATATGAATCTACAAATGATTCGAAAGATTAAAGAGCATTCCATGAGTTTTAATCAACTCACAACTTCTATATATGGATTTAAAACCTTTTAATTCCATAGGTTCACTTGGAATCACAAATGAAAGAATGAAAGCATGACTTAGTGATTAATTATAATTGTTATGATGTTTGAATTAAGGTTTGGTATATCAATATTGACCATTATATCATAATATAGAATTCTAGTAACACTTTGAAGTCATTGATGACTTAAGACATAAGTATGGGACTAATGTCTTAATGTATACCATTCAATGCATGACATAAGTCATGAATGAATTAAGAGTCATTTGAGTATGGATAAAAGTGATTAGAACTTATTATATGTATAAGTGACTACTAGTAAATTTTGGGATTGAATAAAGTGAGGTTGAGTGGCATAAAAATAGAAATTGCAAGTACAAGAGTCCTAAGATGTTGATAAAGAGTCCCAGGATATTGAGCTTCCAAAACTACCTAATCTATAAGGGCGACCTATATTAAAGATAGAGTCATAGGTTGAGAGAAAGATAAAATCCACAATATTCTTAGCTCATGCCCCTTGAATCTATGTGGGATGCTGATTAGAATCCTATGACGCTATATAGGACGTTCATGATTTTTCTGCATTTCTCCTGTAGTACTTCTTGAATGGTAGGAAATGATAGGATTAAGATATATATGGATATTAGAGATTTTTGGTATGATTCTAAGTGATAATAAACAATATAATTTTTTTTTATTATATCTGATTATTAAGTGTATATTCAACTACTTGAAGTGAAGTCACGTTTTCTCAATCACTAAAGTGAGTAACTACCAAAATACATGTTTCTACTATGACTAATGAAGTTTTTGATGAATTAAATTAAGAATATAATGATCACATATCTTACTTAAATACAATATGTAGAACTATGTGCATTCACAAAATGATATTTTCAAAGTATTTGATTATGACTAAATGAATATGATTCTTGATAGATGATTTTTCTCATTAATTTGTACATTCACTTAATTTGGGGAAATACTTTAGTTGTCCAATCAAATACATGGAAAACAATAATGCATATGACAAATGAATAACAACTAATGACTAGTGATTAAATCCTAAACAAGGCTTATTTGCATACAATGGCTAGCTACTTTTGTATAGATCTTATGTAGCGACACATTATATTAGCTGTGACAATTCACTTGTATGATGTCAAGAAATTGTGCCTTTATTACAGGTAATGTTTGGCAACTATGAATTAGTTATTTGGATAATTCCTATAAGGATTATGTGAGATACGTCTCACTTAGGGACGTGTAAGGATTAAACATGAGATGATTTGGGACATGATAGAAAAATATTGCATTGCATCTATATATACTATGAGTTAAATGATCTTTACTTCTAAATATTTGAATGACATGATAATGAAAGACTAAAGACTTGTGATGGTGACTCAAATTACTAATGATGGTGACTAATTACTAATGACTAAATACTAAGGGTGTATGATATGCCACAAAATACTACTGATGATGATTATGAACTAATCACTTAATAGTTTTATAATGATTTTAGTGATGCTTTCTGTTGGTTCTATATTATCAATGATCATTATAAAATGACATTGTCAATAATATATGATCCAATAGGGTCACACCAATAACAACAAATACCAATTTGATCATTTCAAATATTGAATTTGATTCATGTTAAAATATCATAACTCTTGTATTTATTATTTTATGAAAATAATAGTATATCTTAACTTTAATTCTTATGGTATGAATTAATTCAACTGTGGTATTTATATCATTTAAAAGTAAAATACTTTAAATAATTTTGTATAACTTATTTGATATAAAGGTTAAATTATATATATATATATATATATATATATAAAGAGAGAGAGAGAATTAGGTTCATGTATAAATGGTAAATATTGTGTGATTGTATGACCTAATATCAACCATTGATCAAATTCAATCATCCAAAAATATAAATGGTAACTTTCTCTATATTTAATTATTGCTAAATAGCTAATTCCTTTAATATTTCCTTATCATCTCGTATTTATATCTTCTCTCCTTTGGCTCTTATGCACCCCTGATTCTTTTTCACAATCTTTTGTCCATCCTCCATAAACACCATCTGTCAATTGTCACCGGATGGAATTAAGCCATCGCCGCCCAACACTATCACCAACCATTACCTGCTTCCACCATACACCACCTTCAGAACGCACCAAAACTTATACTATCATCTATTTCCCTATTTTTCTTTCTTTTCTTACCCACCTACTAATCGAAGAGATGGAGAGGGGATCTACATATCTAATGCGTCCCTCACCACCCTCAGGCCACAAATCGCAATTGAACATCATTGCCAACAACATTATATGGAATCACCACATTGAAATAGTATCATCCTCTTCATTAATACATCAGAAACCTCTCGTGTATAGTCAAAGTAGATTGTTGATGGAGATCCTCTGGAGGTAAACCTTTAGCACTTTTGGCCTTATGTTTCCGGAGACAATCGACACCTTTCTCTTCACTGTTGGTTCAAGAATACCCTTTCAGGTTACCTATATTCGCTTCTCAAAATCTTGATTTTCATAAAACTGCTTTAGATATGAACTGAAATTGAATCATTAAAGTTCGTTGACTAATTGATTATAATAACAATTCTTGTTCTATGTGTTCTGATTTAGGATGCACATTGTTAAGTCATCAATCCATATTTTTATTAACTTAACTTGGATACAAAGTAGGGTTTTTCTCAATCATATTTATAGTCAGTATTATAGTGATTGGGATGATGATGCAGGTGTTGGGTTTTAATTTGACTATCATAATCAGTAACTAGTATATGAACCTGAATCACTTTATATGGTCACATACAAATTTCAACCCCCAGTTTTTCTTTAGTTTGTCACCTTTTTTTGCAACCATTAGTCTCAGAGGAGAAGAGAGCTCTGATACTCACTTGATAATAGTTGGCTGACTTTTGAGAGGCCACTTGTCAAAACCTAGAAAATACTTATAATTAGTAACTGGTATATAAACATGATTCACATATTCTTTTTATATTTTTAATGTTCATATTTAGTGAATATTCACAAATATTTTTCATGTTCATACATATAATCTCTTTTATGCTAGTGCTAAATTTTGTAGATTCAACTTAATTAATGGTGGATGATATCTTTTGTCATGTGTGTTGCTTATAACAAATTATGTTACCAACATTCTGGAAAACATGAGTTTTAATGGACAATATTTCTTAATATGTATTAATGTATGATTAATTTGTCCATTTAATAGAGGTTTTTTTATGTATTCTTTTTATCATTCCATTCTTTCAAGAATGTAGATCAAAAGCCTTATAATTCAATTTTATGGTTGTTATTCTTGCAGAATGTCATTCTACCAAAATGTCATTCTAACATAATGAAATTCTATAACAGAATTTCAGTCTCACTCATAACTTAGTTTTTACCCAAAGTCAACATGGATCCCAACTTTTCTTTTTAACTTCGGTTTGTTAACATTATCATTACGTTTAGGTTTTTGGTAGCATGGTTAGTTAACATGTTGGTTTCCTATACTCTAGAACATAAAATTGAAGCTTTGGCCTATCAAATTGCTTATTGATTTTGGTTCTATCTAATGAATGTTCTTGATCTATTTTGTATCATATGATTTCTCATGCCTTTTTTGTGTGTTTTAATTGAATGATTTTTGTGTTTAGGTTCAAACATGAAGAGGTAAAGATAGATGCATGGGAAAACCATAAAACAGCAAAGAAATCTTCTTGAATAATGTTGCCAAATTCTTAAAGTATGTAGTATATATTATAAAACTTTTGTATGTTCTTCAAGAATGATGTCATATTCTTAAAGATTGTGGTAAAGAAAGTTGTGTATATTTTTTTAAATATTGTATATATTCTTATTTTATGTTTTAAAAATGGTAATTTTATGTTACAAGAATGGTTCTTATTATCATAGTATGAATTATTGATTATATTGAAGTATATTTTTAAAGATTGATATGTTATTGCCTAATTTATGAAGTGTATTCTATAAAAAATGTTCCTTCTCAACAAGTCGTATTCCTTAAAAATGAAAGAATAAAAAAAACCATTGAATGAAATCGTACTCTATAAGAATAAAGAATGAAATAATGGAAGTAATGTTCATACTTCTTGAATGAAGTTGTGAATATGATTTGATTTAAATGTAATGGATAAAATATGAATTTGATTTGATTTTTATTAATTATTTTATTTAGGTTTCTAAAATTTAGTTTTTTTTCTCTCTCATAATAAAATGTCATAATTGCTTTTATAACTAATTAATTAATTGTAGTTATATAGTATATGTTAATCCATGTTCATAACATGTACCCTAATATCACATCCCTTCATTTTTTTAATCTAATGCCCAAAATTTGGTTACACATTCACACAATATTTGTGGTTCACATTTGATCCTAACCTTATATATATATATATATATATATATATATATATATATATATATATATATAGAGTTAGATTCATATATATCCAACAAATATTGTGTGAATGTAAGGACCAATCACAATTTAAGGAAAAAATAAAATATTAATTAATATGGATATAGTTAACTATAGAAAATAATTAAAGCATTTAATTTCCCCTTAAATGAGGGATGTCGGTTACATATTAACAAGCGAAATAAAGTCCTCCTTCTTTATTTATATGAAAATCAATATTCAATCGGAAAAAGGATACTCATGGTTAAAACTCATACGATAATTATCAAGTATGTCTCATATATATTCTTTTCCTTTATTAATTGTTTATATAAAAAAAGATTTTTATATTTCACTAACGTCAATTGATAAAAGTTACATGAGCCTAAACAATTTTGCCTTTACGTAAGTAAGAAAAAAACAAAAGGAATTCAAGAATTAAAATAATAATTTTAGGGATTTTGTTTCTCAGTGTGGTATTTTTTTGTATATTATTTAAGAATCTAATCACATTCTTGTAGAATATGTTTAGTTTCTTTTTCTTTTGCACATCTATAATATTGATTTATAATTTGTTTTTAATGCCGAAAGAATGGAGTGTGGAGTGAGAACTAACTTATGTATGGGGTGTATTTTTTAAGAATATTACTTCTCAACAAATAGTATTTTTTAAGAATGAATGAATAAAAAAACTACTAAATGCAATCGTCTTCTTTACAAATGAAAGAATGAAAATTCTTTAAGAATGAAAGAATCAAAATACAAGTTCATATTTGTTGAATGAAGCCGTATTCTCAAAAAGTCAGATTTATTTTAAATTTATCGAATAAGATGTTATATTTGGTTTAACTTTTATTAATTAATTCTATATAGTTTCCTAAAATGTAAACAAATCTTAAATTCTCTCTCTTTACAATATTTCATTTTTGCCGTTACAATTAATTAGGTATAATTATCCAATACATGCTAGTCTATGTTAACAATATGTACCTTAAAATCACAACAATTTATTCTTTTAATCTAGTGGTCTAGATTTGGTCACACATTCACACAATACTTATGATTCACATTTAATCCTAACCATATATATATATATATATATATATATATATATATATATATACCCTAATAAATAAGAATGATTTTGCCAAATGTCATTCTCTTATTCAATTGGCCACATGTCATTTTGTTATAATTTTGAGATATATATTTATTTTCCACTTGTCATTTACTTTATTTTTCATTTTCAATATATTATTAATTTAGTTTCTATAGATTAAACCTACCATAATTACTATTAATTTGAAATTTGAAATTTCAATTTCAATTTCAAATAATTTACAGTTTAAACCTTTATATTTAACATATTGTTATAATTAACCCGTTTAGTATATGAGTCTGACAACTAAGCACATAATTTGAAGTTATTTATTTTTCGCATGTTTTTTTTTCTCATAATTTTCACTTATTTTAGATTTCAAATTTAAATAAACTTTCGATGTAATCGTTTCTATTTCACATTTTATTTTAATCAACCCGTATAATATACGGGTCTCACAACTAGTATATATATATATATATATATATATATATATATATATATATATATATATAAGTTAAAGCTTATTATTATACAAATTAGGAGTTTATATTTTATAAAGTTTATAATGTGGAGTTTATAAAATATAAGATAGAGGGTGTGGGACCCATTTGGAATGAGAGGAACACTCTCCTCTCTCTTTCTCTTTGTGTGTGTGTGTATATACACACACACACACACACACACACTCAAATTTTTGGTTGAACCCACCCCCAAGGGGGACAATGATACTTGTTTGTCTCTTACATTCCTCCAATGTATGTTGATTGCTTAGAACAATACTCATCATTTGGTATTGGGTGGATATGCATAAAGAGAGAAGCTAGTTTTCTTCTTTCCATCCTTCCTTTGGCTGATTTTATACACACACATAAATTATTCTCTTTCTCTCTCTAAGTTAGTGAAAAATAGCTTCTATTTTCCCTCTTTAAGAAAAATTCAAATTTTAGTCTTAAATGCTTAAGATGTTGTAACAAGCGAGAGTAGAACTAGCATTAAAAGGTGTTGGATCTTGTGGTGGACTTATATAGAGGATCTCTCGTTTGAGTTCTTATCATCACCATCATCACATTCGTCTTCTAGAAAGGTTTTCTACTTTTCTTTTAAAGGACTACAAAGACTTTTATCTCCTGAAAACCCTTTTGAATGTTTTTTCTTATCTTAACATGTGCATGCAAAATGATCTTCTGGTTGGTATAAACTAGTTTTATGTTGTTCAAATATTTTTGCTTCCGTTGGTATTTTATGGTTTTTGAAATCCAATATTTGAATAAAACCCAACACTTTCAAATGATTTTAAACTAATTTTGGAGATTCTCATTAGTTCAAGGAATGTGTCAATTATTGTAACATTTAAGATGATGAATCTCAATATTACTCACTAGACACTATATATTTTGATATGTATTTAAATGAGAATAATGATAAAATACGATAAACGGTAAATGGCACAAGAAACACTCTTTTTACACAGAAATTCGATTTTGACACCGTGTTTTTTTTGTGTCAATTTTAACACTGTGTTTTCCAATTTGTTACAATTCTGACCACTTGACCGGTTAACTAGGTTGCATGCTGACGTGGCATGAAGACGTGTCAGTTTTGATGACGTGGCATGCTGACATGATATGCTGACGTGTCAAAATTGAATTTTTTTTCTCACAAAAAACACTAAGTTTTCATTTTTTTTTTTCGATTTTGACACTAAGTTTAATTTTTTCTTTCAATTTTGACACTATGTTTTTTTGTTCCAAATCGAACATCATTTTTTCCAATTTTGTTCAATGTTGACAATTTTCTATTTGAAACCGTATAAATATTTTTTTAATACATTTAAACCGTATAAATATGTTTTTTTTCCATTTAAAAACCATAGTTTTGTATAAATACATTTTTTTTAACACTCAAACCATATTTTTATGTATAAATATGTATTAGTTATATAAAAATTGTATTTTATATTAAATATGCAACTTTAAAATGTGTTTGGAGGTTTGGAGGCGTGTAGTCGATCAAAACTCGGATATCAAGTTTGCAATCCACCAAATTTTTACATCTTATTAAAAGTTTATGGTTTGTTTGATTCTCATGATATAACTAATGCTTTGAATGTAAGAAAAAAAACACCTTGTATTTAGATAAAAATGTGGTTTTTAAACGAAAAAAATATGTTTATACGGTTTAAAATGTAATAAAAAAAATATATTTATACGGTTTCAAATTGAAAATAAACAAAATTGAACAAAATTTGATAAATGATGTTCGATTGGAAAAAAAAAAAAACATAGTGTCAAAATTAAAATAAAAAATTAAACTTAGTGTCAAAATCGAAAAAAGTGAAAACTTAGTGTTTTTTGTGGAAAAAAAATCAATTTTGACACGTCAGCATATCATGTCAGCATGCCACGTCATCAAAACTGACACGTCATCAAGTCACGTCAGCATGTAACCTGGTTAACCGGTCAAGTGGTCAGAATTGTAACAAATTGGAAAACACAGTGTCAAAATTGACACAAAAAAAAACACGGTGTCAAAATCGAATTTATGTGTAAAAAAAGTGTTTTTTGTGCCATTTACCCTACGATAAATGATGATTTAGACTTTAGAAAGCTACGATTGATGTAATGGTTTATTTTGAACTTGTGTATTGATATTCTAATTGATCCACCATCGTACTATTAGTAATTTGGAATTGTTAAACTATTGGATTATATACTACGGGAACATATTTTTTGCAAATGATGTTTTAAAAGTGAATCAAATTGTTTTTAACTATCTAATCACTTAAAGAAAAATAAGGATATTTTATTTAATTTCTAACAAATGTAAGATAAATATAAATATAACATACAAAATTTGTGAAATCTGTGTTTCCTGAAAACTAATCATGACCATAACATAAAGACGAAAATAGTATCAATAAATTTCATCTTAAGAAATAAGTAATAATTTACATAACAAAATTTTCATGCAAAGAATTAAATAGAAAAAACATAATAAACTTTAGATTACTAATTGGGTGGGTATAATTGTTGTGAGATTTTAATACTAAAAACTCTTTAAGTTTTAATTTTATAAAACCTTTACCTAACACTTCTTAACTAACACTCACACATGTAGTCAACATGAGCAGATATAGTATAGTTGCAGTAAATAAGCGGTCGAACTCTCGGGTATTAGGTATTACTTTGAATTGATTGAATGAAAAATTAAATTGAGAGGGAATTTGATTAAACTAATAAATTCGAACTAGCGAACAATGTATAAATGAGATAATGATTGGAAAAAACACTTCCACTTAAATTTCGAATCCCTATTTCCTGTGGTGAAATTGTGATATTGCAATGAACAATTAAGAATTTACCAATTATAGTAACAATTATGATCAATTACTAGTTTTTATGATTAGTAAGTAACTAACCTAATGTTCATCAAACTAGAAACATATAAACCAAATAATTGATTTGTAAAGTCCAAAAAATACCAATAAAATTTTCACTTCTAAACCATCAAACACATATAACAATTTGTTCCAAAACCAATCAGAGTAAATTGTATTTCCCTAACATCAGGGTAAAACAATAATAATCAGTTCGGAAAAGGCATCAAAGGTTGATGTGTAGTCAAGTCAGGCCATTTCTTTTGGAACTGAAAGTAACTGAAAATGTTTAAACCACAAAATCGTAAGCATAAAGCTTAATGAGCTTCCCAAAATACCTTATACCATACATACTTTGTCATGGGATACCCCTATGGTATTACATACAAGTGTCATGGGCAACCCCATGGTATTTCCTTGCACTGTCATGGGTTACCCCCATAGTCTTACATACAAGGGCCATTGACTACCCCTATAATCTTTACTTGAACTGCCATAGGCTACCCCTATGGTCTTTCCTTGCACTACCATGGGCTACCTCCATAGTCTTACACACAAGTGTCATGTGATACCCCCATAGTCTTTCATACAAATGCAGCAGGCTACCCTCGGGGTCTTCCATGCAAGTATCACAAAGACAACTAGCTTCTACATAGTACAGTGAGAAGACTCACCTTGTCGACGTAGTCCACAACTAACAACTCTTACAACCAATGAATGGGTGCTAAACACCTCCTAATAAATCAAACCAAGTAAATCCTAAGTCTACCTTCTAAAATTAGAAATTTAACCGAAAGTCAAACCATGCCAAAAGTCAATGATCAAAGTAAAAGTCAACAACCACATTACCAAAAACTAATTCTTACGTCGTGACCAGCCCATGGTCACGTCCTGGCCAACAAGTTCAACTCCGATCCAAAACTCCAGATTCGAGCAACTCAAGATTCTATTAGAATATTTCATTCATATTTCGAAAAAAACAATGATTTTTTGATATATTATTATTATTATTATTATTATTTTAATTTTTTTTTTGGATAAATTAAATAACGAAAACAATATTTATTTATTTTTTTGGATTTTTCCTTTTATTTTTCAATTTATAAAATTTTTATATATATATTTTTTATCTCTGAGAGGAGTGGCTAGGATCGTGTCCATATTCTCACAAAATTAACATGATCTCAAATGAACTTCTTTCTCTCTTTCTCTCTCTCTCTCTCTCTCTCTCTATATATATATATATATATATATATATATATATATATATATATATGGTTAGGTGAATGTGTTTCTTATACTTATTGTGTGCTAGAATGCACCAATAGGAATTTAGTAAAATTAAATAATTATATAATTAAATAAAAATAGATATCAAATGATTTCCATAATTATATTTATATTAAATGATATCCATAATTATAATTCTCTTTTTATGAAAACTAATTAAATTCTTCATTAATATCAGCAATAACAGTTTTTCAGAATGAATTCGTATTTAGGTTTTTATATATGGATTCGTGTTTTGTTTCAGGATACACTCACTTAAAATATAATAAAGTTGCATGGAATATGAAGAACGAGAGTGTATTCTACTAAAATACATTCTCATTCTGCTATAATACAGTCTCATTTTTCTTGATACGAATTCTGAAAAAAATATTATTGTTGACATTAATGACGAATTTAATTAATTTCCATAAAAAAAAAAAGAATAATAATTATAGATATCATTTAATATAAACATAATTATGAAAATCATTTAATATATATCTTTATTTATTAAATAATAATTTAATTTTTATTAAATTCTTATTGGCGTATTCTAGCATACAATAAATGTGAAAAATATTTGAACATCTCTCTCTCTCTCTCTCTCTCTCTCTCTCTCTATATATATATATATATATATATATATATATATATATGGCTTAAGTTATTTTGTTTCTTACATCTATTGCGTGCTAGAATGCACCGATAGGAATTTAGTAAATTAAATAATTATTTAATTAAATAAATATAGATATTAAATAATTTCCATAATTATATGTATATTAAATGATATCTATAATTATAATTCTCTTTTTATGGAAACTAATTAAATTCGTCATTAATGACAGCAATAACATTCTTTGAGAATAAATTCGCATCTAGGTTTTTATATATGATTTCGTATTTTTTTCAAGACTCACTTACTTAAAATACAATAAAGTTGCATGGAATATAAAGAACGAGAGTGTATTCTCATTCTGCTGAAATACACTCTTATTCTTCTAGATATGAATTCATTCTGAAAGAATATTATTATTGACATTAATGACGAATTTAATTAGTTTCCATTAAAATGAGTTATAAGTATTGATAGCATTTAATATACGTATAATCAAGGTTGTAAAAATCGTTTGATGGTATCTCGACAGTCGACTGGTGTTAAGGGATTAATCGGTCTTGGCGGGGATTAATCGAGGATTAATCGGGGACCATAGATTATTAATAAAATATTAAAATTAATTAAATATTAATATATCTTAAGAAAAACAAGTACTTCAAAATTAGAAAATAAGAAAAATTGCAATTTGGAAATTTGAAAATACGAAAATATGAACATTTTGGTATAATATTTGAAAATTTGAAAATTTTGGATTAAAAAAATAAAGTTGGTTTTTTGAATTTTTAAAATTTTTTTGACCTTTTTTTGATTTTTTTTTGACTTTTTCTCGACTTTTTTTTTTGACATTTTTCTCGACTTTTTTTTTTCTTTTTTTGACTTTTTTCGACTTTTTTGACTTTTGTTGACCGATTAATCCCACCAAGGCTGATTAATCCCGCCAAACCCGATTAATCCTAAATTTTCAATTAATTGCCCTAATCCTCGGCAGTTGGAGAACGCCAAGCGATTAATCCATGATTAATCGCCGATTAATCCCGATTTCTGCAACCATGCGTATAATTGATACTAAATTCTTATTGATGCATTTTAGCACACAATAGATATGAAAAACATTTGAACCTACCTCTGTCTCTCTCTCTCTCTCTATTTATATATATATATATATATATATATATATATATCTTAATTACCTTATAAAGCATTTTTGTTCAAATGTTGAATTTTAAATCGTACAAACATACAATGTATTTGTACAATCAATTTATGCATTACAAAAAGAATAGAGTACATATGGTCAACAGTTGAAAAGGTCAAATATCTTATCCCCTATTCTTAGGCTATTTTGACCCGGTTCATTCCTTATCTCCGTAAATCTCGCAATTTCTGTTCACAAATCTTGGATATATATCGCTGACCAGGGGCGGATGCAAGATTTTACAGTAGGGGTTGCACGGGAGAGTTAAGGGTTGCATGGTAGTAGAAAAAATAAAAATTTCGAAAATTTTCAAAAAGATTTTCACTGCGTCTGGAAAAGTTAGGGGTTGCCGGTGCCACCGTGGACCACCCCTAGGTCCGCCCCTGTCGCTGACGTTTCCATTTCTAGGGTTTAATTCATCTTTTAGCATTCAACCACCATTGTCACACCCGTTGTTTGGCGCGGGTAAACGGCTAGTATATATATATATATATATATATATATATATATATATATATATATATATATATATATATATATATTAAATGTACTTATAATACATTTATTATTCCCACCGTTGTGAAAGAGGGATTTTCAAAGATTCGTATGAAGAAAAAGTAAGTTACAATCACGCCCATCTACTTTTCTCTCTCTGTAGTTTTTGTCTTTCTTTTCCTCCTTTCGCTTTCTTTCAATTTTATTTTTACACTTTGATCAAAGCAATAACAAAATTACATATAAAGCTACATATCATGATATAAAATTTTATTTATATTTATATATTTGAACAAATTATTTAAGTCTATAAAAATTAAATTGTTAATATGATCACTGTAATCAATGAAAATATGAAACATAAACATCTAAAATGAACCTTTAAAATAATCCTCAAACATAGATTTAAAAGATGTGAAAATTATAAAGTAGATTTGATGAAGAAAGTGAATAATATAACAAGTGTTTTGACCAATAGAAACAGGTTCTTTGACTAATGGGAACAATTAGAACTTTAGAAATCAGAAGTGTATAATTTTTGGTACATGGCCGGAATATGGAAAACTATTATTATAAAATAAACTTTATATGGCTTTGACATATGTGATAATTTAGGGATAGACTAGTTAACTATTAAAAAAAATCATTTGGGTTATAGTGACTCAGTAGACTATATGAAAAATATAATGAATAACTTCTTGATTCATGTCCTGATAATTATGCGAAAAATGACCCGCAAACAATCATTGGTGAAGCTCCTTTAAAGAAACAAAAAGAATGATAAGAGACATTATACAACAAAATATTCCTTGATAGAAATATTCAAAAAATTTTAAATATATCATAAATTAAAAATAATTTGTGCCCAAAAAAAATACTGATAAATATATAAATTTCACATCCTATTGTTTTTCCTCTAATCCCGGATAAGTTAAAAGGTGTGCTAACGAGGGGGAGATAGCCGCAAAGTCATGAGGAAGACGTCGCCGACTTCACCACCACGGTTACTATCACCGGTGCCTTATTTACTCCATTCTATTCACATGTCTCTTGCCAATTTTTTTATTAAAACATATTTTAATGATATAATTTTGATATATCTAACACATTTATTCAAGAATAGGTCTATTAAAAACCGCATCAAATTGTCGCAACGAACGAATGTCGTCCGAAATATATCTATATTTTGAAAACATTTGAGATTTCTTTTGCTGAAAAATAGAACACAAAAGTGTTAGTTGATCAACTCAGCCAGTTTATTTCATCTATATGAAAATTTTCTTATTTAAACTCTTGCATTGCTCTTCTACTTTTACCTTTAAATATTAAATTCAGGATATATTTAGTTTTATTTATTTATTTATTAAATTTTAACTTTATTTTTTTTAAAAGTTTTTTGGTTTTTATTTTTCAGTTGGTCATTTTAACAAGTTTATTGGAAATCTTTTGGTTTTACATAAAAATTAAAAAATTTGTTTTTCTCTAAAAAAAAAATTTCCGAAAAAAACATAACATTTGGCAAAACTTTTTTCTTTTGGTTCATAATTCTTATGGTTTTAATATTATTTATAGGGTTCTTGATAATTTCCAACATTAAAATCTGAATTAGACATTTTTTTCTTTCAAGGCAAAGAGCATGGATTTCATGCCCATTTTTTTTCGTTTGGCAAAATACATATAAAAATATATTTAAAGGATGCTCAGAGATTATAACAAGTGAAGAATAGCGGTTTGAGGCTCTAAGCTAGCTTATATTAGACGACGATCTAAGTAACTAAGTTGATTTGTTATCTTAAGTTGGTTTCATATCTTAGACCAATCATGGTTGTGACTTAGAGCTTAAGGATTACGACTCATGACTTATGACTTATGGATTATGGATTAGGGATTAAGGCTTATTACCTATGACTTATGGTTTATGACTTATGGTTTATAACTTATGTGTTTTGGCTTATGACTTATTGCTTAGGGACCAGAGGGTCTAAGGCTTATGGCTTTATGCCTATGTTCTATTGCTAGTGGTGTAAGGCTTAGAGCTTATGACTTATGGTTGTAGCTTATAGGATATGGACTTAACATTTATGGGTTAGGGTTAGGGGATTGTAGTAGATAAACAACAACACCGAAGATAAGCGATCCAAGTTGGCTTCACATGTCTAATTCTTATTAACAAAATGCATAATAATTCTCATATATGATCCTTGTTGGCAAAATGCATATAAAACATTATTTACAAGATGCACTTAGTATTTAAGGTTTAGGGATTAACATTAGGGTATTGTAGCATGTAAAGACCATTGGTGAAGACGAGCAGTTTAAGTTGGCTTGACACATCTGATTCTTCTTAGCAAAATGCATAATAATTCACATATTTATTTTTTCTAGCAAAATATGAAATACCCAAAAATATGGTCCCAAAAATTTTCAATTTAATAATAGATAAGATAGTGGTTCCAATAACATTCAGTCATCTCAAATAAAAACCAATGTATCAATTTATCATAAATCAGAGTAAAACATCATAACAAAATACCAATGGTGTGTGCGATGCAGTCATCCCGAGCTCTTCCCCTTGGAACCAAAAGTACCTAAAACATGAACTGAAAACCGTAAGCACAAAGCTTAGTGAGTTCCTCCAAAATACCGCATACCATACATATCAAGCAATAATGAGATATGTGCCCCTCCCACACTCCAATAATAGTGAGATACGGGCCTCGCCTAGTGAGATACGGGTCCCGCCTACACTTAGATCAAAATAAGATACGATCCCCGCCCGCACTCATATAGCGGGCCCCGCCCAATAGACATACACATACAAGCACGTACATGTGTCACACAGAGAACAAGTATAACCACATAATTAAACAAGGGTAAGCCTTGGTGCCTTAGACCCGCAGAACCTGGTAAGGAAACTCACCTCGAATGCAGAAGGATAACTGGATAAATCTCGGCCCCAGAAACCAGCTCTACTCAACCCCTAAACAGAAACAATCCCTTAGATACTAATCAATATTTCAAAACCCCATAAAGGTTAAACTTGGTCAGAGTTAAAGTCAAAGTCAACGTTCCGAGTTGACTCAACTCGCCGAGTTTCCTCATTAATCAACATAATCGCGAAAAGCCGGTCCAACTCACCGAGTTCACCCATAAACTCAACAAGTTCTTAAGGAAACACACATCTTAATCCATTAAGTCACCATTCTTGAAACTAAAAGGTCCACCACTCAGATCTGAGCTAAAATATCGACTAGAAGGGTAAAGTTTCCAACTTTACCCTTAAGAACCATCCTAATGGGTAAAGAACCAAACCCTAAGCTTAAAAGGTTAAGGTTTAAACAATAAGCACTTATTCACCACGACAAAGCTCCATAATACAGATAAAGGCTGCTAACACACATAAAGCTTCCAACTTTACTCTCAAGTATGCTTAGAAGAGGCTCAAATGTCCACAAGAAGCCATAAGATGGACTTAATGCATGTATGGAGCTCTTAAGACCATAAAGTTGGCACCTTTATGCCAAAAGAGCTCAATAGGACCATAAATATGGAAAGATAGCCCTTAGGACGACCTTTAACCCCACCAATCACCCAAACATAGGTAAAAGCATCTTGACTAACCCAAAAAGAGATCTAATCAAATATTGAGCAACGTTAGAACTTTATACCGGAAATATGTTGGATATGATGCAATGAATCAAGATCTTGAAGGCTCCAACTTGAATCACCACCTTACACCAAGCTTCTCTTTCTTCCAAGGATTCAAACACACCAAAATACACTCTCAAAGGGCTCACAACACTCAAAAAGGATTTAGGGTTTCAAGATTAGGGTTAGGGACTTTGGAGGCTGGAAATGAGGCCGACACCTAGGACTTAAGGTTTTTAAATAGGGTGCACATCCCTAAAATTAGGGTTTCCTACAGAGCGGTCAACTCGAACAGTTGAGACTCCTTAACTCGTCGAGTTGCCTCATAAAATCCTGTAGCCAAAACAATTTCAACACGTCGAGTTGGGGCTTTCAACTCGACGAGTTCTTCAGGAAAAATGAAATACTTGAATTAAAATCTTACTAGAATTAAGGCGTTACAATTCTCCGACACTTGAATTAGACTTCGACCTCGAAGTTCGCTGCCTCGAACAATCCTGGATAGTGCTCCCTCATTTCCTCATCGGGCTCCCAAGCCCACTTCGACCCCTTGTGGTGCAGCCACTGCATCTTCACAAGTTACACCACCTTGTTCCTTAAGGTTTTTGTCTTACGATCTAATATTGCCACTGGTTTCTCAACATAATTCAGGCGGTCATTTGCCTGAATATCCTCCAAGGGTACAACTACGGAATCATCTACCAAACACTTCCGCAGCTGAGAGGCATGGAATGTGCTATGAATTTGGCTAAGCTCGGGTGGAAGATCTAAATGATACGCAACCCGGCCCACCCGAGCCAAAACCCTGAAGGGGCCAATGTATCTAGGGCCCAGCTTGCACCGCTTCCTGAACTGGATGACATCTTTCCAAGGTGACACCTTCTGGAGAACCATATCCCCCACCTGGAACTCCAAATCTGATAGGCGTTTGTCAGCATAGCTCTTCTACCGACTCTGAGCTATCTGAAGTCCGCTTCGAACCTACTGAATCATCTCAGTAGTCTTGAGTACCACCTCGGTACTCCCCATGACTCGCTGAACGACCTCTTCCTAACAAATCGGGGTCCTCCATTTCCTTTCGTAGAGCATCTCAAAAGGAGGTCGATCAATGTTAGCGTGATATCTGTTGTTATATGAAAATTCCGCTAACGGAAGATACGTATCCTAACTCCCACCAAAATATAATACACACGCACACATCATATCCTCAAGAGTCTGAATCGTCCGCTCACTCTGCCCATCGGTCTGCGGGTGCAAAGTTGTACTGAAATGGAGTCGAGTACCCATCTTTTCATGAAACCACTTCCAAAATCTGGAAGTAAAGCGAACATCTCGATTGGAAACTATAGATACTGGCACCCCATGACGTGCCATCACCTCTCGAACATAAATGTCAGCTAGCTTCTCTGTAGAAATACTCTCCTCGATCATAATAAAATGTGTGCTCTTGGTCAATCGATCCACGATGACCCACATAGAATCCACTCCGCACGCTGTCCTAGGAAGCTTCGTGATAAAATCCACCGTGATGTCTTCCCATTTCCATACGAGAATATCCAACGGCTGCATCTTTCCATGAGGTCGCTGATGCTCAGCCTTGACTTTCCTGTAAGTAAAGCACCACTCCACAAACCATGCTATATCTTGCTTCATGCAGAGCCACCAATGATCAGGAAGAAGATACCTATACATCTTCTTCGCCCCGAGATGAATGGAGAATCTCGACTTGTGAGCATCCTCTATCAAAAATTGGTGCACACCTCCCCAATAAGGAAACCGGACCATCCAATGCAGGGTTAACAATTCGCAGCTATCATATTCGAAAGAAGCCACCTGATCCACAATCCGCTCACACTTTCGGCGCTCCTCCTTCATAGCCTCGACTTAAGCTTCCCGAATCCATTCCAACAATAGAGTAATCGCTGTCATCCTCAAACATATATCCTTGATCGGAGCCACGAACGCCTTGATGTTGAGAGCATCGGCCACCACATTAGCCTTCCCCGAGTGGTATAGGATCTCACAATCATAATGTTTCACCACATCCAACCATCGACGCTGCCTCATATTCAGGTTCGGCTGATCCATCAAATACCAAAGGCTCTTGTGGTCCATGTAAATAGTACAACGAACCCCATAGAGGTAATGCCACCATATCTTGATGGCAAAAACCACAACCCCCAGCTCTAAATTATGCGTTAGATAATTTTCCTCATGAGGCTTTAGCTGCCTCAAAGCGTAAGCAATCACGCGACCCCACTGCATCAAAACTGCACCCATACTCGTGATTGATGCGTCATAATAAACCACAAAATCATCAACACCCTCTGGCAGGGTCAGAATTAGCGCATCACACAATCGTTGTCTAAAAGTATCAAAAGCTGCCTGCTACTCAGGCCTCCAACAAAATTTCACCGACTTCTTGGTCAATCGGGTCAATGGAACAACAATATTGGAGAAATCCTAAATAAATCATCGATAATAACCCGCCAAACCAAGAAAACTACGAATCTCAGATGGAGACTTCGGAACCTCCCACTGCATCACGACCTCGACCTTGGCCGGATTTACCGGAATACCCTTCAGATTGACAAGGTGCCCTAAGAACTACACCTCGCACAAACAGAACTCGTACTTGGAGAACTTTACAAAAAGTCTCTCCCTCCTCAAAGTTTCCAACACCTCCCTCAAGTGCTCATCATGCTGCTCCTGCGTCTTGGAATAAACCAAGATATCATCAATAGACTATCACAGACCGATCCAACATCGATCTACATACGCGGTTCATGAGATCCATGAACGTAGCAGGTGCATTGGTGAGCCCAAATGGCATCACCACGAACTCATAATGGCCATAGCGAGTCTGAAAAGATGTCTTCTATACATCCTCATCCCTGACTCGCATCTGATGATAACCCGATCGTAGATCAATCTTGGAGAACCAACCTGAAGCTGGTCAAAAAGATCATCAATCCTCGGTAGTGGATAACGGTTCTTCACCGTCACCTTATTCAACTCCCGGTAGTCAATACACATCCGATGGGATCCGTCCTTCTTCTTCACAAATAAAATCAGGGCTCCCCAAGGCGAACTTCTCGGTCTAATGAATCCCTTGTCTAACAGCTCTTGCAGCCGTGTAGACAACTCCTACATCTCGGGAGGAGCCAACCGATACGACGCTTTGGCTATCGGAGTCGCACCTAGAACCAAATCGATCCTGAACTCCACCTGCCACTCCGGTGGTACCCCAGGAAAATCCTCCGGGAATGCATCCGGATACTCCCACACAATGGACACGTCATCCACGGTCGCCTTACCCTTATCCCGGGTATCCATGACATATGCAACAAAACCTGCACAACCCTGATGAAGGTAGCACCTGGCCCTCACTGCAGAACACATGACCGGCCCACGCTGCGAATTACCAACTCTCCCCCACTTAGGGTCCTAACCGGAACCAACTGTTTCTCACAGTCGATCACTTCCCCATTAGGGCTCAACCAATCCATGCCCATGATAACCTTGTTCCCGCGCAAAGGAATAGGAACCAAATCCAATGGATACTAGTTGCTGAACAACTGAAGTGTATAATCCCGATGAACCCTCGTGACCCTGACCATCCTATCATCAACAATCTCCACATCAAGAGGACGATCTAGCTCCCCTGGAGCTCCAACAAATCTCTTTCTAAGCGCAAGAGATACAAAAGATCGGGTAGCCATCGAATCGAATAATACCAAGGTAGAGATACCGTTCACAAAGAACATTCCTAAAATAAAACACATAAACATAAGAACCGGTTCAATATAAATAAAGATATAAGGAGAATATACATACCCGTCACAACGTCGGGAGCTGCACGCCTTCTCTTCCGTCAGCTGGAATGCCCTGCTCTTTGCCGCTGGCGCATCTGCCCGACCCTGACGATCGTTAGTAATCCTCAATGTCACAGGAGCGGGTGCTGACACCGGTCCTGCTGCAATCAAACTCAGAAATTGGGCCCTCTTGTGGCCCCTCTAATTGTACTGAAAGCAAATCAGATCAGATATCGAGGTGATAGTGGTGGTATTGATACAATCCCCGCTGATATGACCAGTCTGACCGCACTTGAAGCGGCCACAACCACCCACCCTGCACGCTCCCTCGTGCTATCTGCCGTATTTGCCACATCGGCTTCGGGCCTGATGGCTCTTTCCCCTCGTATCAACCACCTTGGGCCTCTTTCCCAAACTATCAACACTGGTCACAAAATCTGGCTTCCTCTTCTTATCCATCTCCAAGTCAATCTCCTTCTCCTTAGCCCTCGCTATCCAACTACCAAATATCGCTCCTTAACATCTTGTGGTAACGGGCCTTCTTCATCTCCTCGTTCGCTACATACTACGGAACCAGAAGTGCCCTCTCCCTGAACATAGTGGTCATCTCAGTCACCGTCTCAGTAGTTTGACTGAGATCCTGAAACTCTCGCGACACCTGGTGCACCTCGATCACCGGTGCAAACTTGACTCGGAACCTGGTCGAGAAATCACTCTAGGTCATCGAATCAATAGCATCACCTTCCACAACATGCCCCACATCCTCCCACTAATCATGAGCCCTGTCCTTCAGGAGGTAGGATGCTAGTCTGACCTTGTCCTCCCTCAGGACAACGACTGGTACGGAAGGCGTTGGCAACATCTACCAACCACCTATTGCTTGCAATGGGGTCCCTAGCCCCATGATAGTCTGGCGCTCCATAAGCCCGGAACTCCCAGAAGGTCATAGAGCACGTCCCAATCAATTCCATAATCTCAGCGTGAAAGGCGCTCAATCTCTCATCAAGAATCTCCAGAATACTGTAACGCCCGTAGATCAGGGCTAGTCGATTTAGAGACGATAAGCATCAAAATGACTTTTTGATGGAAGATTATTTAGAAGGATTAATCTTAACCAAGTTGTAGTATATGTCACAAGGTTTCTGTGCATATAAAGAACGCCGAAATCCGAATCATAACGAAGAAGTTATGACCTGTCGAAGTTTCGCGACAGAACCGACACGACGCTGAATGACGTAAAAAGTGAATTTATGTTAGAGCGATATTTAGCCTTAGCGTTCTAAACGAAAGTCGTAGATTTCGTTAAACCGAGAGCGTGCATAAAAGGAACGCCCAAATCTGACTTCGTATGAGGAAGTTATGATTTTTCTAAGTTTCAACTTAGCGGTATGCAGCCCGAATACTCGATTTGAGATCGAGCGGTTGTTAGCCGAAACAATCTAAATGAGAATCGAAGATCTCATTGTTAGTAGCGAAACGATGAAAAATTAGGCGAGAACGGACGTCAAACGAAGAAGTTATGAATTTATAACGAAGTTTTTCTGTCCCAGCCTTCTAAAAATAAATAATAAAAATAAAAGTCAAAATTAGCCGACGGAGTCTAAATGAAAGTTATAGAGTATGGTCTGACCTTCGCGTGGATATAAAGAACGTCGAAAACGGAGCTCGTATGCGAAAGTTACGCAATTTAGAAGTTCGACGAGTCAATTACGCCCCGCGTAATTTGAGTACGCCCCGCGTACTCAGGCGGATGCAAGTTGCCTGACCGATACTCGAGTGCCACAGATCGACGCATGCAGTGACGTCAAAGTACGCCCCGCGTAACCGAGTACGCCCCGCGTACTGAGTACGCCCTGCGTAATTTGAGATTACGCCCCGCGTAATCCCAGACCCTCAGCCTATAAATAGAACTCGAAATCAGCCATTTTCTCTTGTTCAAACTCTTCCCTCTCTCTAAGTTTTGCCTCGATTTGCATGCCAATCATATCCCGAAGCCCCGATATCATTCCCGAGCCCCGAAGCGAGATCCGAAGCCCCGAGAATCCCGAAGAGCGTTATTCCCGAGCCGAAGCCCTGCCCGCGAGGAGCCGGTTTTTGTGAAGATCTTCCAGATCTGCGGAGAGGCGCTACATCTGCAAGCCGTAGTGCTGTCAGATCATCTTCTGATCAAGTGAGTGTATAGTCACTTTCATCTTACACATAAATATGAAGTATTTTATAAAATACGTGTTATGTGTATATTTATATATATATTGTTGTTTAGATGCATGAGTGCATAGTTACTTTCTCCTAATACATAAATATAAAGTATTAGCTATGAAATACGTGCTATGTGTTGTATATTAATTATCTATTTGAGATGGATTTGGAATTGATGTTTTTATACGGGTGTTAAATGATTTAAATTGTGTTTGTATTTATATCTACAAAAAATGTTGGGTAGAACATGGGTAGATGGAATAGTTGGTGACGATGCGACTTAGTGCCTATTGAGTAAGCCCAGGTGACTATGAGACGTAGTGCCTATTGTGTAAACCCTGGTGACTATGAGACGTAGTGCCAATTGTATGAACCCAGGTGACTATGAGACTTAGTGCCTATTGTGTAAACCCTGGTGACTATGAGACGTAGTGCCAATTGTATGAACCCAGGTGACTATGAGACGTAGTGCCTACTGTGTAAGACCTGGTGACTATGAGACGTAGTGCCAATTGTATGAACCCTGGTGACTATGCGACGTAGTACTTATTGTATAAACCGTGGTAGCAAATGGACTGTGTGCCAGTTCCTCAGGTAAACCCTTAGGAATGAATGAAGAAAGTATAATCGATTCTTAGGGTAAAACCTTAAAGAAGATAATGGGGATGGGTATTTGGGTTGATTGTTGATAATTGAATATAATAAATGTATTATTGTGGGTTGAAAACCCTATATGCTCACCAGGCTCCCAAGCCTGACCCACTCAGTTTTCTTTGTATCACAGGTATCAATACGAAGACATAATTCACTGAGAGAATAAAGGAGATGTAAATCATTAGTGTAAATAAATGTAAGTTCTGTTTATGCTTATGTTCCTGTATTGACGATGACATCCCAAACGTTTTAAAATGAATAAAATACGTTTCTTCGAAAATGTTTTAATAACGTATTTATCATGTTTTTCTGGGGACAAATTCCGCAACACTTTTATTAAAGAAGTACTTTGATTTTTATAAAGCATAAACAAAGTCGGTCTTTTCTGGCCGTAAAAATGGGGATGTCACAAATACCCTCCTTGACCGAGCCAAAAATCACAAGAATCTGATCAATGATACTGCACATAATCTCAGACGAGATGAACTCCCTCTTCTGGTCGTCAATCTGCCCAGCTCCAGAACCTGAGCCTGAACCCTCCCCGACACCGAAACTGCCCATTGGCCTGCCTCGCAATACCGCCATACTGAAAATAAACCATGAAGCTATAAAAAAAAACGTCAATGCGCATATCGAGGGAATCATAACTACACAAGCTCCCTGGCTTCATTACAACCCTCCTTGAATCGAGTACGGATCCTCTACTTCCAGTAGTACGGGCCCATTCTACCTTCCATATCTATATGTACTTTCCTCAAGAAGTGCCTTCACTTAGCCAAGTTACTTTATAACCAACAGATCCCTCACAACTAGAGCTCTCAACACTAAATCTCATCATAGTTTTTCCTAGGGCAGACTCCACACCACTATTCGCTATCAGCTGCAGAAGGAACTCATGCTAACCATCTCTAACTAGCTCACGAATACAATTACATATTAGAAAGACTAGATAATTCTTCGAATGAGAGGTCTCTCCCTACAACGGTTCCACTCCGACAAGAGCTACGCAATAGAGCTAAACCTAACCTTCTAAGATTATTTAGTTTCCATAACATGTAACTTAACACATTCGCTTACTAACTAGCCGAGGTTAGCAAGAACTCCTAAAAGCACAAAGCAAGCAACATTCGAGCATCAAGTAAACAAAACTGAGCATAACCTAGTTAGGCCATCCTATCATTGACTAATCAGTACTAGCATGCAAATCTATAAAATCTCGTGGCTAAACAATTTCAACACGTCGAGTTGGGGCTTCCAACTCAACGAATTATTTAGGAATAATGAAATACTTGAATTAAAATCTTACCAGAAATAAAACGTTACAAAATACATATCAAAATCTATTTGGTATATTTAGTATATAATATTTTATGTATAAATATTAAATTTTAAGGTAAAAGTATTAGTTTTTAATGGGGGTATTATTTCGATCTTTATAAGTTATAAGCCATTTTAAAAATTAAGAAAAATATGACTTATGAAAAATGGTTTTTTGAGGGTGGTAAAAAAGCTATCTTTAAAATTGCTTATTAGCTTCCAAAGCATTTTTCTTAAGAATTATTGACTTTTTGAAAAACTAATAAATCAATAAGCATTTTTCAAACTCACTCCCAAACACCCCTTTAGTCTAATAAGCTATACGCTCTTTTAAAAAAATTAGGAAAGTGTGATTTTTAAAAAATGTTTTTTTATGGTAGTAAAAAACTATTTTCAAAAGTGTTTATTAGTTTTTCAACCATTTTGTTAGGTTTTTTGACTTTTTAAAAAACTAATAGTAATTTAATAAACACTTTTTAAACTCAATCCCATACACCCCCTTACATGAAGGGATGAAAATTTGGCCCGAAAACCCGAACCGAATCGAAACCCGAACCGAACCGAATCAAATTAGTCTCGAATAAGCAATTTGATTTGGGTTTTGGGTATATATATTATGCTTATTCGGTTCTCGGGTTATTCGGTGTGGGTTACCCAAATAAGAGCTTATTCAGTTCTAAATACCCGACCCAAATAACCAATCCTCGTCCCCTTTCTCTGATCGTTAGAAATCAATCATGATTCACACTTTTGTCCTCGCCGTTCATAACAGAAAAAAACCCTATGCTCGTTCTTGTCATTTCAAAATCGACCAATCATCTCATCTATTTCCAAACTTGAAATCACTTTTTTCGACCATTCCTCTTGTTTCAGACTTTCAAAAATCGACCCTTCCTATTGTTTCTAAGGATTCACGAATTCCTACTTTGTCTATTCATAGAAAACAAGAAATTAATTCTTATTATGTTAATCTACTATGTAAATGTTATTCTTTCAATGCGTTATTGTGTTATGTTAGTCTTTGAATATTTTTTTGTTGATGTATAAAGTATATTGTTATTCTATTATTTGGGTTATAGAATTCTAATATGGTTTATTCGATTGTTTTTTTGTTATATTAGGTCCTTAATTATCTTGTACATGTTATTTAGGTTATTCGGGTAATAACAGAACCGGACCGATTAATACTCGAACCGAACCAAACCCGTATTGGTTTATCAGTTTGGTTTTCGATTCATGCAATTATCCTTATTCGGTTTTCGGGTTATTCGGGTTCGGGTCGATTCGGTATGGTTCTGACCCGAATAACATCCCTACTTACATGATACTAAAAGATTCTAAAATAGAAGACCAATAGTTTGAGGTAGCTTGACATCTTTGTTTGTCTAAAGAATCAAATAAATACCTAACTCCCAAACTCCAAAAGTAATCTAAGATATCAATCTAGCTCAGACCGACATTCTTCACCTATTACAATTTTCGGACATCTTATAAATAGATTTTAATATGTATTTTTCCAACAAGAATAGAGAGAGATGATACAATAATATTATATTATATCAATACCCTCTGTTAAACATAAAATATACAATAAGACTCTAGTAATATAATACAATCTATTAGTCACAAAGAACAACATAAGATTTTAGTAAGACAAATCCCTCTATTAAACAGAGGCAAAATAATAAGATTAAAGTAAGATAATATCATCCCTTAGACTAGAAAAAGTATATTAAATTGTACTAAGATAATACCATGTATCATTTCCAATAAAATATCAATGGCTTTATCATTACCTACACGTATGCCAATGTTAAAATATTTTTGTAGATTATATACGAATTTATGTCGTTAAAATATTTTAGAATTTACGATTTTATCAGTTTTAAAAATATTTGCATATTAAATATGAATTTTGGATATAATTTAAATACTAACTAATTATATGCCAATCATCACAATAAGTCTTATGAATTAATATTAATATTTCTATCATAAATGTAACATACCTTTCTCAGGTAAAAGTCTTTTGGCGTTTAATTTATACAAGTTAACGCTTTAGGGTTTTCTTCAAATAAGGACGCGACATTTATTTGTGGCAACGCGAGACATGTCATTAAGTGGCGACATGGTTAGGTATGGACCGCGATGCGGTTGCGGCTGGGGTTCAAAACCCTAGGTCTCGGACCTTGTACCTTATTTAAGGGACATGATGTTTAAGGCTTGCCCACTCTTTATCATCCATCATCTCAGATTGTACCCTAGCCTCCCTTTCTTATATTCTAGAGCTTCCTTGTGTTTTTGGTGAAGCTTGAAGGTGAAGAAGTATCTTGTGGTGCTTGGGAAATTGATTTAAAGAAGATCCATCCACTTAATCTTCTTCTTTATATTTTGTAAGTATAAAGTTCCAACCTTTATGCTTTTCTCTCTTTAATTTTGGTCTTATAATGAGGTTTTGGTCCCATGAGTTGAAGTTCTTTGTATTTGAGAAACTCTAGAACCACAAGAAGGATTATGAGGTGATTATATGGAATTTATACCATAGAAAGGTGAGCAAACATGCATGTTTGTGAGCCATGCACTAGTTTGGTAATTGTTTGAGCAATTTTGAGAGTTAGGGTTTGAGTTATGGAAGTATATTAGTTAAGAAATGGATGAAGTTAGGAACTTTATCTATTAGGTCCCTTAGGAGCTTTAGATCTAAGCTTTTGAGCTCTGGACGTTAAGGATTAACACCTTAATAAAATAAGTTGTTAGGAATTCAATCGCGATGCGGGTTCTTAGGGACCACGACTCGGGTAGCAAGGGCCAATTGTGACTCTTGTGGCATTTTTTGAACGTTGAGTGGTATATGATATTGGTCGCGATGTGATAGTCACTGACTGTTGACTTTGATCGTTGATCCTTGACTTTTTGACCAATTTGACCTTTAGTCAAGCTTGCTGAGTTTTGAGAAATAAGGTCTGAACTCTATTGGTTTAGGTGGTAGTTCAGTTGCTTCCGTGTGATCTCGAGTGTTTGGGATTTAGCTCTTTTATTCAGGTGCATTTTCTCAGTATACTTAGAAATTGATGTATGTATCTTGGTAGGTTAGGATATGATTATGTTGTGTATGCTATTAGGCAGGTTGACTAGTTAGTCAGTTACCTGTGATGTTAAATTTTCTTGTTGTCTATTTATATATGTCAACATATCTGATGGCGAGTTGAGGGCAATCTAACTCTATACTTAAGGCCAAGACACTCAAGGTAGACTAAATTTATGTTGAAGGAAAAAGGTGGCGGACCGACTACATGCTATAGGACATTGTTGTTATGCTTGAATATATTGTGATGTTTATGGTATTTTGGGGAACTAACTAAGATTTGGCTTACAATTGTGGATTAGATCTTTCAGGTAGTTCAGATGATTACAGAAAGTCAAAGGTGTGATTGTACACAGTCATCAACAAATTTTTTATTTCGTGATTCTGCATTTATCTTTCATACTATGATTTTGGGATTTTTTAATCATTTGGAATGAATGGTTTTATTGGTTGTAAGTCCTAAATCTGCTTGTGTATCAATTAGATTCGTTTGATGGTGCGGAATCCCAATCAAACGGATGATGCCAGATCAAAATAGAAGAGAAGGAGAAGAAGAATAAGTGAATCTATGATGTATTCAATGAATACAATGATGCTCCATACACATAGTACACACACTAGTTCTTCTCTCTATTTTCTCTCTCTAGAACACCTTAGAATACACACACTTAAGCTCCTCTAGACCGTACACTCTCTTCTAGCCTTACACCTATATATATATATATGACACATGGGCCGTGTGTCGGTGAATGGGTTCACAACCATAAACACCTATTACATGACTGAAAAATACATTTTGCTAGAAAAGTAAAGTATAAACCAATATTTTTGACCCAAAAATCTCCCCCTTGGTTTATAGCTTTTTTTTAAATTCTTTTTTTTATTCTCCCCCTAAATTTGTGCATAGAGGAAAACTATGAACAAATTTAATACAAAAAAATTTTAAAAAAATATCAAAAATCAAACAATAATCAGAAAAATAAAAAATCCAAAATATTTCAAACAAAAATCAGAAAATTTAAAAATACAAAATATTTCTTGTTCAGAAAATATGAAAAATCAAAAAATTTTGTTTTAAGTTTTCTTTTAGTTTTGTTTTGTCTTGAAAAGTGAATTCAAATGTAGATGAGACTCATGGAGACTATATCGAGATTTTTTGAGCCAAGGCTTCATCCGTGATCATCGAAGAATTCTCATTCGAAGGAGCAAGAAATGAAGATTATTCTTTTAACATTCAATCCTTCAACCCCAGAAGCAAGGTGAAGTTGTTCTTGAAGATTATGTGACAAATTGCATTGAAGCCTCCTCAATCAATTTGCTGCTATCTTTGAACCTGCTGAAATGATCCCGAAGATTAGATCTCTCTATTATTCTCTTTGAAGATTCCAAGCTGAAAGTGCTATCTTTCAAGAATCAGTACATCAAGCCTCCTCACCCAACGTTCGTTCAAAGTCAAATTTTGAAGAAAAGCCCAACTGCTCAAGATGAAGTCATTTATTGAAGATTCATCAAGTTCATCTTGAAGTTGTGAAGAAATCGAAGATAAACGCTGAAGCCAAGCTCCCAATGAAGATTGACAAGAAAAGTCAGCTACATTTTTTAGGGGAGTTTGTTGGGTCAATTAGAAAAGAAAGCTATAAACCAAGAGGGAGATTGTTGAGTAAAAAATATTGGCTTATACTTTACTTTTCTAGCAAAATGTATTTTTCAGTCATGTAATAGGTGTTTGTGGTTGTGTTTACGGCCGTGAACTGGTTCACGGCCGTGAACCCATTCATGGCCCATGTGTCATATAAATAGGTGTAAGGCTAGGAGAGAGTGGACGGTCTAGAGGAGCTTAAGTGTGTGTATTCTAAGGTGTTCGAGAGAGATAAAAGAGAGAGAAGAACTAGTGTGTGTAATATGTGTATGGAGCATCATTCTATTCATTGAATACATCATAGATTCACTTATTCTTCTTCTCATTATCTTCTATTTTGATATGGCATCATCCGTTTGATTGGGATTCCACACCATCAAATGGATCTGATTGATACACAAGCAGATTTGGGACTTACAAGTGGCATCAGAGCAAATCTAGTGTCAAAACAACTTTAGTGGAGTTTACGGTTGAAAGGATTTGCAGTCTCTTCATTGTTCGAGATTGGATCTTGTAATTGGGACCTTACATTGGTATCAGTTTATGAAAATGGTATTTATCTTACTTAAAAATCAAAAACTTTGTTGTAAAAATTGGGACGTTACAAGTTGATATCATAGCCCCAGTTTAAGGGATTTAAATGAACACTCAGTTTAAGGATCTGAGAATTTTTACAAACTATTTTGACAAGAAATTTTAATAAAAAGGAGAAAGAGATGTAATGTGTACAATCAGTCGGAGCTCAAAGCAAAGTGATCTCCGAAAGTATCCATATTTGTTATATATATCGGTTGATATGTGAATTATTAGAAATACATGCCTGTAGATAGGCTAGGGATCCCTCCAGGAATTTCATGATAGAATTGAATGATTATTATGATGCCTTTTAGTCTAGGAGACTGCTTGTTTTATGCTACTTGAAGTTTAGAATCATATTGTTAGTTGCTAAGTGCATGTTTTATAGTTATACATAATTAGGATTCTATAGCCTTAAAATGCTTGATTTAACCGTACTTCAAGTTCTTTGTTTGGTTGTAGGCTTTAGGTAGAACCATTTATTCGATCGTCTATCTGATCTTGTATTACGTACGAATTGCATACATGAGCGAACACCGGTGTAAGTAGTGAATTCTAGCGGTGCTGGAGCGTGTTCGGAAAGAATCATAGGATGAAAATCTAGCAAGTTTAGTTTGTGTATCTTATGAGCGCTTATGTGTGTATCAGTACACCTAGCAGTGGTCAAGTGTAGTGACTTAGAATGTTAGGATGATTCTTGAGATGAATAAGGATATGTGTGCAAGATAGTATGATCCCGTACTATCAGAAATGTAGAATTGGAAAACTCTTTAAAGATCAATTAGATTCTTAACAAGTAAATCAGAATGTAAACAATAGAAAGAACATATGATGAATCAAACAGATGTTGAATGATTAAGACTGCAACACCTCAGAAGAGTTCGATAAAGAACTTCTACTGTAGAGGTGTGCTAGGGTTACAATCCAATGAAAGATAATAATTAGAAACATTCTAATGACGATGCATGCATGCACCACAAATACTAAACCCTAATAATAAAAACACGGATGGACAGGCCCAAACCATGATAAAATTGGACCGAATACAAAAGCCCAATGACACAACTCCTAGACTCAACAATCTCCCCCTTTGCATCAATTGAGGCGAGAGATCACTTCGGTTGAGTGGGGGTGGATTTCTTCATTGTCTTGAATAGATTCGGTATGATGGAGAGAAGAGTCTGACGGAAGTCAATGTACCACCGAAGCATATTCGAAAAAATCTTCTTATCAACTTCATTGTTTTGATTACACCTGTAAATAATATCACGAATGTGCTCCAGACAAGAAGTGGAGAACATGTGTTTGTCATCAAGAGCGAACAAGCATCTTTGGCCTTTGGCTTTGGTGAACATGACAGTGTGATACTTCGGGTCGATTTTACCCATTAGCATCATGTTGACGTCGCTTGCCTTCCCAATTGGTTTAATTGTGGGCTTTTTCCTTAAGGCAGAGGCGATTTCTTGATCCATCTTGGCAACCTCAAGAATGTAACACACCAACATTCGCTTGATGTGATCGATGATAGGCTCATACTGTTGTTGGTCGGTCAACAAAATATTGTTCAAGAGGAGCCAATCATGTGGATTTAAGTTTGGAAAATCAGCAAGAGAAATCATATGAACCGAACTGTCAGAGCCTCGAGTCACTTTGAACTTCACATTCATAAAATTCCCTGCCGAAGTTGGTTTCAATACCTTGACTGTTGTGATCTTTTGTTTACTCCAAGTCAAGTATTGTGGTTGAGAGAATGCAAGATAGTATTCAATCAGATCTCGATCAACCTTCGGGTCAGAAGAGGGGATAACAACGGTTGGCTCAAAGAAATGAAAGATAAATGCCTTTTGGGTGATCGGCATGTCGAATTGAGAGTCCTTGGAATTCTCACGATCAAATGAAAGGACAGGTTCGAGTCAATGTGTGCTAGGAGACTCGATTGCTTCTTTTATCAGTTTATCCAGCGGCCACAGTGGAAATAGAGATTTTCTATGTTCCAATGCATCACTCACTTCTTTCAGTTTTCTTTCCCTCTCTGCATCTTCTTCTGCTCTGCGAAGCTTTTCCTCAAGATC
The DNA here is from genome assembly GCF_051521515.1 of Lactuca serriola. Classification (NCBI taxonomy): domain Eukaryota; kingdom Viridiplantae; phylum Streptophyta; class Magnoliopsida; order Asterales; family Asteraceae; genus Lactuca; species Lactuca serriola. The sequence goes on from NC_136416.1 coordinate 40,634,245, forward strand.
TTGATTATTTTTCTTTTTTTTTTAAGAACATTTCCTTCGATCTTTCCTTCATCATCAACACTGGTTTCAATTTCTTCTTCGGTTCCTTCTTCATCATTTTCACCAATAATCTTCTTGCCTTTGTCCTTCACACTAGAACCCGAAGCTTCATTAACCTTCGGTTCAGTGGTGACTTTTGGTTGTGAAAAAGGTTTGCTTGTTGGAGGTTTTCGTGGTTGACCCTGACCTTCTTCTCCCCTTTGTTTTGGAGGGACAACAGTCTTCGGAACACCTTTAATTCTGCTCAGTATGTCAAGAGTTGGTCTCAGCTTCTCAGCCAAGTGTCGTCGAACAGTGATAGTAAGGACCGAATCGTGTGCTTCCAGAAGATGTAAGAGAAGAGAGTGCACATCAGCAACGCAGATTTTGATGACAGCTCGCTCTGAATTGAGGTCATCAATTTCCTTGTGCGCCTGAGTGAGCTTCAAGGCCTGAGTCTTAACCTTCGTGGTTTTGAGAGCATGTTCATTCATGACTTTGTTTTCCAAGGCAAGATCAGCCTGGAGTTTATCAAGATGGGCATGAATTGAAGTTTGAAGCTCATTGTAGTCAGATTTGGTGTTTTGGCATGCCTCTTCAAAGTGTTTCTTCTCAGCTTGAATCGATTTGGTAAGATTGTCTACATTGGCATTCACCGTTTGAGCAGCAGCTTGAAGAGAATCTAGAAATACATTAGCATCAGAAATTAGTTTTTCGATATTTGCAGTCGCTTGCTTGCAATCTTTTGTGGATTATTCAACAACAATGGTTACTTTCTGACAAGAGGAGGTGGAGGCGTCAATGGCTTTGGCAGCGTTGGAAATGGAGGTATCATGCTCCTTGAAAAAGGTTGCCAACAAAGCCTTGATAGCAGCCTCAGAGTATGTCTCGCTGGGAGTGGAAGCGGAAGAAGAAAGCAATTTGTCAAGCTTTTCATTACGATCCCTCAAATGCCTCTTCGTTACAGGAGCATCTTCATCATCATCGCTCTGAACTCTGTATGGGCTATAGTAGAAAGAGTCAAACTCCATATCCGCTCCACCAAGAACGATGTCAGATTCATGTGAGGGAGGTGGAGATATAGGTTTAGAGGTAATGGGTGTGTCGATACCTGAAGTAGGTGCCATCGCATCAGATACGTTGACACGAACCTGAGGTTCGATTGTAATTGGGATTGTGGTGGTGGTAATATCGGTGAATAAAGGGGTTAGTATTGGTATAGAAGTTGTAGGTGAAGAGGAGATGGGAGGAGGGCACGGAGCGATTGTTATAGGTACTGAGTGAGCAGGAGAAGGAGGAGGTGAGGTTCAGTTACCTTGATGAGTCGGTGAAGGTGGAGGCGAATTACCTCGGAGCGAAATCTTATTTTGAGAAGCTTCATCATCTCTTGACTCTGGTTTAGGTTGTTGGTCGGATGGAACATATTCAGGATCACTGGAAGAGGGAGCCTTTGGCTTGTATGCCTTTTTCTTGAACTTTCGCTTCTTAGGAGTAGAAGGAGCTGCTTGTTCAAACTTTCGCTTTTCAGGTGTAGCAGCTTTTGATGAGGGACCTTTGTTCTCGCCTTTTCGTTCAGCCTTCTTCCCTCGTTTCTCTAGTTTATCAGCAGAATCCAGCGAGCTTTGAATTTCGGGAGTGAGCTGCCTCGGTCCCGTAGGAGGAAGCTTCTTGTATTCATTCATCAGCTTGCTTTCACTAGAAACACACCTGTACATGGATTTGGGAACCGAACCAATGAACATAAACTTTGTAGGATCAGAAACAATAATTTTTGTCGTGTGAAAAGTGGCGATTGACGACATCAAGGAGTCTGCCATTATTGGAATTTTGAACTTTTCCATCGCCCACTAAGTAATGAGGGTCCAAAACCTAGCACAAGAGATTTCAGAATAGCGAGAAGTAGAGTTGAGACTTTGAACCGATTGAGACCATAGAATAGACCCAAAGTCCATGTAGACCAAAAAGAAAAGCCTATAGATAAGGGTCAGGAACGCCTTGCTCGCCCCATCAGACCCTGCAACCCTCTCCGATAAACCCTTGAAGAGGAGAGTAAAAAGACCATTCCACTGTGGAGGAAGTCATGACTTCTTGAACCTAGTTATTGTGGTAAGAACTTCAGTGTACCCCATATCATAAAACATGGTAAAAAATTGAGTTGTGGTGATAGAATCTAGGTTGATCATGTAGTCGTCAACGGCTAACCTTAGCAGCAAGCAAAACCTAGCTTTGAAATCGACGTCTTTTGATTGAAAATCTCAAAGAAGATTCTCTCCTTGACTTTATCGTATACTGCTATGGAGTAGACTTGAGAAAGTAGTGACATTGGGACATATTCCACCTTGGTTAGGGCAACCACAAGTGGTGAATATTTGAGGCAATCAACCACTTGGAGCATATAAGGATCATACTGGAAAGGAGAGAGATCGATGATCAGATTTTGATTTGGTTTAATGGTGAGAAGAGAGGATTGGGCGCTTTGTTTGTGAACAGAAGAGGAGTCTGTCATTGAAGAACCTTGAAGAGAAGAAGATGAACAATAGAGAGAAATCGTCGTATAATGCTTGAGAGGATTTTTAAGTGGTAAGAGCAAAAAAGTTAGGTGATAAATCTCTTTATACGATTACCATGCTAGAGAAAAATCCAAAGTGATGATTGTACGATCCTCTGACGTAACGCCTAAAAAAGCACGATTTGACAACTGTTACCTCTAAAAGTGTGTCAGGCGTGTCAGACGGCGTGAAAAAGGAAACAATTCAAATTCACGCGCCTTTAAATACTTATCCTTTCATCTTCTCTTAATATTGAAACGATTCAAGTTCCTATGAAACATTGAGTTACCCTTTCGCTTCATATGAAATAGCCTTCTCTTCCAACATACTGTATCCTCACATCATAATTAACCGAAGTGTATTGCTGAGAAATAGCCATTAGTACCACGATCAAGACTTGTGGAAAATCATAAAGATCTTCGTGCAAGAGTGTGCCAAAGAAAAAGAAATAAAGTGAATGATTTGTGGGATTCAAGTGATGTCGATTAAGACATGAAAGAGTGGATCCCGGGCACGAATCTCTTCCTTCAAAGTCAAGAGAGACTTAGAAGTGTCTGTGTGGTTTCCCGTTAAAATACGATCAAATGCTTATCAAGAAGCATTGAAAGGCATCTTTTAATTATAAGGGTATTAGGGTGGCTTTCGCTTCAACCACACTACGTAGCTTGATATAAGATCGAAAGTGGGATGAAGTACTTGTGAGACCAATGTGGCTTGTAAAACAAGTAGGTTGGATCATTTTTCAGTGACTTGGTGACATTTGTAGAAATCTCAAAAACAAAAATAAATTGGATCTTGTTGGGTAGAAAAGTCTTGGGGTTAGACAATTTCATAAAGATCGCTCAAAAATAAAAGAGATTTCTTGGTATCCCACAAAAGTGGTTTTGGTAATATTTGGGTGAAAACTAGAACGTTTGATTGTTCACCGTCAATTCATTATAGGTGTTGGACTTTGGGTTCCGCTTAGCATGTGGTGAAACGAAACTAAGATCATTAACGCAGACATTGTGTAACCGTAAACCTCAATTGTAAATGCTGAGAGTCACAAGGGTTACAAGAATGGAATGAAATATAATGGATAAAGATGTAGAGATGGTTAAGGAACCGAAAATACCTCTGCTAAGCGAAAGTGACCAAGCAGTTAACTCTTAACTCAATATGAGAAGAGTCAGGTAGCTCGTGACTTAAGTGATTTTTATCAGCCTGGTTGGGAAGAATCAATTTGTTTATATCGAATCAGTAAGGCTTAACTTGAAGTCTTTGAGGCTTTAGATGACATACAACAACATGCTTCTAAGGACACTTAGCTATTACAAAGATAAAGAGTGTTATACCTACCCCAACTCCATCATTGGAAGTCGCCCATGAGTCCTTTCAGTGTGATATTTTTGATGTTTTGATTTTATTTGTGAAAAATAAAAAGGAATAAAACTAAACACAAAATAAAATATTTTGGATATTTTGATTTTTCTAAAAAAATAATGAAAATAGAAAAGAAAATATTTTTGGATTGTATGAATTTTCTGAAAAGAAATAAAAACAGAAAAGAAAAATATTTTTGGATTTTATGAAAAGGAATGAAAAATATAAAACTAGTTAAGAAAAGAAATACATAGTGTACAAAAAGTATACAACCGAAACTTCACCTTTGGAGAGATGAAGCGAAATAGACCGAGCGTTCGGTTCATTTCGGTTCCCGAAAAATACGGAACCAAAATAGACCGAGCATTCACTCTATTTTGCTTGCCCAATTTTAATGAGGCGAAAGTAGTTTTGGTACCGATTCAACATTCATCATTCCTAAGCCTTGGAGTATTTTATTAAAACTTGCTTCTGGTAAGGCTTTTGTGAAAATGTCAGCTAATTGGTCAGCGGATCGAACAAAGTGAATCTCCACTTTACCATCTTCAATGTGATCCTTGATGAAGTGGTATCTTAGTGCTATATGTTTCGTTTTGGAGTGTTGCACTGGGTTGTGACATATCCTAATAGCGCTTTTTGAGTCACAATAGAGGGGAATCTTCTTCATGTTTAGGCCATAGTCTGTAATTTGACTTTGTATCCATATAACCTATGAAGTGCAAGATGCTGCAACAATATATTCAACTCCGCCCGTAGAAAGAGACATGCATGTTTGCTTCTTGGATTGTCAGCTAACGAGTTTTCCATCAACGAATTGACATCTGCAAGTTGTGCTCTTTCGGTCTAACCCACATCCTTTAAGATCGGCATCAGAAAATGCTTGAACAAAGAAGCCAGATTTCACCGGGTACCAAAGACCGAGAGATGAGGTTCGCTTCAAATATCTGAAGATATTTTTCACAGCCACCAAATGAGGGTCACGTGGATTAGCTTGAAACCTGGCACAATAGTAGACAGAAAACATGATATCTGGTCTACTAGCTGTTAAATACATTTGAGACCCTATCATTTGACGATAGAGTGTTATATCAGCAGCCGGTTTCTCCAGAGATGGTGTCAGCTTTGTTCCGAATGCCATTGGAACCTTTACTTTAGAGTCTCCCATCATACCGAACTTAGCGAGTAGAGTCTTCATGTAAGCCTCTTGATTAATGAATATGCCTTCGGGTACCTGTCTTATGTTCAGTCCAAGGAAAATGTTAATTGGACCCATTGAGCTCATCTCAAACTTAGTCTCCATCAACTTCCAGAATTCAACTGTTAAGCTAGGATTCGTAGAACCGAAGATGATGTCATCGACGTAAATTCGGACAATCATTAGGTGTTCACCCTCTTTCTTGTGAAAGAAGGTTGGGTCAACTGCACCTTGTTTGAATTTATACATTTTTAGAAAACAAGTTAGTGTTTCATACCAGGGTCTCGAGGCTTGCTTCAGACCGTAAACTGCCTTGTCCAGAATGTAGAAATGATTGGGAAACTTCTCATTCACAAATCCAGGTGGTTGCTCAACGTACACGGTCTCTTGTATTTCTCCATTCAAAAACGCACACTTGACGTCCATTTGAAAGACTTCGAAATTCTTGTGAGCAGCGTATGCCAGAAAGATCCGAACCGATTCTAACCTTGCTACAGGAGCGAAGGTTTCTTCATAGTCGATTCCTTCTTCCTGACAATATCACTTAACCACTAGCCTTGCTTTGTTGCGTATCACGTTCCCTTATTTATCCATCTTGTTCTGGAATACCCATTTCAAGCCAACCATAGATGCATCCTTTGGTGTGGGAATCAGTCTCCAGACTCGATTTCGCTCAAACTCATTGAGTTCGTCTTGCATAGCTTGTACCCAATTAGAGTGATCAAGTGTAGTATTCACTGTTTTCGGCACAATATTGGAAACAAACGAATTAAACATGCAGATTCCTATTTGAGAGAATAAAGCAGTTTGCTTCGCTTTTAGTTGAGAGTATGTAAGAACTCCATCAGATGATTCGCCAATTACTTGAGTTTTTGGATGATCGGGTATCCATTTTGCGAGTGGAGGATAATTTGGCTCGTAAGCAGGATCCAATTCAACATTTATTTGTTCTTCAAATTCTGATTGAGAATCTTCGTCATTTGTATTATTATTCTCCCCCTCGAATGACGAAACAATTTGAGCATCTGGTTCAGAATTCTCCCCCTCGATTCCATGGGTCATTGTTGGAGATGGGTTCTCCCCTTGGAACGACAATTCATGTCGTTTCGGTGTAGATGAGCTCTCCCCCTCGAATGTGGTGCGGTCATTTGTAGGTTCGCTTGGACCTTGAGATTCATTTGGACCTTGAGTTACATTTAGACCTTGAGGTTCATTAGAATCCTGAGATTTGCTTTCCATTGCTTTTGCATCTTCATTGATTATCTTCTTTAGATTGTCGACCTTATTATCAGCTGCCTTTGCTTCAGAGAGAATGGATTTCTCCGGTTCATCAAAGAGTAATATGTACTCTTTAAACATATTTGATATGGGAGCCGTAACGTGACCTGTTTGTGGAAATATTTCCTCTATTAGAGTTTCGCTTAATTGAAGTTTCTTCACGTAATTATCATCAAAAGTGACATAGTAGGTTTCTTCGATTTTCTTTGATCTTTTATTCAGCCCCCTTTATGCCTTGGAGGTAAGAGAATAGCCAAGAAAGATCTCTTCGTCTGCCTTCACATCGAATTTGCTTCGGTTCTCTTTAGAATTAAAGATAAAACACTTGGAACTGAAAACATGAAAAAACATAACGTTAGGTTTACGATTATTCAGAATTTCATATGGTGTGATGGAAAATCGCTTATTGAGGAAGGTTTGATTCTGGGTATAGCAGGCAGCCGCAATTGCATCAGCCCAGAAGTACAGAGGTAGGGAAGCGAAGCTAAGAATGGTTCGGGCCGCTTCACACAATGAACAGTTTCGCCTTTCAACTACACCATTTTGTTGTGGAGTATAAGGAGCAGAGAAATTGTGAGACACTCCCTTTTCAGTAAGAAATTCTTCAAACTCTTGGTTCTTGAATTCCAACCCATTGTCACTTCGTACATTTCTAACCACCTTTCGCATTTGAAGCTCCACTTGCATAATAAAGTTCTTGAGCTTTGGAGTCGCCTCTGATTTCTGTTTAAGAAAGAAAACCCACGTAAAACGTGAAAAATCATCAAATATTACAAGAATGTACTTACTACCACCGATACTTTCTATGGCTGATGGACCACATAGATCGATATGTAGAAGCTCAAGAGGTTCGATGATCTTCGTGTTAATACGTGTGGGATGACTCTTCCGACTTTGCTTTCCCATTTCGCATGCAACACACAAATGTTCCTTGTCGAACTTTAGAAGTGGCAGTCCTCGCACATGATCACCAAGAACTAGCTTGTTGATGTCTTTGAAGTTAAGATGCGAAAGATGACGATGCAACAACCAGCTTTCATCAGAATGAGCTTTCGTTAGAAGACATACAACAGGCTTCCCTCGTATCGGATTCAGATTTAAAGGATACATTTCGCCTTTATGTTGGGACTTCAACAGAACTGTCTTTGTTTCCTTTTCAATGATTTAGAATCCTTCATCATCTAATAAGACCTTCAAGCCAGTCCCCACAACTAATTGCGATACACTTATGAGGTTGTGTTGCAATCGTTCCACGTATGCTACCTTTCTAATCGAAAAATCCCAATTCGTGATCATACCATAGCCTTTTATTGTGCCATACGAGTTGTTACCATATTTGACACATCCACCATCTTTTAGAGCCCGAAACTCTCTCAGTTCTTCCCTTCTCCCTGTCATGTGATGCGAGCAGCCACTATCGATGTACCATTCGTTGTCGAACTACTCGTCACTGATAACCTGCAAAATTCAAGCAGATTTAGGAACCCAAAGTTGCTTGGGTCCACGTGAGCCTTTTACAGAACAGGGAATAGTAATTGAAAGATCAACCAGATAAGTTCTTTTTATTAAAGTGGTTTCGTCCTTCCTTTTGATGGTGAAAACCTTAATTTTGTTATCTTTTGGTTTGTTTAAATCAGGTTGAGGAATTTTATTTTGATTCTTAACAAACTCGTTGTCGTGTTTCCTAGGGTTAGCAGACGCCTTCTTTGTTTGCTTTTCGTCTTCTAAGACGAGCTTTCCTTTTCCCTTGGCATCCTTGTTAGGATTTTTCTTTGGTTGAGAATGAGGAGGATGCGAGTTAGGACCGAAGCTGCTCTTTCGGTTCTTGTCGATGCTCATTTTTGGACTGAAACTCCTTCTTTGGTTTGTCTGACTGCAAGATTGGCAATAAGTGCATGGACCACAGTTAGCCTTTGATCTTGCTTTCGCATTGAGATTTGACGCCTTTTCTGTGCGAAGATAATTGGAGTTTTGAGACTGCCAAAACTATTTCCTTTCATTGAGATTCTTTTGATATCTTCTGTTTTGCTGGCGTTTTTGTTCGGCAAGTTGCTTTTGAGACTTGTGAATGTTTACTCTTGGCTTCGATTATCTCATGATGAGTTTCATTCTTCAATGTAGAGGTTTCGCTTGCCATCTTCGCAGGTTCGTTTGGAGTTTCTTTGGTACCACTTGTGCTTGGTACATTAAAGCTTGTAGGCTTATTGAGTGGTTCTGCCACATATCTGCCTTTAACCCTCCATGAGGTTCTCTCTGATAAATCGACAGTCTCATCTGCATTGTCAATTGGGGCGGACCATAAATGATCATCACAACCATCATCATTGTCTTCATTTACTAATGCTGTAAGTTTGGTTGTTTGTTCCGGAGTGACTCCGGTTGTGGTGTATACGTAATTTGGTACAGTTTGTATCTTGTGATACACCACAGCCTTCTGTTTCAGAACTTTCGATTTATCTTGGGACATTCGAGTGAATTCGATCGAATTTTCAGATATAAGACCTTTGGTAGGCCCGGTTTCATTTTTGACAAATTCTGAACAGTCAACTTCATCCTCTATAGATATTTCGCTCATATCACTGTCCTCATCAAATTTAGAAGTGTTAGTCAACTTCATCCTCTATAGATATTTTACTCATATCACTGTCCTCTACATATATTTCGCTCATATCACTGTCCCCGTCAACTTCATCCTCTACAGATATTTCAGATACAAGACCTTTGGTAGCTCTGATACCACTTGTTAGGAATAAATCCAAGATGATGAATGTGGAATATCAAGAACAATCAGAATCAATCACCACAATATTCAAGTAATCTAATAAAGGTTTTTCGTATATTGATTATCTCATGAATGTACAGAGAAAAACCCTAATCTGGTAAAAACTTTATACAAAAAGCTAACATAATGATTATTTATAGGGAACAATAAATATATACCATACATATAAAATTTATGCCTTAATATAAAACCAATGCCTTAGAAGAGCTCGATTAAGAACTTCTACTATAAAGGCACCGTAGGGAATCATAAAATGATTAACCCTAAAAAGGCTTCCCTAAATAACCAAATATGCCATATCAGTTTCAATATCTCAAATACTCAACAATCTCCCCTAGATGTTGAAACTGATGAAGATCATGATTTCCGATTTTCTTGGCATTTCTCCCCCCAAATTGTGAGACTCATCAGCACATGAGGTCTTCAAAGCGAGAGAAATAGAAATAATCTTCCAAATACGAACTCCCCCTGGAATTATCATCACTCCCCCTTGAATCTTCAACAAATGCCATGGAGAGAATCCGGAAAGTTAAGAAGAATTACCAAGAATCTTCAAAACCCGTCAGATTTGATGAAATAAATCCATTTAAAATGAACCCAATCTTCAAAAATTAAAACCGGAAAAACAACAAAAAATAATTTTGTATTTTTCGACTTTCAAATTTAGACAAAAGAATAGAATAAGAAGCAATGATTTTAGAAGGGTTTGAAAAGAATAAGACCAAAGAAAAATGATAAGAAGTAGAAATCTTTTGGAAATAAGGGATAAAAATGGTAAAAACCCAAGAAATTGAAAGAATTAAGAGTCTGGGGTAGAAATTGTCAAGATCCAAAAATTCCAATGGTTAAAACCTTGGATTTGTAAGGGATTTAGAAACGAGGCTAACTCTGCTAAACTTTGTAACTTCCGAGGGCAGAAACTGGAAAATTTGATAACTTTCGGGGACTGGATTTGTAAATTGTATCATCTTCTTCAATTAAACGCCGATGATACCACTCCATTGACTTTTCAAAGTCAAAATTAAGAAACGATCGTATTCAATCCAAACAACGACACCAAATAAAATTCCGATCGACAGTATAGCATCGTTCCTATTTCAATTGGAAATACCTATTTCAGTTTTGAAATCTGTTTCTTCACCAACGATTATTAATCGATTGCAGCAACAAATCCATAAACTCCGAACGAAAGTGACCTGTGCGAATTTGATTCCAAGTGCGAATCATGATCAACAAACGAAAGTGTGGTAAATACAAATCTTTAATCTCGGTTTCGTTTGCATAACAGTGATTGCGAGACCCACTTGACTTTTCGTTTTTGATTTGCAACTGTGAACCATCACACCATGAACACGAACCTGTAGATGTAGATGAGGAGGCGAACCTAATCCTCTCGGACCGAATCAATTGTTCATGAACCGAAAGCGAATCTCAGTTTCGCTGCGAGTCCAATTACAGGTTCCTAAAAGCGAGCCTCCGATGCAATGTCAATTACTCAATTTTGAGATGCGAATCCTTAATCCCAGAAATACTATTCCAATTTCAGAATGTGAACATATAACTTTCGTGTCTTGAGGCGAGAGACGAACTTTCGCATCTTGATTTTTCAGGTTCGTTGCGAATCTAGTCAATTGATCAGGGACCGAAAGCGAATCTCAGGTTCGCTTCAAATCCAATTGCAGGTTCGCTCCCTTGATTAACCCAACCGAACGCTTCGCCTATGAACAATAGATTCGCGTTCGTTTCTACAATTCCAATTTGTGACTTTCGCTTCTTGTAAGTTCGGTTCTTAATCTTGAGTAAGGTTCGGTTCTTGATGATTATCTCTGATTCCCACCTGTGAATTTGTTAACGTCAATTTACTGGAACGCTCAATTGTAAATGAGTTTTACATCAAGTTACCAAATTGGTCCTCAGTGAATTAGCTAAGAATCGGTTTTTGCCCAACATCAGGAAAGTAACCCTGTTTGTCTTAAATTGCGAAAGTAACACTTTATTTCTTCAGAGTGGCGAATCTGACCCTACTTAATGCTGTGAACTGACAGCTTGTGCCCTATTTGCTGAAATGTGTCAGGTTTCAGCCTTCTTTTTGCAGGAAAATCACTTTTTCACCCACCTTTTCAACCTTTTGTTATTTCCAATCAATTAAAAATCAATGAATTTGATTTCTTCAACGAGATTTCATATCTTTGACCCAATATTCACTAGATTTCACTTTTTTTTTTTTTGACAAAGGACATAACTTTTTGTGGGACTTTTGGTACCCATTTAAGGTTCAACATTGAAGTTGGTTTCTTGCACACCCACTTATTTGAAGAATATCTATCATCCTCTGAAAATAATACCCGCTTCTTAGTTGGAAAACAAAAATTTCCAAAAACTTCATTGAACCCACCGAATACTGTTTTCTCTTCCTTCCAACTTCTAATCATTTTATATGAAGAAAAATGAGAATTGAAGTTTCTTTGAACATGCTTGACTTCAACTTTCCCAACTTTTTCATAAGCATTGGGTACTTGTACCTTGGGCATCCAAACCTTCTTCATTTTACCTTTGTTATTCTTCCTCTTCTTTCCATTCTTGTTTCTGGGCTTCAGAAACGGATTTTGGATCTGAACAACCTTTTCACTATTCAGAATCTGAACATTTGAATACTTTTGAACACAATCCTTAGGAGTTTGATAAATATGAACATCTTGAATTATTGGCTTTCTGTAGGGAACCAATCCTTCAAAGACATCACCAGAACACAATAAATCATCTATTGTTGTTCCAATAGAACAAAATGTCTTTACTTTCATGATTTCCAAAGATTTTCTTTGAGTTTCATCTTCAGAACAACTAAATTCGGATTGTAACTCATCTGAAACACATGAACCACTTGACTCCCCCTCAACAAGAACATCTGGAGTCACTTTTTCTTCAGAAACTTGAAGAACAACATGAACTTCTTCTTTTTCTTTTCTTTCTTTCATAGCAAATTCTTTTCTTTTTCTATCTAACTCCAACTGTTGTTCATTTTTCATATCTAAATGCGCTTTAATAATACAAAATTGATGTATCAAAACTTCATCAGTTACTAAGACACAACTTCCATATTGATTACAACTTGTGAACTTATCTATCTCCCTGTCAACAAAGAGATTATAGATCTCTATAGCATCTCGATCCATATATTGGTTGTACAAACGTCAATACTTCCTTAATCCCAGACGAAAATTTGGATAATTGATCTTTAATCCAAGATCGAAAACAGAAGATAAAAACAATGAGTTTGGTGAAACCATTAGATTTTGAACAAGTGACCAAACTTGAAGAGAAAGAAAGTAGATCTAATAAGAATTCTAGAGAGAGAAAAAGGATCTGAGATAGTTTCTAGAGAGAGAAAACAGATATGAAATGATTTGTAGAGAGATAAAGTAGATTTGAACACGAAAATTTGAATAAACACGAAATTTTCTTATAAATGTCTTCCAAAACATGATTCAAGAACAAATCGAATGAAATAATTAATGGGTTTTAGCCATATGAACATTCCGATGTGCACATGCAACCCTAATGCTTGGATCTAGGTTTCTCTAATTGAACATACATTGAATCCAAGACTTCTAATGGCTAATAGAGTATAATAACAATATGAAATCAAAATTAGAAGATTACCTTGAATCACTTGCTTGATCTTCTTGTCATTGGAGCTTTAGAGTCACAATTGTCACTCCTCTAATGGCTTACAAACACCAACTAGCAAGAGGATGATTTGAGAGAGAGGAGAGGGAAGAGAAATCGGCCAGGGTTTCTTTCTAAAGCACAAGTGTCGATTTCCTTAACCCTTGGGGTCCTTTTATACTTGTAAGGCTCCTAGGGTTTCACCTTTAAACCCTAATTGGATAACTTAGGCCCTAAGCAATCCAATACCCTAATTGATAAGCCCTAGGACGAATTCTAAGCTTATCCTAAGCCCTAGAAATCGTCCACCATTATCCATAAGGGATTTATAGCCCAAAGTCCAACTATCATACAATTGACAGTTTATACCCCTTTATTTAATTAATCTCTTTAAGTCACCAAATTAATTCCTAATTAATTTATGACTTATATTAATCAAATAATAATATTATCCCTTATATTATTCTCATAATATATTAATAATATTTCTTCTCTCATAATAAATCATCCTGTCAAGTTGCTATGGTGAAGGCAACCCAAAAGTGTTGGAATAGTGTCTACGGCCGCAACTATATTAGGCAAGTAATTGACCCGGTTGTGCATGGTCCTTTTGGGTTGCCTTCACCATAGCAACTTGATAGGATGATTTATTAAGAGAGAGTAAATATTATTAGTATATTATGAGAATAATATAAAGAATAATATATTGTTATTTGATTAATATAAGTCATAGAATTAATTGGAATTAATTTGGTGACTTAAAGAGATTAATTAAATAAGAGGGTATAAACTGTCAATTGTTTGATAGTTAAACTTTAGACTGTAAATCCATATAGATATGGATTGGGCGGATTCTAGAAGCTAAAGGATAGCTTGAATCGTCCATTGCTTATCTAAGGAATGGATTTGGATAGCCTTAAGAGAAGATTATCCAATTAGGGTTTAGGTTGTAACCCTTAAGGAGTCTACAAGTATAAATAGACCCTATGGCAAAGGGAAATCGACACTTCATCTAAATTAAGAGAACCCTGGCCGATTTCCTCCCCTCTCATCTCTCCTAAATCATCCTCCTTGCTATTTGGTGTTTGTAAGCCATTAGAGGAGTGACAATTGTGACTCTAGAAGCTCCAAGACAACAAGATCAACAAGGAATTCAAAGGTATGATTGTAGATCTGTTTCAATATTGTTATTACACCTAAATAGTCATTAGAAGTCTTGGATTCAAAGCATGTTTAATTAGAAAGCCTAGACCCAAGCATTAGGGTTTTGCATGCGCACATAAGAAAGTTCTTATGGCTAAAACCCATCAGTGGTATCAGAGCCTAGCTTGGTTTTCATTAAATTGTTGCTTAATTATCTGAAACTAAACTGCAAAATTCGATTTTTGTGTTTCTGAGTCATGGACTCGGCGAGTCCCTTGGTGCACTCGACGAGTCCAAGCGTCAGGAATGGCCAGATTCGGGATTTCTTCATGATTATCTTATGGAAACTTACCTTAATCATATTAGATCAACCCTAATCCGATTTTTTGATATATATGACTATTATCTTGATCTAATTAAAGATATTTATCAACTAATAAAATATTTAATTTCCTTATATGATAATTAATTAATTATTTTGATTATTTTGGTAATTATCTTGCAAGAAATCTTGAATAAATCAAATATAGATAATTAGGAAATTAATTGTTAATTGAAATTATTTGTTATTTGATCCTCCATGTTTTAAATGTTTAAAACTTGTCCTCAAGTTTTGAAATTTATATTTTGTAATTAAAAGTTTTAATTTAGACAATTTAAATTTCAAACCCTAGATTTTAAAATGTTAAAAATACAACCCTATACTAATATAATATTACAAGATTAATATATATTTGTATAACTAAAATGCTAGTCTTACCGTTAGTAGGCCTCATTCACGAAGCCGATCTATAAGGTGGGTATAAGGTTGCAGCCTATAAAATGGCGCTTAATGGGTGTACACTCACACCCACCGCTTGCTTGATCGGTGGAGGGTCGTTAGCCGAACGGGTAGGATAGGGCAACCTCATCCTCTCATTAAAAGTATAATAGGAAATACAAAGTAACTACACATATTTTAAAATTTCCCAATCTTAGTTACTTTAGGAAAAGTGAATTGATGCAATCCCATGAAATTACACTTTGCACCCTTGCTAAGAAGTTAGTGGAGCGTGTGTGGTTTACCGGCACACTAATTGGTTCTAGGCAAAGGTGGCAAAGGGTGATTCATTGTTTATCATAGTTCGATGGAGCATGTGTGGTTTACCGGCACATCGAATAGGTGATCGTTACAATGAAGGCACCATGTGAATTTGCATGGTAATTCACACCCGCTTTGTGATCCTCGGTATCCCAGTCACAAACTAGAGGGGCATATCGAGATTTAAACATGCCATTGAATAGTTTCAATGAATCTCATCCGAACCTAGGAATTCTCAATACATTTAGAACTAATAGTTAGGTTTTATGGTGGAGAATTAGTGAATCGTCATTCACTTACCTTCAATTTATTTGCATGTTAGATTACGACATCCCTTTTCTCATATGTAAATGTTATTGTTGGATCCTAGACCTAATTTTTCTTATTGGGTGATAATTAGGGATTCATATTCTAATCTATCTTTGTCCTTTCTATTTGTAGATGTCGAACGCAAACAACGCTGCTGCTAGTTCTTTCACGTTGATGAGCCTTTGCCAAAAGGTCACCTTCGATGGAACGAACTTTGGTGAATGGATAAGATACATTCGCACCATTGCTCGCTATGAGGATAAGGAGTATGTCCTCGATGAGAAGCTCGAGAAGGTTAACCCTGAAATCGCTGCTCCGGCTGAAATTACCGCTTTTGAAACTCATGAGCGAGATGCAACGAAGGTACATTGCATCATGATAGCCACCATGAACTCCGAATTCCAAAAGTCCTACGAGGACATGTACCCATACGAGATGCATCAAGACTTATTGGAGAGATACCACCAAAACGCGAGACAAGAGCGTTATGAGATTTTCATTAACATGATTTCCGCTAAGATGGGTCATGGAGAATCTCTTACCGTGCACCTGCAAAAGATGCAAAGGTATGTCGAACGCCTTCGCAAGTTAAATGTTGACTTTGGGGAAGACTTGGCGATCGACATGGTGCTTCACTCTTTGCCTCCGTGTTACAATCAATTTAGGATGACCTACCACATGAACAAGGAAGAGGTCACCCTAAGCAAGCTCCGAGGTCTCCTTAGGGTTGCTGAAAGCAACCTCAAGGACAAGTCTGTTTCACCCCCTCCCAATCCACCCGCTGCTCCTGTTTTGTCCATTGGGTAAGGAGGAGGCAAGAAGAGGAAGGCTCCGTCTAAGAGCCACCGCAAAGGAAAGTCCCGAGATGGTTCCTCCTCTAGTGGGACCAAAGTTGATCCTGCTAAGCCTAACCCTAACCCTAAGGAGGCAGAATGTCATCATTGCCATAAAATAGGGCATTGGAAGAGAAGCTGCCCAGACTACCTGCAAGCCATAAGGGAAGGAAAGATCAAGCCGTCTTTCGCAGGTATATACACAATTAAATCTAATGATTCATCTCATGCTATTTCTTGGGTCCTTGACACCGGTTGTGGTTACCATATTTCTTCTGAATTGCAGGGACTAAGAAGAAATAGGGATGTGGTGCATGGAAGAATAAATCTAATCATGGGGAACAGAAGATCGTCGCCTGTGACCAAGATTGGAGTGTATTCTTTAGTGCTTAGGAATAATTTATGTTTAGATTTGAACAATTGTTGCTATTCGCCAGAAATGGCTAGAAACATCATTTCATTTCATGGTTTATATAGACAAGGTTTTAGATTTTCTTTTAATAATGAGAATGGTTCTATTTTGGCTTATCTTTGAAGCTATACCATGTAATGGAATTTATGAAACTGTTATGATTGTTGATAACTTAGGAAATGATGTTTTGAATATAGATTCTTCCACTAGTATGGATAAAGCATCCTTGTGGCATTGTCGTCTTGGACATGTCAACAAGAAACGCATAGCCCAACTCCAAAAGGATGGAGTGTTGGAATCATTCGACCTTAGGGAAGATGACACGTGCGAGTCTTGTTTACTTGGAAAGATGACTAAATCACCCTTCACGAGTACGTGTGAAAGGGGTGAGGGTCTATTGGACTTAATACATACTGATGTTTGTGGACCGTTTAGATCAACCACGAAGGATGGGAACCGCTTCTACGTGACTTTTACCGATGATTATAGTAGATATGGGTATATCAATTTAATCAAGCAAAAGTCAGAAACTTTTGAAAAGTTCAAAGAGTTCAAGAATGAAGTGGAGAATCAATTGGGCAGGAAAATCAAGATGCTTCGATTCGATCGAGGAGGAGAGTACCTAAGTCTTGAATTCCACGATTATCTCAAAGAGTGTGGAATAGTTTCGCAATTGACGCCTCCTAGGACACCGCAGTTGAGTGGTATGGCAGAAAGGCATAATCGAACCTTATTGGATATGGTTCGCTCTATGATGAGTCGTGCTTCACTACCTATCTCTTTTTGGGGGTATGCCTTAGAGACTGCCGCCCATATCCTTAACTGAGTCCCTACTAAGAAGGTTGCCAAAACACCTCACGAGATGTGGACAGGGAAAGCTCCCTCGTTGGCACATATCAAGGTTTGGGGTTGCGAGGATTTCGTAAGACGAGATACTCACGACAAGCTCGAACCCCGAAGTGAGCGATGTATTTTCATCGGCTACCCGCAGACATCCTTTGGATATCTCTTCTATAGACCGAAGGACAATGTTGTCTTTTTTGCGAGGAGAGGAGTTTTCCGAGAGCGAGAACTCATAGGCCAAGGAGACAGTGGGAGGCAAATCGAGCTTGAAGAGATTCAAGAGTCGATAGATGAAGGAACCTCTACCGCGCTCAACCCGAGGAAGAAACTCCGGTTGAACCGATTGACGAATCCTTACCTCTTAGACGTTCCGATAGAGTTATAGTTCTACCCCAGTTTTATGGTTTTCATATTACTACCGAAGGGGACACGTATATTAGTGATGGTACACTAATAAATCTTGATGAACCTAATAGCTATAAGGAAGCCATGGCAGGCCTAGAGTCTGCGAAATGGAAAGAGGCAATGGATAGCGAGATCCAATCCATGTATGATAACCAAGTTTGGAATTTGGTTGATTATGTGCCCGGACGTAAGACCGTTGGGTGCAAATGGATCTTCAAGAAAAAGACCGACGTGGATGGAAACGTACACACATATAAAGTGTGATTGGTTGCGAAGGGCTTTACTCAAACTCCCGGAGTTGACTATGATGAGACCTTCTCACCAGTTGCGAAGATAACATCTATTAGAGTGATGCTAGCGATTGCCGCATTTCATGATTATGAGATTTGGCAAATGGATGTCAAGACCGCTTTCCTTAATGGAAAGTTGGCTGAGGATGTTTACATGGCTCAGCCAGAGGGGTTTGTGGATCCGAAGCATCTGAATAGAGTGTGTAAACTTGAGAAGTCCATTTATGGACTTAAGCAAGCGTCTCGCAGATGGAATCTTTGCTTCGATGAGAAAGTCAAAGAGTTTGGATTTGTACGAAGCGAAGATGAGTCTTGTGTATATGTCAAAGCCAGTGGGAGTATAGTAAGCTTCCTCGTTCTATATGTCGATGAAATATTACTCATAGGAAACGACATCCCGACCCTGCAGGAGGTTAAGTCCTGGCTCGGGAAGTGCTTCGCTATGAAGGACCTCGGAAAGGCTTCTTACATTTTGGGAATAAGGATAGTAAGAGAAAGAAGTAAGAGACTAATAGGACTTAGTCAGAACACTTACTTACATAAGGTACTAAAACGTTTTAGTATGGAAAACTCGAAGAAGGAAGAATTACCGATACAAAATAATGCCAAGTTGAGTAAGACTCAAAGTCCGAGTACCGAAGCTGAAATAGCAGAAATAAGCCGAGTACCATACGCTTCTGCAGTTGGCTCAATCATGTATGGTATGACTTGTACTCGCCCTGATGTAGCCTTTGCTTTGAGTATGGTTAGAAGATATCAAGGGAATCCTGGCAGAGCACATTGGATTGCGGTGAAGAATATCCTTAAGTACCTTCGGAGGACAAAGGAATGGTTCTTAGTCCTCGAAGGGAGTGATGACTTGAAGGTGCGAGGGTATAGTGACGCCAGCTTTCAGACCGACAGGGACAACTACCGTTCGCAGTCGGGCTGGGTCTTTACCCTGAATGGAGGAGCAGTAACTTGGAAAAGTTCCAAGCAGGAAACCGTAGCTGATTCCACGTGTGAATCAGAGTACATTGCAGCGAGCGAAGCGTCGAAGGAGGCAATATGGTTAAAGAACTTCATCAGTGATCTTGGAGTTGTACCCGCCATAAAGGAGCCCATGGAGATTTTCTGTGATAATGAAGGAGCGGTTGCCCTGACCAAGGAACCGAGGGATCATGGTAGATCTAGACATATCGACAGAAAATATCACTTTATTAGACATCATGTAGAAGAAGGACAACTCGTAGTGAAGAGGATATCATCAGAAGATAACCCAGCAGATCCGCTTACGAAGGGACTGAGTAGGGTTAAGCACTTGCAGCATGCTAGGAGTATTGGGCTGAAGGATGATATTAGTATAGATTAGATAATAGTAGAAACGTTTAATAGATAAATGTAATTAACATTTGATGATTAAATAAAAGAGTATTATTTATGAGTAATGTTACTGTCTTATGTTAATTGTTTAACTATTGTTTCATTTTGCATGTTTTGACTTCCAGAATAATTGAGTTTATTAAGAATAATCGAATTGTTCAAATTGTCCACAATCGTTCATATGTTGGAAGTAGATATGAATGAAGATTGTCATGAATCGGTGCGTAGATTGTCTAAATGGTATTAGACATAGCAAAGGGTTGCTGCGACATTCATGAGTGCTTATGAACTGGTTTTGAGCATTGGAACAGACCCGCGCTTGCTGGAATCACCTTATGGAATGTGATAAAAGGGGTGATCGCAAGACGATAATATCATATAGTCTTAAAACCAAGATATATGGTTTGTTATTTGTTGATTGGTTGTACATTGATAATGCGAAACTGCATCAGTAACTTGATGTTATAAAACGCATTGTTGTGTATGGCTGATTAATGAATAAGTAAATGCATATAAGTCGAAGTTTATCTGTTACTTTTATCCCAAGAGGGTAAAAGCGATATCTCGGCCGCTCGATGATTTGATCTGACTTATGTGCCGGGCCCGGTCAGAACTGAATTGATGTGTTCGATTAAGTTCTATGTCGAATAAATCAGAGATCGAGAGACCAAATGTTAGACAAATTGGTTCCATAGAATTGTCAGCATGATATCTAAACAGAGGACTATACGATCCCTTATCTAAAGGACAAGATTGATTAGATCAGAGTTTGACAGCGTCTTTGAGAGCTACGATTGCAAACCGAAATGTACTTATGCATATAGTTACTAGACTTATCCAAGTGGGAGACTGTTGGAATAGTGTCTAAGGCTGCAACTATATTAGGCAAGTAATTGACCCGGTTGTGCATGGTCCTTTTGGGTTGCCTTCACCATAGCAACTTGATAGGATGATTTATTAAGAGAGATTAAATATTATTAGTATATTATGAGAATAATATAAAGAATAATATATTGTTATTTGATTAATATAAGTCATAGAATTAATTGGAATTAATTTGGTGACTTAAAGAGATTAATTAAATAAGAGGGTATAAACTGTCAATTGTTTGATAGTTAAACTTTAGACTGTAAATCCATATAGATATGGATTGGACGGATTCTAGAAGCTAAAGGATAGCTTGAATCGTCCATTGCTTATCTAAGGAATGGATTTGGATAGCCTTAAGAGAAGATTATCCAATTAGGGTTTAGGTTGTAACCCTTAAGGAGTCTACAAGTATAAATAGACTCTATGGCAAAGGGAAATCGGCACTTCATCTAAAGTAAGAGAACCCTGGCCGATTTCCTCCCCTCTCCTCTCTCCTAAATCATCCTCCTTGCTATTTGGTGTTTGTAAGCCATTAGAGGAGTGACAATTGTGACTCTAGAAGCTCCAAGACAACAAAATCAACAAGGAATTCAAAGGTATGATTGTAGATCTGTTTCAATATTGTTATTACACCTAAATAGTCATTAGAAGTCTTGGATTCAAAGCATGTTTAATTAGAAAGCCTAGATCCAAGCATTAGGGTTTTGCATGCGCACATAGGAAAGTTCTTATGGCTAAAACCCATCAAAAAGGACCATGCTCAACTGGGTCAAATACTTGCCTAATATAGTTGTAGCCTTGGACACTAATCCAACAGTCTCCCACTTGGATAATTCTAGTAACTATATACAAGTATATTCCGATTAGCAATCGTAGCTCTCAAAGACGCTGTCGAACTCTGATCTAATCAATCTTGTCCTTTAGATAAGGGATCGTATAGTCCTCTGTTTAGATATCATGCTGACAATTCTATGGAACCAATTTGTCTAACATTTGGTCTCTCGATGTCTGATTTATTCGACATAGAACTTAATCGAACACTTCAATTCAGTTCTGACCGGGCCCGGTACATAAGTCAAATCAAATCATCGAGCGGCCGAGATATTGCTTTTACCTTCTTAAGATAAAAGTAACGGATAAACTTCGACTTATATGCATTTACTTATTCATTAATCAACTATACACAACAATGCGTTTTATAGCATCAAGTTACTAATGCGGTTTCGCATTATCAATGTACAACCAATCAACAAATAACAAACCATATATCTTGGTTTTAAGACCATATGATATTATCGTCTTGCGATCACCCTTTTTATCATATTCCATAAGGTGATTCCAGCAAGCACGGGTTTGTTCCAATGCTCAAAACTAGTTCATAAGCACTCATGAATGTCGCAGCAACCCTTTGCTATGTCTAATACCATATAGACAATCTATGCACCGATTCATGACAATCTTCATTCATATCTACTTCCAACATATGAACGATTGTGGATAATTTGAACAATTCGATTATTCTTAATAAACTCAATTATTCTGGAAGTCAAAACATGCAAAATGAAACAATAGTTAAACAATTAACATAAGACAATAACATTACTCATAAATAATACTCTTTTATTTAATCATCAAATGTTAATTACATTTATCTATTACACGTTTCTACTATTATCTAATCTATACTAATATCATCCTTCAGCCCAATACTCCTAGCATGCTGCAAGTGCTTAACCCTACTCAGTCCCTTCGTAAGCGGATTTGCTGGGTTATCTTCTGATGATATCCTCTTCACTACGAGTTGTCCTTCTTCTACATGATGTCTAATAAACTGATATTTTTTGTCGATATGTTGAGATCTACCATGATCCCTCGGTTCCTTGGTCAAGGCAACCGCTCCTTCATTATCACAGAAAATCTCCATGGGCTCCTTTATGGCAGGTACAACTCCAAGATCACCGATGAAGTTCTTTAACCATATTGCCTCCTTCGACGCTTTGCTCGCTGCAATGTACTCTGATTCGCACGTTGAATTAGCTACAGTTTCCTGCTTGGAACTTTTCCATGTCACTGCTCCTCCATTCAGGGTAAAGACCTAGCCCGACGACGAATGGTAGTTGTCCCTGTCGGTCTGAAAGCTGGCGTCACTATACCCTCGCACCTTCAAGTCATCACTCCCTCCGAGGACTAAGAACCATTCCTTTGTCCTCCAAAGGTACTTAAGGATATTCTTGACCGCAATCCAATGGGCTCTGCCAGGGTTCCCTTGATATCTGCTAACCATACTCAAAGCAAAGGCTACATCAGGGCGAGTACAAGTCATAACATACATGATTGAGCCAACTGCGGGAGCGTATGGTACTCGGCTCATTTATGCTATTTCAGCTTCAGTACTCGGACTTTGAGTCTTACTCAATTTGGCATTACTTTGTATCGGTAATTCTCCCTTCTTCGAGTTTTCCATACTAAAACGTTTTAGTACCTTATCTAAGTAAGTGTTCTGACTAAGTCCTATTAGTCTCTTATTTGGCTCTCTCACTATCCTTATTCCCAAAATATAGGAAGCCTCTCCGAGGTCCTTCATAGCGAAGCACTTCCCGAGCCAGGACTTAACTTCCTGCAGAGTCGGGACGTTGTTTCCTATGACTATATATACAAGTATAATCCGATTAGCAATCGTAGCTCTCAAAGACGCTGTCAAACTCTGATCTAATCATCTTGACCTTTAGATAAGGGATCGTACAGTCCTCTGTTTAAATATCATGCTGACAATTCTATGGAATCAATTGTCTAGGATTTGGTTTCTCGATCTCAGATTTATTTGACATAGAACTTAATCGAACACATCAATTCAGTTTTGACCGGGCCCGACAAATAAGTCAAATCAAATCATCGAGCGGCCGAGATATCACTTTTACCCTCCTAGGATAAAAGTAACAGATAAACGTTGACGTATATGCATTTACTTATTCATTAATCAACTATACACAATAATGCGTTTTATAACATCAAGATACTGATGCGGTTTCGCATTATCAATGTACAACCAATTAACAAATAACAAACCATATATCTTAGTTTTAAGACCATATGATATTATCGTCTCGCGATCACCCTTTTATCACAATCCATAAGGTGATTCCAGCAAGCGCGGGTTTGTTCCAATGCTCAAAACTAGTTCATAAGCACTCATGAACGTTGCAACAAACCTTTGCTATGTCTAATACCATTTAGACAATCTACACACCAATTCATGACAATATTCATTCATACCTACTTCCAACATATGAACGATTGTGGACAATTTGAATAATTCGATTATTCTTAATAAACTCAATTATTCTGAAAGTCAAAACATGCAAAGTGAAACAATAGTTAAATAATTAACATAAGACAGTAACATTACTCATAAATAATACTCTTTTATTTAATCATCATATGTTAATTACATTTATCTATTACACGTTTCTACTACTATCTAATCTATACTAATATCATCCTTCAGCCCAATACTCCTAGCATGCTGCAAGTGCTTAACCCTACTCAGTCCCTTCGTAAGCGGATCTGCTGGGTTATCTTCTGATGATATCCTCTTAACTACGAGTTGTCCTTCTTCTACACGATGTCTAATAAAGTGATATTTTCTGTCGATGTGTCGAGATCTACCATGTTCCCTCGGTTCCTTGGTCAAGGCAACCACTCCTTCATTATCACATAAAATCTCCATGGGCTCCAATATGGCAGGTACAACTCCAAGATCACCAATGAAGTTCTTCAACCATATTGCCTCCTTCGACGCTTCGCTCGCTGCAATGTACTTTGATTCACACGTTGAATCAGCTACGGTTTCCTTCTTGGAACTTTTCCAAGTTACTGCTCCTCCATTAAGGGTAAAGACCCAGCCCGACTGCGAACGGTAGTTGTCCCTGTCAGTCTGAAAACTGGCGTCACTATACCCTCGCACCTTTAAGTCATCACTCCCTCCGAGGACTAAGAACCATTCCTTTGTCCTCTGAAGGTACTTAAGGATATTCTTGACCGCAATCCAATGGGCTCTGCCAGGGTTCCCTTGATATCTACTAACCATGCTCAAAGCAAAGGCTACATCAGGGCGAGTACAAGTCATAGCATACATGATTGAGCCAACTGCGGAAACGTATGGAACTCGGCTCATTTCTGCTATTTCACCTTCGGTACTCGGACTTTGAGTCTTACTCAACTTGGCATTACTTTGTATCGGTAATTCTTCCTTCTTCGAGTTTTCCATACTAAAACGTTTTAGTACTTTATCTAAGTAAGTGTTCTGACTAAGTCCTATTAGTCTCTTACTTCGTTCTCTCACTATCCTTATTCCCAAAATATAGGAAGCCTCTCTGAGGTCCTTCATAGCGAAGCACTTCCCGAGCCAGGACTTAACCTCCTGCAGAGTCGGGACGTCGTTTCCTATGAGTAGTATGTCATCGACATACAGAACGAGGAAGCTTACTATACTCCCACTGGCTTTGACATATACACCCGATTTATCTTCGCTTCGTACAAATACAAACTCTTTGACTTTCTCATCGAAGCAAAGATTCCATCTGCGAGACTCTTGTTTAAGTCCATAAATGGACTTCTCAAGCTTACACACTCTATTCGGATGCTTCAGATCGACAAAACCCTCTGGCTGAGCCATGTAAACATCCTCACCCAACTTCCCATTAAGGAAAGCGGTTTTGACATCCATTTTCCAAATCACATAATCATGAAATGCGGAAATAGCTAACATCACTCTAATAGACTTTATCTTCACAACTGGTGAGAAGGTCTCATCATAGTCAACTCCGGGAGTTTGAGTAAAGCCCTTCGCAACCAATCGCCCTTTATATGTGTGCACGTTTCCATCCACGTCGGTCTTCTTCTTGAAGATCCATTTGCACCCAACGGTCTTACGTCCGGGCACATTATCAACCAAATTCCAAACTTGGTTGTCATACATGGACTGGATCTCGCTGTCCATCGCCTCTTTCCATTTTACAGAATTCGGGCCTGCCATGGCTTCCTTATAGCTATTAGGTTCATCTAGATTTATTAGTGTACCATCACTAATATACGTGTCCCCTTCTGTAGTAATATGAAAACCATAAAACTGGGGTTGAACTCTAACTCTTTCGGAACGTCTAAGAGGTAATGACTCATCAATCGGTTCAACCGGAGTTTCCTCCTCGGGTTGAGTGCCAGCGGTAGAGGTTCCTTCATCTATCGACTCTTGAATCTCTTCAAGCTCGATTTGCCTCCCACTGTCTCCTTGGCTTATGAGTTCTCGCTCTCGGAAAACTCCTCTCCTCGCAACAAAGACAACATTGTCCTTTGGTCTATAGAAGAGATATTCAAAGGATTTCTGCGGGTAGCCGATGAAAATACATCGCTCACTACGAGGTTCGAGCTTGTCGTGAGTATCTCGTCTTACGAAAGCCTCGCAACCCCAAACCTTGATATGTGCCAACGAGGGAGCTTTCCCTGTCCACATCTCGTGAGGTGTTTTGGCAACCTTCTTAGTAGGGAATCAGTTAAGGATATGGGCGGCAATCTCTAAGGCATACCCCCAAAAAGAGATAGGTAGTGAAGCACGACTCATCATAGAGCGAACCATGTCTAACAAGGTTCGATTATGCCTTTCTGCCACACCATTCAACTGAGGTGTCGTAGGTGGCGTCAATTGTGAAACTATTCCACACTCCTTGAGATAGTCGTGGAATTCAAGACTTAGGTACTCTCCTCCTCGATCGGATCGAAGCATCTTGATTTTCCTGCCCAATTGATTCTCCACTTCATTCTTGAACTCTTTGAACTTTTCAAACGTTTCTGACTTTTGCTTGATTAAGTAGATATACCCATATCTACTATCGTCATCGGTAAAAGTCACATAGAAGCGGTTCCCATCCTTTGCGGTTGATCTAAACGGTCCACATACATCGGTATGTATTAGGTCCAATAGACCCTCACCCCTTTAACATGTACTTGTGAAGGGTGACTTAGTCATCTTTCCAAGAAAACAAGACTCGCATGTGTCATCTTCCCTAAGGTCGAATGACTCCAACACTCCATCCTTTTGGAGTTGGGCTATGCGCTTCTTGTTGACATGTCCAAGACGACAATGCCACAAGGATGCTCTATCCATACCATTGGAAGAATTCATACATAAAACATCATTTCCTAAGTTATCTACAATCATATCAGTTTCATAAATTCCATTACACGGTACTGCTTCAAAATATAAGACACCATTTAGATAAGCAAGAATAGAACCATTCTCATTATTGAAAGAAAATCTAAAACCTTGTCTAAACAAACCATGAAATGAAATGATGTTTTTTTGCCATTTCTGGAGAATAGCAACAATTGTTCAAATCTAAACATAAACCATTCCTAAGCAGTAAAGAATACACTCCAATCTTGGTCACAGGCGACGATCTTCTGTTCCCCATGATTAGATTTATTCTTCCATGCTCCACATCCCTATTTCTTCTTAGTCCCTGCAATTCAGAAGAAATATGGTAACCACAACCGGTGTCAAGGACCCAAGAAATAGCATGAGATGAATCATTAGATTTAATTGTGTATATACCTGCGAAAGACGGCTTGATCTTTCCTTCCCTTATGGCTTGCAGGTAGTCTGGGCAGCTTCTCTTCCAATGCCCTATTTTATGGCAATGATGACATTCTGCCTCCTTAGGGTTAGGGTTAGGCTTAGCAGGATCAACTTTGGTCCCACTAGAGGAGGAACCATCTCGGGACTTTCCTTTGCGGTGGCTCTTAGACGGAGCCTTCCTCTTCTTGCCTCTTCCTTACCTAATGGCCAAAACAGGAGCAGCGGGTGGATTGGGAGTGGGTGCAACAGACTTGTCCTTGAGGTTGCTTTCAGAAACCCTAAGGAGACCTTGGAGCTTGCTTAGGGTGACCTCTTCCTTGTTCATGTGGTAGGTCATCCTAAATTGATTGTAACACAGAGGCAAAGAGTGAAGCACCATGTCGATAGCCAAGTCTTCCCCAAAGTCAACATTCAACTTGCGAAGACGATCGACATACCT
The DNA here is from genome assembly GCF_051521515.1 of Lactuca serriola. Taxonomy (NCBI): domain Eukaryota; kingdom Viridiplantae; phylum Streptophyta; class Magnoliopsida; order Asterales; family Asteraceae; genus Lactuca; species Lactuca serriola. The sequence goes on from NC_136416.1 coordinate 40,661,713, forward strand.
TTTCATCTTTTGCAGGTGCACGGTAAGAGATTCTCCATGACCCATTTTGGCGGAAATCATGTTAGTGAAAATCTCGTAACGCTCTTGCCTCGCGTTTTGGTGGTATCTCTCCAACAAGTCTTGGTGCATTTCGTACAGATACATGTCCTCATAGGACTTTTGGAATTCGACATTCATGGTAGCTATCATGATGCAATGTACCTTCGTTGTATCACGTTCATGAGTCTCAAAAGCAGTCATTTCAGCCGGAGTAGCGATTTCTGGGTTGATCTTCTCGAGCTTCTCATCGAGGATATACTCCATGTCCTCATAGCATGAGATGAATCATTAGATTTAATTGTGTATATACCACAACCGGTGTCAAGGACCCAAGAAATAGCATGAGATGAATCATTAGATTTAATTGTGTATATACCTGCGAAAGACGGCTTGATCTTTCCTTCCCTTATGGTAACCACAACCGGTGTCAAGGACCCAAGAAATAGCATGAGATGAATCATTAGATTTAATTGTGTATATACCTGCGAAATACGGCTTGATCTTTCCTTCCCTTATGGCTTGCAGGTAGTCTGGGCAGCTTCTCTTCCAATGCCCTATTTTATGGCAATGATGACATTCTGCCTCCTTAGGGTTAGGGTTAGGCTTAGCAGGATCAACTTTGGTCCCACTAGAGGAGGAACCATCTCGGGACTTTCCTTTGCGGTGGCTCTTAGACGGAGCCTTCCTCTTCTTGCCTCTTCCTTACCTAATGGCCAAAACAGGAGCAGCGGGTGGATTGGGAGTGGGTGCAACAGACTTGTCCTTGAGGTTGCTTTCAGAAACCCTAAGGAGACCTTGGAGCTTGCTTAGGGTGACCTCTTCCTTGTTCATGTGGTAGGTCATCCTAAATTGATTGTAACACAGAGGAAAAGAGTGAAGCACCATGTCGATAGCCAAGTCTTCCCCAAAGTCAACATTCAACTTGCGAAGACGATCGACATACCTTTTCATCTTTTGCAGGTGCACGGTAAGAGATTCTCCATGACCCATTTTGGCGGAAATCATGTTAGTGAAAATCTCGTAACGCTCTTGCCTCGCGTTTTGGTGGTATCTCTCCAACAAGTCTTGGTGCATTTCGTACAGATACATGTCCTCATAGGACTTTTGGAATTCGACATTCATGGTAGCTATCATGATGCAATGTACCTTCGTTGTATCACGTTCATGAGTCTCAAAAGCAGTCATTTCAGCCGGAGTAGCGATTTCTGGGTTGATCTTCTCGAGCTTCTCATCGAGGATATACTCCATGTCCTCATAGCGAGCAATTGTGCGAATGTATCTTATCCATTCGCTAAAGTTCATCCCATCGAAAGTCACCTTTTGACAAAGGCTCATCAATGTGAATGAACTAGCAGCAGTGTTGTTTGCGTTCGACATCTACAAATAGAAAGGACAAAGATAGATTAGAATATGAATCCCTAATTATCACCCAATAAGAAAAATTAGGGCTAGGATCCAACAACAATATTTACATATTAGAAAAGGGATGCCGTAATCTAACATGCAAACAATTTGAAGGTAAGTGAATGACGATTCACTAATTCTCCATCACAAAAACATAACTTTAAGTTCTAAATGAATTGAGAATTCCTAGGTTTGGATGGGATTCATTGAAACTTTTCAATGACATGTTTAAATCTCGATATGCCCCTCTCGTTTATGACTGGGATACCGAGGATCACAAAGGGGGTGTGAATTACCATGCAAATTTACATGGTGCCTTCATTGTAACGATCACCTATTCGATGTGCCGGTAAACCACACACGCTCCATCGAACTATGATAAACAATGAATCACCCTTTGCCACCTTTGCTTAGAACCAATTAGTGTGCCGGTAAACCACACACGCTCCACTAACTTCTTAGCAAGGGTGCAAAGTGTAATTTCATGGGATTGCATCAATTCACTTTTCCTAAAGTAACTAAGATTGGGAAATTTTTGAAAAACATGTAGTTACTTTGTATTTCATATTATACTTTTAATGAAGGGATGATGTTGCCCTATCCTACCCGTTCGGCTAACGACCCTCCACCGATCAAGCAAGCGGTGGGTGTGAGTGTACACCCATTAAGCACCATTTTATAGGCAGCAACCTTATACCCACCTTATAGACCGGCTTCGTGAATGAGGCCTACTAACGGTAAGACTAACATTTTAATTATACATATATATATATATATATATATATATATATTAATCATGTAATATTATATTAGTATAGGGTTGAATTTTAAACTTGTAAAATTCTAGGGTTTGAAATTTAAATTGTCTAAATTAAACTTTTAATCACAAAACATAAATTGCAAAACTTGAGGGCAAGTTTTAAACTTTTCAAAACATGGAGGATCAAATAACAAATAATCTAAATTAAGAATTAATCACATAATTATCCATATTTGATTTATTTAATGATTTCTTGCAAAACAATTTACCAATTTAATTAAAATAATTAATCAATTATCACATAAGGAAATAAATGTTTTATTAATTGATAAATATCTTCAATTAGGTCAAGAATATACTCATATATATATCATAAAATCGGATTTATATTGATCTAATATGATTAAGGCAAGTATCCCAAAGATAAATAGTAAGAAATCCCGAAGATTGCTCTTTCTGACGCTCGAACTCGCCGAGTACACAGATGGACTCGCCGAGTTCATCAGGCAGAGGACAAAAAAATGATTTTTTTAAGCAACAAACAAGCAATCAATGCATCATTTCAATAGAAATCAATCTAGGCTCTGATACCACTGATGTGTTTTAGCCATATGAACATTCGTATGTGCACATGCAACCCTAATGCTTGGATCTAGGTTTCTCTAATTGAACATACATTGAATCCAAGACTTCTAATGGCTAATAGAGTATAATAACAATATGAAATCAGAATTAGAAGATTACCTTGAATCACTTGCTTGATCTTCTTGTCCTTGGAGCTTTAGAGTCACAATTGTCACTCCTCTAATGGCTTACAAACACCAACTAGCAAGAGGATGATTTGAGAGAGAGGAGAGGGAAGAGAAATCGGCTAGGGTTTCTTTCTAAAGCACAAGTGCCGATTTCCTTAACCCTTGGGGTCCTTTTATACTTGTAAGGCTCCTAGGGTTTCACCTTTAAACCCTAATTGGATAACTTAGGCCCTAAGCAATCCAATACCCTAATTGATTAGCCCTTGGACGAATTCTAAGCTTATCCTAAGCCCTAGAAATCGTCCACCATTATCCATAAGGGATTTATAGCCCAAAGTCGAACTATCATACAATTGACAGTTTATACCCCTTTATTTAATTAATCTCTTTAAGTCACCAAATTAATTCCTAATTAATTTATGACTCATATTAATCAAATAATAATATTATCCTTTATATTATTCTCATAATATATTAATAATATTTCTTCTCTCATAATAAATCATCCTGTCAAGTTGCTATGGTGAAGGCAACCCAAAAGGACCATGCTCAATCGGGTCAAATACTTGCCTAATATAGTTGTAGCCTTAGACACTAATCCAACAATAATGAGTTGAAGAAAACAGATATGAACAAGATTTTTCAATAAAAACGAGGTATAGGGTTTTTCTTTTCAGAAAACTTACAAAACTTGAAGAACAAGGTGAGATTCAAGATAATATATCGCGATAAACAAGATCGATTCTTGCAAAAATCGCTGAGATCTACAAGAACCCGCTCTGATACCACTTGTAGAGTTGGAAAACTCTTTGAAGATCGATTAGATTCTTAACAAGTAAATCAGAACGTAAACAATAGAAAGAACACACGATGAATCAAACAGATGTTGAATGATTAAGACTGCAACACCTCAGAAGAGCTCGATAAAGATCTTCTACTGTAGAGGTATGTTAGGATTACAATCGAATGAAAGATAATAATCAGAAACATTCTAATGACGATGCATGCATGCACCATAAATACTAAACCCTAATAATAAAAACACGACTGGACAAGCCCAAACTGTGATATAAATTGGACAGAATACAAAAGCCCAATGACATAACTCCTAGACTCAACAGGAAACACATGATTCATACGAGGATAAGGAAAAATCACAAAGCTGCTAAGGAATTGGTAAAGGAGTGTATAGTGTAACGCCTGTAGATCCGGGCTAGTCAATTTAGAGATAATAGGGGTCGAAAATGACTTTTCGACAAAAGATTATTTAGAATAAATAATCTTAACCAAATTGTAGAATATGTATCAAGGGTTCCGTACATATAAAGAACGCCGAAATCCGAGTTATAACGAAAAAGTTATGGCACGTCGAAGTTTTACGGCAAAACCGACACGGCACCGGGAGACGTAAATAGGGAATTTTTGATAGATGACTTTTTAGCCTTAGTGTTCTAAATAAAAGTTATAGTATACGTTAAACCGAGAACATAGAAAAAAAGAACGCCCAAATCTGACTTCGTATGAGGAACTTATGAATTTTCTAAGATTTGACATAGCAGTGCACGACTTGAAACTCGAATTTTAGTTCGAGCGGTTTTTGGCCTACGCATCCTAAATGAGAGTTGAAGATCTCATTAATAGGAACTCAAAGATAAAAAGACAGACGAAAACGAAGTCCGTATGTAGAAGTTATGAATTTTACGTAGACATTTAACAATATAATCTCCTCCTACTATTAAATTTAAGATCGGTCGAGAATTAGCGGACAAATTCTAAATGAAAGTTGTAGATATTGTTTTTAACTACGTGTGGATATAAAAAGCGTCGAAAATGGAGCTCGTATGCGAAAGTTACGGGGTTTAGAAGTCGGCAGGGTGTTGTGCGAAATCGAGTGATGTGGCTGAATATGGGCCAAGGCTTTCTCCCCAAGGCAAGCCACCAGAAGGTGACAGGTGGCATGGACTCGATGAGTAGGAGGACCTACTCGACGAGTAGAGCTGTTTTTCAACCTATAAATAGAGGTGTCCGGTTCCCTCATTCTCCACCCATTCCAACTTCTTCTTTCTTTCTCTAAACTCTCTCTCTAGCCCCCAAACCCCCCCTAAGCCTAGGTAAACCTCCTAGCACCCGAAGGAAGCCCCGAGGCTCCCGAAGCCTCGAGAAAAGAGCCTTTCGGCTCGGGAACACTGCTCCAGCGAAGCCCGGTTTTCGAGAAAACCCGCTGTAAGTGAGTTACGCCTAACCTATCTTTAGTATAGCTTATGTTTCAATATAGTAATGTTATTAGGAACTTATAATGAGTATTTGGGACATTATTATGAGTTATATAAGTGTCATTATAATATCTTTTTAACCACTCACGGTACGGGGAATCCGGTTTGGAGGGCCGCTTGGGTTGTTGGATTTCAGAAGTGTTATATGCCAAAATGGTCCTGCCCTCCGGTGTTTTATGTCTGGCCCCTGTCTGTACATAGTGGGTGAAGAGTATTGTTTAACGCTTATATAATAGTAATAATAGTTAGACTATTAATTAGTCTCGGTGAATATTAGACTAAACTCTAGTGGTAATGATACTAGGTTCTGTCAAAGGAGCTGTTTAAAGTAAACGAAGTGCCGTCCGAGTACCGAGTCACCACCTTATCAAGTGAGTGTATAGTTACTTTCATCTTACACATAGATATGAAATATTTTATATGAATTACGTGCTATGTGTGTATACTGTCTGAATACTTGCTGTCTATGCTGGATGAAATGATTTCATACATGTTTTAAATGATTTAAACTGTATATGTATTTTATATCTACGAAAATGTTGGGTAAAACATGGGTAGATGAAATAGTTGATGTGAAATAAAATGATGAGAGATAGGTGTTGATAGGAAGGTGATGATAATTAGGTGAGGATAGATAGGTGATGATGAATCAGTGATGTAGGATGAAAGATACTATAACCTTGCCCGACAATTTGGAGATGTAGTCATCTACCATAGTATAGATGGCGACCACGGACTATTATACACAACCCCATGGAAACACCAACAGGCTCATAACCTGTAGGTGATGAATTACGAGTTCAGGAGATGTTGTAACTACGTATTCATGTGATGATACTCTAACCATTACTATGAATTACGAGTTCAGGCGATGTTGCAACTACGTATACATGCGATGATACTCCAATCCTTACTAGGTGCGTATTGAGGGAGTAATCCCCGAACCATTATTGTCTGTGTGATGTAGGCGATGATCCTTAGGAAAAGTTCTTAGGAACGAACATATAAGGAAATGCGATGTAAAGAGATGAGAGGTAAATACGATATAGGAGATGAACCTTAAGGTAATACTTTAGGGAATATTAAATGAAGATAGTGGGGATGGGTAACTGGGTTAATTGTTTGATATGTATTATGTAAAGAAACAAGTTAACTATATTATTGTCAGTTGAAAACCCTATTCCAACCTGACCCACTTAGTTATTTGTATCACAGGTGTTGATATGAAGTCACATTACACTGAGAGATTAAGGGGATATAAATTACTAGTGATAATAAATGTAAGTTATGTTTATGCTTATGTTTCTGTATTGAAAATGACATCCCAAATGTTTTAAAATGAATAAAAATAGTTTTCTTCGGAAATGCTTTAATAACGTATTTATCATGTTTTACTGGGAACAAATTCCGCAACATTTTTTATTAAAAGATGTACTCTAATTTTTATAAAGCATAAAAAAATTGGTCTTTTCTGGCTGTGAAAATGGGGATGTCACATATAGTGTGATCTATCATTATGACCAGATTTTAATCTATATTCATGTATATTTTTAATATGGTGATGACTAGAGGTTTGGGTGTAGGCACTAGCGACCTAGGGAGGACAGGTCCGAGTGATGCTGAGATCCGTGGGTAGATTGCCACCAAGGTATCTTCAGCAGTTAGAGAGACGATTCCATACCTGTTCAAGTCCATAAATACTGAAGTGATAGCCATGTTCGACTAGCGCCTTGTCGTCATCACTATTGTTGTTGCCACTACATCCGCTGCTACCGGACATCTAGAAGTTGGGGGGATGTCCTACCATAAGTTCCATACAACAAAACCCCCTGAGAAGTTTGATGATGTTAAAGACCCATTCGTTAGTATGAGATTGATTGCAGATGTTAAGGGATGCCTCCACATGTGTTCTTATCCCGATAACCTGAAGTTCAGGTACGCGTTGAACCTTCTTCTCTTGGGAGTGAAGGATTGGTGGAACTTGGCTTATAAGGTCCTTTTTCCTGCTGAGCGGAGTGCATTTACTTGGGAGCATTTTACAGACATGTTCAGATTAGACTATGTTATGTCGGTGGAGAAGAAGAGAGACTAGTTCAGGAGTATTTTCTCTCAAGCAGACTGTAACACTTGGATTTTGTTATGTTCCTTTTTATCCCTTTTGTATTTAATTATTGAAATTTTGGTCCATGGAGTTAGTATGCGGGGCATACCATTGGGTACGCTTATGTACTAGCTGAGAAGCTAGTACGTGGGGTGTACCACATGGTACGCTTAGTGTACTAAGTGGGTTTTGATCGCAGGAGCGAGGTCTCGTATGCTGGGCGTACGAGGGTTAAATGAAACCCTAATTTTAAGGTTTTGCGCCATATATAAATTCCTTAAGTCCCTAGGGATGGCCTCTTTACCAGCCTCCATACCTCCTAAACCCTAAAATTCGACCCTTAGCCATCATTTTGTGTCTTAGAGCTCTTGAGAAGAAGTTGGTGCTTATTTTGCTCATTTTGAAGGGATAGAAGAAGGTTTAAGGTGCATTGCTTAGTGTGAAGCTTATGTTGGATAGGGTGTCTAAGTCCATAACTATATTTGGTATGTACTTAACCCGAGATTAGCATGGTCCATTTGGGTTGCACTTCACCAGAACAATTTATAAGGATAGACTTTTGAGATGAGGTTATTTATGGTTTATTAATATATTATAAGTTCTAATATATTAATATGAAATCATATTATTTAATTAGTATTGATCAAGAATTAATTTGAAATAATTTTGTGATCAAAAGAGCCTAATTAAATATATGGGGATTGATTGTGTAAATCAATCCCCATATATTTAATTATATATTTAGGAAAATGTGAAATTGATGCTAATCTATGAAAATTGCACTTTGCACCTTACCAAGCCATTGATGGAGCATGTGTCGTTAACCGACACATTAACTTGGACTAGTAAAGGTGGAAAAGGGTGGCTCGATGTTTATTATAAGATCAATGGAGCGTGTGTGGTTGACCGTCACATTGATTGGGTGATAAAGTCGAGAGTACCAAGCACATTTTGCATGGTTATTCACACCTTGTTTGTGATCCTCAGTATCCCAGTCACAAACCTGAAGGACATAATCAAGATTCAAACATGCCATCGAATTGTTCAATGAATCTCAAAGGATCTAGGAGTTTCAATCCAATTAAAACTTAATAAATATTTTGTTTTCATGACGGAAATTGGTAAATCGTCATTTACCTACCTTCAAATATTTTGCAAGTTGGATTACGACATCCCTCTTCCAATTTGTAAAATATTGTGTTGGATCCTAGCCTTAATATTTCATTTGGGTGTTTTATTAAGGACTCTTTATCTAATCTAAACTTAAAGGTTCAAGACTTCAAGCTCCATCAAAAGGTATTTCATCTAACCAGAATTTTGTAGTATAGATACACCATTGTATGGTAGTTAGGATGATGCTTTGGAATTTTGAATGTATGCATGTATAATAGAGAAAAAACAGATCCAAAGCATATAAGGTTGCATGTACACCATAAGAGTTTTAGAATGCTCAAAACCCAACAGTGGTATCAGAGCCTAGGCTTGTTTTCAATTATACTTGATGCTATTTGCTTGAAAATACTGTAAAAATTAGTTTTCTGCTGTTCTGGACAGTGGACTCGCCGAGTCCATGTATAAACTCATCCAACTCGCCGAGTTTGTTCTTGGACTCGACGAGTTGGAGCCCCCGAGTGCAGATTTTTGATGTTTTTGGCTGGAATTGGACTAGAATCATTACCCTAAGCTGTTTTTGAACTTATAAACCTGTTTTTTGATATGGTAATGATCATGCTAATCCAATTTAAAACATACTTGTCAAAGTTTCAAGTTTTATATTAAGTTCATATGATTCTTGAAAATTGTTGATATGAATTATGCATGCTTATGTGTTTTGTTAGATCATAGAAATTACTTGACATGCTTGTTAGTTTAATTTTTGATCTAAATGTTTTTTGATGAATTCCATAACTTGTCCTCAAGTTATGGAAAATGGAAAGTTTTTCTTTAAAAGTTTCATTAAACTCATAGGTTATAGAAACTTGAAGAGTCTGTTCCCATAAATGGTTTTATGAACTCCATAACTTGTCCTCAAGTTATGGAATGTCAAAAGTCTTTTCTTAAATCCTATATTAAACTCATAAGTTATGGATTCCAAAAGTTTTTTGAATTGTTCAAAACTTACCCTCAAGTTTTGGAATTTGTAAATGTATAGTCTTCTTTTGACACATTTAATTCCAAACCCTAGAATTTTAAAAGTTTAAAATTCAATCCTTATACTATTATAATATGATAGGTTTAATATATATATATATATATATATATATGTGTGTGTGTGTGTGTGTATATATATATATATATAAGAGTAAAGTCAGTCTTACCGTTAGTAGGCCTCTATAAGGGGGGTATAAGGTTACTGCCTATAAAATGACAGTTTAATGGGTGTCCACTCTTACCCACCGCTTCCTTGACTGGTGGAGGGTCGTTAGCCGAACGGGTAGGATAAGACTCTAATTCTCCCTTCATTAAAAGTATAATGATAAATACTAAGTAACTAAACACTTATAATTCCCAATCTTAGTTACTTAGGAAAATGTGAATATGGTGCTAACCCATGAAATTGCACTTTGCACCTTGTTAAGCCATTAGTGGAGCGTGTTCGGTTAACCGAAACAATAATCGGGAATGACAGTGTGTGGCAAAGGTTAGCTTAATGTTAATCATAAATCAATGGAACATGTGTGGTTAACTGGCACATTGATTAGGTGGTTGTAACATTGGGTGTACCAAGCTAATTTGCATGGTTATTCACACCTTGCTTGTGATCCTTGACAACCCAGTCACAAACTTGAAGGGCACAATCGAGATTTAAACATGCCATTGAATAGTTCATTGAATCTCAAAGGATCTAGGAGTTTCATTTCACTTAAAACCTAAAATTCTTTTTCGTTTTTCGTGGTGGAAATTGGTAAATCGTCATTTATCTACCTTCAAATATTTTGCAGTTTGGATTACGACATCCCTCTTCTAAATTGTAAAATATTGTGTTTGTGGTAGTGTCATAATTTACCAAATGAGGAAAGGTTCCCATCACCCAAGTTTCAATTGGACAAAAACTTGGAATCATGCAAGTTGCATTGTATGATGAAATGAGAATTTTCATCTATGATAAATTAAGACTAATTCTTTGTTCACATGTATATGTGAGTCAGGTGAAGGACTAGACAATTGGGTACACTGGGTGTGCACTGGTCAGGTCCACCACAAATATCGATAAGACTATTCATCATGTTTTACTAGAGTTTAGTAAATATGGTTATGCTTACAAGTTTAAGTATAATTCTGAACATTGGAAAGGTTTCAATGTATGGCAGGACGAATAAGAGGAATCAAATTAGGCAAAAAGATAAAGGTTTCTCCAATCTGAAGAGATGGGAGAGTACTTTAGTATCATGTTTTATGATCATCTTAATGATTATGAAAAACCATGTAACAATTGATCCTCTAAGGATATCTTAGTGTATTTGTATGGATAAGAAGAGGAATCGTGAATTGTTGAAATGGTTAAATCAAGAAGATGATTCATACTTCGTTCCATAACAAGTCTTAGAGTCATACTCCAAGATTGTAACCATGACTGACATAAAGAAAGGTTTAAAACACTTATCAAATGTAGAGAACAAGTTTTCTACTCTTGTACATTTGAAATTGGTAAGTTGTGATGTTTTGGATAAAACAAAGACCAACTAAGGCTAATTGTGTGAAGTTTTTGTCTTAATAAGAATCCACACTAACTCTTGCATATTTGATTTGTCTTGGCAAGAGAGTCTTATATGTCAAGAGGTCAGTGGGAGCCTTAAAGATCTTAACAAGTTTCAAGAACTAATCAAGAATAAACCTATTGTTTATCACTAGCACATGACTTAAGGTTTTTTTTAACCTATCGTGTTGACATATTCTTATCTATGCAAGAGATTTTTATGAGTTCTTAATTGTTTGCATAACAACCTAGGAAGCAATGGTAGGCCCTTGTGCTACCAAGTGGCAAGAAATTTAGATTGAACAAGTTTAGTCCATATGAGTTTGGATTTGTCACTAACCTTGACTTGTGATTATGGTTATGACGAATTCACATGGATAAGAACACATATACCATAAAATTTAAGTGTCATAAGGTTTATCTTTGATTCATGAAAATGATGGTGAGGAAACGCTTTCACTAAGTAGATTTTAAGGAGATAGCAATTGTGATATTTGCATTCTCAAATTCGATTATGATTACGACATCCCTCTTCATAATCTGAATTGTGAGAAATGGCAAAGGTCTAAACATTTCAAACTTATGGTTGTAAGGTCTAGAACTGTTTAGACACACATGTGAGTTGTCTAAGGAAAGGTGTATGATTTTGACAAGCCTAGATAAAGTCTTATCGAAGCATCTCGTATCAGAAATCTAAACTTTGGTAAGAAAGTCAATAAGTATTGATTTCTAGAAGTCCAGCTGATTTCTGGGTACATGTCAAAGCTAGTGGGAGCATAAGTGTTATGATAGTAAGTTAATAATTGTGATACTAGTGGGAGCATAATTATTATAGAAAATGTTGCAAGTTAGCAATGTTAATTATAGAAAACAAAAGTTTCAGGGTTTGAAAACTTGTTTTTCTATAATTATGGGAGAGGAATTCATACTTCATTTCAAATCTAAAAGATTAGATTAAGATTTTAACCAATTTTAGTCGAATATATACGAATGTTATGTTGGAATGGTTCAACATAAGGAAATTCTATATATGAAAAGTTTAATTGCGTTCTCAAAATTTGGTTATGATTACGACATCCCTTTTTATAATCTAAATTTTGAGAACATGGAAAAATAAAAATATTGTAGCAAAAGACTGATCAACTATCATGTATTTATGTTAGACATTATGAATCGTGTCCCATATCCTTCAGGTATAGGATTGATTGCATATGCTATAATATTCTCATGTTCTTAAGTTTCCAAATGCCTAGGGGATTTAGAGGAAAAAAATGAATAGAATCGGATATGACTAAAGTGGGTAAACAACTGTTAAGGACAATCTAAGGTTCGCCAAAGATTGGTCGTTTAAGGACAGTTGGAAGTATAATAATGGAAGGACCATATTGACAATATTATGAAAAGACAGGAGTCTATTAATAATGAGTTGTCATATGGAAAATATGGAACGTTTCCATATTGAGAGTTGAATAATAGATAAGAAAGTTAGAAACTTTTATGCAAGAAGGATGTTCAAAGAAATAGTTTAAAAACCGGTTTTTTAGTTGAACCGGAATGATGACCGGTTTTCGGTTCAACCGGTTTAACCGGTTCGACCGCTGAGTAAACCGGTTTCTATAATTTTTATCTTTTTTCGTATTTTCGTACACATAATTATATACACAAATCAAGAATATGATGTCACAAGTTCAAACATTAAAATACACATGAAAACAAGTTGTAGATCATTCTAAGTACATTAAAATAACTCACAACCATATGTTTTACATCAATCCATGTGCATTAAAAAGCAAATGAAGTCCTATATGAATATAAATGCATCAAAAAACTTCATAATATTTATCATATGTTTTTATTCAAAAAAATTTAATAAATATGAAAAAACTACCAAAGTTTATTATGCAAAAGGTTTGGATTCCATATGTTTTTATTCAATTTAACCGGTTTAATTGAACCGGTTCAACCGGATTTTTGTAAAAACCAGCCGGTTCAATCCGGTTCAGAAATAGACATAAAATCGGTGATAGTTGAACCGCTCACTTCCCGAATTCCCGGTCCAACCGGTTCGACCGGCCGGTTCAAATCGGTTTTAAAACATTGGTTCAAAGGAATGTACCTTGAATTTGAGGCTTCATTTCCATGGAATTGTCCTGTAACAATCTCTAGAGGAATATTTTGTAATATCATTGGTCAAGTCTCTGTGACTTTTGGTAGCTAGAAATTACAAAAGAATCATTGCATGATGGTTTAGAATCTGACACTTTCTAGCAGTGAGAAGAATTGGGAATTCTTACACTTGTAATAAGAATTTGGAATTGTGAAATGAGAATCATTGAAATGGTTAATTGATCTATTTCACAAAGTAGGGACCATAGACAAACATAGTGTGCATGCTTGGAGCATGGCATAACTATTGTTTAGATAAACATAGTGTGCATGCTTGGATCATGGCATGACTATGGTTTTAATTCAAGTATTAAGTTGATTATTTGAAACAATATACAATGAATAATGAGTAATCAATATGACTCAAAAGTTTTGGGGCCATATAGGATTAGTATTATTCTTGTGTTTCACTTTGCATGTTTTGACTTTCCGAATAACTAGGTTATTCAAACCATCCACAATCGATCATACTTTGGAAGTAGGTATTGAGGCAAGACTGTCATGAATGGGTCTGTAGTTTATTTAGGACAAAGTGGCTGCAGTGTTCATGAGTACTCCTGGAATTAGATTCGAGTAATGGATTCAACCCATGCTCATTTGAATCACTTCATGGATTTTATCGCGAGTGATCATGAGACGATAATATCTTATATTATTCAAACAGAGACGTGTGAGTTGTAGTTGTGATTCGGTTGCACATTGACATATGTAAACGTACCAGTAACTTTGTGTTATAAAACATATTGTTGTGTGTGATTTGATGAGTAAGTACAAGCAAGCATTTGAGTCAAAGTTTATCCATTCCTTTTACCCTCAGAGGGATAAAAGCGATATCTATGGGCCCCTCTATGATTTAGTGATGACACTCCTAAGTGCTTTGCCAAGCATGGACTGATTTGATTTTTTCAATTAGTCAGTCGTCATAGATAGGAAATCGGGAAACAATAAATGGACAGAGAGAATGATTATAATCCATGTCTCAGTCCATATGATATCTAGAATGGAGAAATATATGATCTCTTATCTAATGGACACGTCATTTGACTAGGTCAGAGTTCGACAACGGCTTTAAGAGCTACGATTGCTACTCGGGATCTTGGAGTCATACTTGAATAATAGTTTTAGACTTATTCAAGTGGGAGACTATTGGATTAGATGTCTAAGCCCATAACTATTATTGGTATGTACTCGACCCGAGAGTAGCATGGTCCATTTGGGTTGCATGGCATCAGAACAACTGGATAGACAAATGAGAAAAGGTTATTGATGCTTTATTTAATATATTATAAGTTCTAATATATTAATATGAAATCATATTATTTAATTAGTATTGATCAAGAATTAATTTGGAATTAATTTTGTGATCAAAAGAGACTAATTAAATATACAGGGATTGATTATGTAAATCATTCATTCTTATATATGTGGTCTTGTGATCCATAGTCCTTCATGTTGGGCTTAACCCATGTGGTAACCCATGGATATTCCATGGAGGTTAAAATCCATGGATCATGAAGGAAATGGAAAGTTATGCACATTAAGGTTTACATGGTGTAGCCTTAAATGAGACACACTATATAAATGACCCCATGGTTCATGAAATGGATATTAGTGGATACACAAAGAGGGAAAAGTCGATTTCATAGAGTGAAACAAGTAATCTCTTCTCAAGTTATTCTAATTGTTGGTGGTGTTGTGTGATTCCATTTGAGGTGCAACACTTGGGGCACTAAGCTCTAAAAGTTTCAAGACTTCAAGCTCCATCAAAAGGTATGTCATCTAACTAGACTTTTGTAGTATAGATACACCATTGCATGCTAGTTTGGATGATGCTTTGGAATTTTTAATGTATGCATGTATAATAAAGAAAACATAGATCCAAAGCATATAGGGTTGCATGTACACCAAATGAGTGTTAGAATGCTCAAAACCCAACATAAACCCACCCATGCAGGTATTTATACTCTTCTATCTAAAAACGCATCACATACTAACTCTTGGGTGCTTGACATAGGTTGTGGATTTCACATTTGTTCTGATGTGCAGGGCCTAAAAAGAAGTAAGGATGTGGATCATGGGAAGATAAACTTGATCATGGGGAATAGGAAGGTTTCACCTGTCACCAAGATTGGAGTTTACTCTTTATTGCTTAGTAGTGGGTTAGAAATAGATTTGAATAATTGTTGCTACTCGTCTGATATGGCGAGAAATATTATTTCCTTTCATAGTTTGTACAAACAAGGTTTCACATTTTCGTTTGATAAAGAAATTGGTGCAATAAATGCTTATTATAATGGTGTTTTTATTTTAAAGCATTACCTTGTAATGATGTATAAGAAACTGTGAATGTTGTAGACAACTTAGAAAATGATGTGTTGCATATCGATTCTTCCAATGAATTGGATAAAGCATGCTTGTGGCATTGTCGACTTGGACATGTCAACAAGAAGCGCATAGGCCAACTCCAAAAGGTTGGAGTTTTGGAGTCATTCGACTTAAGGGCGGATGACACTTGCGAATATTTATTACTTAGAAAGATGACTAAATCACCCTTCACTGGTACTTGTGAAAGGGGTGAAGGTTTGTTGGATCTCATACACACCGATGTTTGTGGGCCCTTCAGAACCACCACAAGGGATGCTAACCGCTTCTATGTGACTTTTACGGATGATTACAGTAGATATGGCTATGTGTAACTCCCCGATCCTCAAGTATTTCTTTATTATGAATTCCTGGATAAAGCTCTACTCGACGAGTTGGTCAACCCACTCGTCGAGTAGCAGCGGGGTGAGAACGCGTCTTTAGCGATCTACTCGGCAAGTCCATTATTAGGACTCGACGAGTAGGAGCTGACAAATGAAACCCTAAATCCCAAGGTTTGCGCCCTATTTAAAGGAGCCCCAGCCTCCTTGGGCTTCCTTATAGTCTTTGAGAGCCCTTATAAACCCTAATTCGTATGTGTGTTCCTTGGAGTGGTTTTGAAGCTTAGAAGAGAGGATTTTAGAGGAAGGGAGTTAAAAGTGCAAAGGAAATTGAAGCAAGAAAGGAGGGGGGAAACGAGTTTTTCCTCAGCTAGCATCTTTTGAAGGTATCAAAATGCCATTCTTACTTCCTTTTTTTTTTCCTCTTGTTGAGTTCTAGGTCTTTTTATGGATTTTCAAGTTGGGATGTTGAGCTATAGGCTAGATCTGAAGTTGTAACTTCAAATCTGGACCCTCCTTGGGTGCTAGAGCCATAAAGTTGTTGTATTGGTTGTGGATGAAGTCCCTCTCGGACTAGAAGCTCCATTAAGAACTTAAAATAGACTTTTGGAGCCCTTATAGCCATGCATGTACGTAAAGTTTGCAACTTTACGTGATAAGTATGCCCTAGAAGCTTGGATCTGTGATTTGGAGCCGCTGCATGGCTCAAAACAAATCTGTATGGAAAGAGGACTGAATGGACTCAGCGAGTTGCAAGGGTGACTCGGCGAGTCCCATGAAGATATTCATTGAGCTTGGCGAGTTGGATGAACAACTCGGCGAGTCCAATTAAGATCGCCATAAAACTCGACGAGTTGAAGAACAACTCGGCGAGTCGGATGAATTTTCCCTTGGATAGACTTGCGTGGGTACCCGTCGAGTTGCAAGGGGGAAACTCGATGGGTGGCCCTTAAGGATCGATCGGGATTCGAAGGAACTCGACGAGTCACTCCGGTGACTCGGCGAGTTGGAATGTGCTCCATGAACTCGGTGAGTGGCCGAGTGCACTCGGCGAGTAGAGGTCAACATGGACTGTTGACCTTGATTGAGGACTCTGACCTTGATCAGGAATTTCTAAGAGGTTATGGGGCGTCTCATAAGGGTAATAACTTATAAGTATATTGTGTTATGGTTATAGGTGGTGGAGCCAGTGTCAAGTGATCCGATAGTTGGAGTTTGCATTTCTATCGACATCTGCGGGGTGAGTTATCCTTACTATATCAATAGGGTCTACGGCACTAACGCCGGCCCTTATGATTTACATCCTGGGTTAGGATGGTTTCTTTGCTATTTCCTTGTTAGATTTCATCCTGGGTTAGGATGGTTGCTTGTTATTGCCATGCTAGATTTCATCCTGGTTTAGGATGGGTGTTATGTTATTGCTTTGCT
This sequence comes from Lactuca serriola, assembly GCF_051521515.1. Lineage (NCBI taxonomy): Eukaryota > Viridiplantae > Streptophyta > Magnoliopsida > Asterales > Asteraceae > Lactuca > Lactuca serriola. Next base: position 40,679,035 of record NC_136416.1, read on the forward strand.
AGAATTTATCCTGTTTAGGATGGTTGTTATATTAGAGATCGGTCGTTATGGTATGCTGCATAAGATTCTGATCTATAGGATCGGAATCAGGATGGATAGTATGTTATGCTTTTATGATCTGTGAGGATCGGTGTGTTAGTGACCTGTTAGGTCGATACTCTAGCCAAAGACTAATATAATATATAATAGAAAAGAACAGCTATGAGTGAAACTCTATGATTGATGGTCAATGAGATAGATATGTTTGCTATGTTTACATGCCAGTATATGATAGTATGCGTACATGGTTAGTTGCTTGTTGGTTGGGTTGAGGCGGTCCTGCTTTGTGTTGAAGGCCAACACACCCTCTGAGCGGTCCAAGGAGACTGTAGGCCCACGCGGCGGACCAGTCATGCCGAAGGCTTGGGATAGATTCAGATAGACTATGGGCCCAGTAAGGAGGACCAGTCTGGCCAATGGCCCAGTATGTATGTTGTTTGATTGATTGTTATGGATATGGTTCTGCCAGTGTGGTATTGGTGTTTTGGGGGTAGCTCACTAAGCCCTCGGGCTTATAGTTTTCAGTTTATTGTTTCAGGTACTTTCGGAGAGCGAGGGACGGCGAAGGCGTGACCGTACCGCTCCTCATCCTCATGATCTATTTTGGGACACTCTGATGATAAATGAATTGGAAATGTTTTGTAAAAACAATTACTGTTTGACTCTTTTGTTAGTATTAAAAGTTTAAATTTGGCGTAAATTTTATGGGTGTTACACTATGTCGACTTAATCAAGCACAAGTCAGAAACTTTTGAAAGATTCAAAGAGTTTAAGCAAGAAGTGGAGAATCAGCTGGGCTGGAAGATAAAGATGCTCCAATATAATAGGACTTAGTCAGAACACTTACTTACATAAGGTACTAAAACGTTTTAGTTTGGAAAACTCGAAGAAAGGAGAATTACCGATACAAAGTAATGCCAAATTGAGTAAGACTCAAAGTCCGAGTACCGAAGCTGAAATAGCAGAAATGAGCTGAGTACCATACGCTTCTGCAGTTGGCTCAATCATGTATGCTATGACTTGTACTCGCCCAGATGTAGCCTTTGCTGTGAGCATGGTTAGCAGATATCAAGGGAACCCCGGCAGAGCCCATTGGATTGCGGTTAAGAATATGCTTAAGTACCTTCGGAGGATGAAGGAATGGTTCTTAGTCCTCTGAGGGAGTGATGAATTGAAGGTGCGAGGGTATAGTGACGCCAGCTTTCAGACCGACAGGGACAATTACCGTTCGCAGTCGGGCTGGGTCTTTACCCTGAATGGAGGAGCAGTGACTTGGAAAAGTTCCAAGCTAGAAACCGTAGCTGATTCAAAGTGCGAATCAGAGTACATTGCAGCGAGCGAAGCGTCGAAAGAGGCAATATGGTTAATGAACTTCATCGGTGATCTTGGAGTTATACCTGCCATAAAGGAGCCCATGGAGATTTTCTGTGATAATGAAGGAGCGGTTGCCTTGACCAAGGAACCGAGGGATCATGGTAGATCTCGACATATCGACAGAAAATATCACTTTATTAGACATTGTGTAGAAGAAGGACAACTTGTAGTGAAGAGGATATCATCAGAAGATAACCCAGCAGATCCGCTTACGAAGGGACTGAGTAGGGTTAAGCACTTGCAGCATGCTAGGAGTATTGGGCTGAAGGATGATATTAGTATATATTAGATAGTAGTAGAAACGTGTAATAGATAAATGTAATTAACATCTGATGATTAAATAAAATAGTATTATTTATGAGTAGTGTTACTGTCTTATGTTAATTGTTTAACTATTGTTTCATTTTGCATGTTTTGACTTCCAGAATAATTGAGTTTATTAAGAATAATCGAATTGTTCAAATTATCCATAATCGTTCATATGTTGGAAGTAGGTATGAATGAAGATTGTCATTATTGGTGTGTAGATTGTCTAAATGGTATTAGACATAGCAAAAGTTTGCTGCAACGTTCATGAGTGCTTATGAGCTAGTTTTGAGCATTGGAACAAACCCGCGCTTGCTGGAATCACCTTATGGAATGTGAAAGAAAGGGTGATCGCAAGACGATAATATCATATGGTCTTAAAACCTAGATATATGGTTTGTTATTTGTTAATTGGTTGTACATTGATAATGCGAAACCGCATCAGTAACTTGATGTTATAAAACGCATTGTTGTGTATAGTTGATTAATGAATAAGTAAATGCATATAAGTCGAAGTTTATCTGTTACTTTTATCCCAAGAGGGTAAAAGCGATATCTCGGCCGCTCGATGATTTGATTTGACTTATGTGTCGGGTCCGGTCAGAACTGAATTGATGTGTTCGATTAAGTTCTATGTCAAATAAATCGGAGATCGAGAAACCAAATGCTAGACAAATTAGTTCCATATAAATGTCAGCATGATATCTAAACAGAGGACTATACGATCCCTTATCTAAAGGACAAGATTGATTAGATCAGAGTTTAACAGTGTCTTTGAGAGCTACGATTGCTAATCAGATTGTACTTGTGTATATAGTTACTAGACTTATTCAAGTGGGAGACTGTTGGAATAGTGTCTAAGGCTGCAACTATATTAGGCAAGTATTTGACCCGGTTGTGCATGGTCCTTTTGGGTTGCCTTCACCATAGCAACTTGACAAGATGATTTATAATGAGAGAAGGAATATTATTAATATATTATAAGAATAATATAAGAAATAATAATATTAATATTTGATTAATATAAGTCATAAATTAATTAAGAATTAATTTGGTGACTTAAAGAGATTAATTGAATAAAGGGGTATAAACTGTCAAATGTGTGATAGTTATAGTTTGGGCTATAAATCCCTTATGGATAAGGGGGGACGATTTTGGGGGCTTAGGATAGCTATAGAAATCGTCCAAAGGGCTTATCTATTAGGGTATTGGATTGCTTAGGGCCTAAGTTATCCAATTAGGGTTTAAGGGTGAAACCCTAGGAGCCTTACAAGTATAAATAGACCCCAAGGGCTAAGGGATTTCGTGACTTGTGCTTTGAGAAGAAACCCTAACCGATTTGATCCCCTCTCCTCTCTCCTAAATCATCTTCTTGCTAGTTGGTGTTTGTAAGCCATTAGAGGAGTGACAATTGTGACTCTAAAGCCTCAAGGACAAGAAGATCAAGCAAGTAATTCAAGGTAAACTTCTAATCTCTGATTTCATATTGTTATTATACTATATTAGCCATTAGAAGTCTTGGATTCAATGTATGTTCAATTAGAGAAACCTAGATCCAAGCATTAGGGTTGCATGTGCACATAGGAATGTTCATATGGCTAAAACCCATCAGATATGTGAGCGGTGCGGAATCGCAGGATAAGTTACTAGTTAGTCGATGTCCCCTGTTAGTGAGGGTTGAGCGCAGATTATGTTAAATACAATTTAGGGCGTTGTGGTGATACTTGACACAAATATGGGTAGGTGTGGAAGGTAGTAGGGGCCCATACTACTGTAAGCACAGGACCCATACGCATATCAAGGAAATCACAACCCCTAGGGTTTGAGGGTAATTGGTCTTCCGTCATTATATGATGTGTCTGAGACATTGAGTTTGTTTGTTGTATGGTGGTGACGAGACGTGTTGCTTCGGGGTCCGGATCAGGATCCGGATCAGGATCAGGGTCAGGAGACGGAGGATTAGAGGTGCCGTTAGCACCTGAGCCCGTGTTTCAGATCGGGACTAAGGAGTTGGATGCCCGGATTCGGGAGATCATGCATGATGAGATTGCTGCTGCGTTCCGAGCGCATCTGCCAGAGATGTTTGGGTCGATTAAGACCGCGATTGTCGAGTACTTTGATGAGCGGTATGCCGCTCTAGCAGAGACTGCTGCCGCTGCAGCCACTTTGGCTGTAACTGCTGCAGGGATTGGAGGAGGAGGAGCCGGCAGGGCTTTCCAGTACCGGGACTTTGACAATACGAAGCCCCTGACATTTGATGGTACACAGGATGCTATTCGGGGTATGAGGTGGTTATCTGGTGTGGAGGGATGTTTCTTCACGTGTTCATGTTCTGCTGACCAGAAGGTCAGGTGTGCCCTGAACCTGCTGAGGCTTGGGGCGAAGGACTGGTGGAGGCTGACGACTGGGTTGTATATTGATGATCAGAGGGCTGTTGTTACCTGGGAGCAGTTCCGGGAAATGTTTCGCACCCACTACGTTCCGCGCATGGAACGAGAGCGGCTTGCTCAGGAGTTTTTGACCTTGAGATAGGATGGGGAGTCTGTGATGGAGATTACCCGTATGTTCACGGAGAGGGATATGTTTTGCCCGGAGTTTGCTTCTGAGCAGTCTTAGATGACTCGTTATCTGAGTATGCTCAAGATGGATATTCGAGAGTTTGTGTTTACTCAGCGATGTGATACCCTCCTGGACCTACAGGAAGCCGTGCGGCGGCGTGAGTTGGAGATAGAGTTGCAGCTGAAGGAGCAGTGTCAGGCACCGGCACAGTCTCAGCCAGCACCCAAGCGGTCTAAAACCGCTGATACACGGTCCAGGGGTCATCAGAGCCGCACTTGTGGAAAGTGTGGCAAGGCTCATTCAGGGGTTCGTCGAGCAGGAGGAGGGTGCCACAAGTGTGGCAAGGAGGGGCACTATGCTAGGGACTATCGCCAATCCGCCCCTCCAGCTGATATGAGGATTTGTTTCCATTGTCATCAGGTTGGTCATGTGAAGACCAACTGTCCGCAGCTCGCCGCCAAGCTGGTGCAGGGTCTCGCACTAGCTATTATGAGGATTGGTGATGGGAGGCCAGTCAAGATGGAGCAGTTTATTCGTCCGAGTAGCTCACCCTAGGGAGCATCGATCCTCTTCGTCAGGAAGAAGGATGGTTCGCACAGGATGTGCATTTACTATAGGGAGTTGAATAAGTTAACGGTAAAGAACCGTTATCCGCTCCCGAGGATAGATGATCTCTTCGACTAGCTGCAGGGTGCATCTTGGTTTTCCAAGATTGATTTGAGATCAGGTTACCACCAGGTTAGGGTGAGGGAGGAAGATGTGGAACAGACCGTGTTCCGGACATGTTATGGTCATTATGAGTTCGTGGTGATGCCGTTTGGACTCACCAACGCGCCAGCAGTGTTCATGGATCTGATGAACCGAGTCTGCAGACCGATGCTCGATCGCTCGGTCATTGTGTTTATAGATAATATCTTGGTGTATTCCAAGACCTGACACCAGCATGAGGAGCATCTCAGGGAGCTGTTGGAGGTGCTGCGACGAGAACGACTCTATGCCAAGTTCTCGAAGTGTGAGTTCTGGTTGCAGGAGGTTCAGTTCCTTGGACATCTCGTTAACCAGGATGGGATTTTGGTCGATCCGGCCAAAGTGGAGGCGGTTATGCAGTGGGAGGCTCCTAGATCTCCCTCAGACATCAGGAGTTTTCTGGGCTTAGCAGGGTATTATCAGAGATTCATTCGTGATTTCTCCAAGATTACTGTACCCCTCACTCGTCTAACGAGAAAGGGAGTGGACTTTCGGTGGGTCCCGGAGCAGCAGAGGGCATTTGAGACCCTCTGGCAGCGGTTATGCGAGGCGCCAGTGTTGACACTCCCGGAGGGAGTGGAGGATTTCGTGGTATATTATGATGCGTCCATCGCGGGCTTAGGGGCAGTCCTCATGCAGAGGGGGCAGGTGATAGCTTATGCATCACGACAGTTGAAGTCGCATGAGATGAGATACCCCACACACGATCTTGAGTTGGGAGCGGTGGTCTTCGCTCTCAAGATTTGGAGGCACTATCTGTACGGGGTCCGTTGTACCATATACACGGATCACAAGAGTTTGAGGCACATTATGGATCAGCCAAACCTGAATATGAGGCAGCGCAGGTGGCTGGATGTAGTCAAGGACTATGATTGTGAGATCCTTTACCATCCTGGTAAAGCGAATGTGGTCGCGGACGCCTTGAGCCGCAAGTCAGCTGGGTCTTCTACCGCAGCCAGATGTATGAGGATAGCGGTGGATTCCCCGCTGGTGGGTTTGGTCAGAGATGCTCAGATCGAGGGTATGAAACCGGAGAACAGGAAATTGGAAAGGATTAAGGGCGAAAGCGTCTGGTTTGTTCGGGACATCCGCGGGCTACTGACCCGATATGGTCGGGTTTGGGTTCCGATGACCGGAGGAGTTAGACAGACAGTGATGGAGGAGGCTCATAAGTCTCATTTTTCTATTCACCCTGGGGCTACAAAGATGTACTGAGATTTGAGTTTGAGTTATTGGTGGCCTGGTATGAAGCAATATATCGCTTGGTACGTTGAGAGGTGCTTGACCTGCAGAATGGTCAAGGCCGAGCACCAGAGGCCGCATGGTAAGTTGCAGCCCCTGGAGATACCCATGTGGAAATGGGAACGTATTACGATGGATTTCGTCACAAAGTTGCCGAAAACAGCAAAGGGATTTGACGCTATTTGGGTCATCGTGGATCGATTGACCAAGAGTGCCCATTTCCTAGCTATTCGGGAGAGTTCGTCGGCGGAGAAGTTGGCCGACCTATACGTCCGTGAGATTGTCTCCTGCCATGGGGTTCCAGTTTCCATAGTTTCCGATCGGGATGTCCGATTTACTTCCCGTTTTTGGCAGAAGTTCCAGGAGTAACTAGGTACGAGACTGCATTTCAGTACAGCGTTCCATCCGCAGACTGATGGGCAGAGTGAGCGAACCATTCAGACCCTCGAAGATATGTTGAGGGCGTGCGTCATCGATTTCGGGGGGAGTTGGGATTCCCACCTACCGCTTGTGGAATTCGCCTACAACAACAACTATCATTCCAGTATTGGTGCCCTACCTTTCGAGCTGTTGTATGGGTGGAAGTGTAGGACCCCAGTCTGTTGGGGCAAGGTTGGGCACAGGGTAATGGGTCGGACAGAGGTAGTTCTGCAAACTACCGAGATGATACAGCAGATTAGGCAGCGGCTGCAGACCGCTCAGAGTCGACAGAAGAGTTATGCCGATCGACGCCGATCTGAGTTGGAATTCCAGATGGGTGATATGGTTCTCCTGAAAGTCTCACCCTGGAAGGGTGTGATCCGTTTCAGGAAGAGGGGAAAATTGGGTCCCCGATTCATTGGACTGTTCAGGATTGTTACCAGGTTGGGCAAGGTGGCCTATAGGCTAGAGCTTCTGGAGGAACTCAGCCGGATCCACAACACATTTCATGTTTCGCAATTGAGAAAGTGTGTCATGGACCAGGAGGCAGTGGTATCGTTGGATGACATTCAGGTCGATGAGCGCCTGAACTATATGGAGAGGCCTATAGCTATCTTGGAAAAGAAGAAGAAGATTCTGCGGAACAAGGAAATACCTTTAGTAAAGGTGCAGTGGGAGCATCGGAGGGGATCCGATTGGACGTGGGAGCCGGAGGCGGAAATGCGCGATCATTACCCGACATTGTTTTCTTCAGCAGACTTCGAGGGCGAATTCTAGTTCAAGTGGGGGAGAATTGTAACTCCCCGATCCTCAGGTATTTCTTTATTATGAATTTCTAGATGAAGCTCTACTCGACGAGTTGGTCGACCCACTCGTCGAGTAGCAGCGGGGTGAGAACGCGTGTTTAGCGACCTACTCGGCGAGTCCACTATTGGGACTCGGCAAGTAGGAGCTGGCAGATGAAACCCTAAATCCCAGGGTTTGCACCCTATTTAAAGGAGCCCCAACCTTCTTTGGGCTTCCTTACAGTCTTTGAGAGCCCTTATAAACCCTAATTCGTATGTGTGTGCCTTGGAGTGGTTTTGAAGCTTAGAAGAGAGGATTTTGGAGGAAGGGAGTTAAGAGTGCAAAGGAAATTGAAGCAAGAAAGGAGGGGGAAACGAGTTTTGCCTCATCTAGCATCTTTTGAAGGTATCAAAATGCCATTCTTACTTCCTTTTTTTTTTCTCTTGTTGAGTTCTAGGTCTTTTTATGGATTTTCAAGTTGGGATGTTGAGCTATAGGCTAGATCTGAAGTTGTAACTTCAAATCTGGACCCTCCTTGGGTGCTAGAGCCATAAAGTTGTTGTATTGGTTGTGGATGAAGTCCCTCTCGGACTAGAAGCTCCATTAAGAACTTAAAATAGACTTTTGGAGCCCTTATAGCCATGCATGTACGTAAAGTTTGCAACTTTACGTGATAAGTATGCCCTAGAAGCTTGGATCTGTGATTTGGAGCCGCTGCATGGCTCAAAACAAATCTGTATGGAAAGAGGACTGAATGGACTCAGCGAGTTGCAAGGGTGACTCGGCGAGTCCCATGAAGATATTCATTGAGCTTGGCGAGTTGGATGAACAACTCGGCGAGTCCAATTAAGATCGCCATAAAACTCGACGAGTTGAAGAACAACTCGGCGAGTCGGATGAATTTTCCCTTGGATAGACTTGCGTGGGTACCCGTCGAGTTGCAAGGGGGAAACTCGATGGGTGGCCCTTAAGGATCGATCGGGATTCGAAGGAACTCGACGAGTCACTCCGGTGACTCGGCGAGTTGGAATGTGCTCCATGAACTCGGTGAGTGGCCGAGTGCACTCGGCGAGTAGAGGTCAACATGGACTGTTGACCTTGATTGAGGACTCTGACCTTGATCAGGAATTTCTAAGAGGTTATGGGGCGTCTCATAAGGGTAATAACTTATAAGTATATTGTGTTATGGTTATAGGTGGTGGAGCCAGTGTCAAGTGATCCGATAGTTGGAGTTTGCATTTCTATCGACATCTGCGGGGTGAGTTATCCTTACTATATCAATAGGGTCTACGGCACTAACGCCGGCCCTTATGATTTACATCCTGGGTTAGGATGGTTTCTTTGCTATTTCCTTGTTAGATTTCATCCTGGGTTAGGATGGTTGCTTGTTATTGCCATGCTAGATTTCATCCTGGTTTAGGATGGGTGTTATGTTATTGCTTTGCTAGAATTTATCCTGTTTAGGATGGTTGTTATATTAGAGATCGGTCGTTATGGTATGCTGCATAAGATTCTGATCTATAGGATCGGAATCAGGATGGATAGTATGTTATGCTTTTATGATCTGTGAGGATCGGTGTGTTAGTGACCTGTTAGGTCGATACTCTAGCCAAAGACTAATATAATATATAATAGAAAAGAACAGCTATGAGTGAAACTCTATGATTGATGGTCAATGAGATAGATATGTTTGCTATGTTTACATGCCAGTATATGATAGTATGCGTACATGGTTAGTTGCTTGTTGGTTGGGTTGAGGCGGTCCTGCTTTGTGTTGAAGGCCAACACACCCTCTGAGCGGTCCAAGGAGACTGTAGGCCCACGCGGCGGACCAGTCATGCCGAAGGCTTGGGATAGATTCAGATAGACTATGGGCCCAGTAAGGAGGACCAGTCCGGCCAATGGCCCAGTATGTATGTTGTTTGATTGATTGTTATGGATATGGTTCTGCCAGTGTGGTATTGGTGTTTTGGGGGTAGCTCACTAAGCCCTCGGGCTTATAGTTTTCAGTTTATTGTTTCAGGTACTTCCGGAGAGCGAGGGACGGCGAAGGCGTGACCGTACCGCTCCTCATCCTCATGATCTATTTTGGGACACTCTGATGATAAATGAATTGGAAATGTTTTGTAAAAACAATTACTGTTTGACTCTTTTGTTAGTATTAAAAGTTTAAATTTGGCGTAAATTTTATGGGTGTTACACTATGTCGACTTAATCAAGCACAAGTCAGAAACTTTTGAAAGATTCAAAGAGTTTAAGCAAGAAGTGGAGAATCAGCTGGGTTGGAAGATAAAGATGCTCCAATATGATTGGGGTGGTGAGTATCTTAGTATCGAGTTCCTAGACTATCTTAAGGAGCGTGGAATTGTTTCACAGTTGACGCCACCTAGGATACCACAACTTAATGTTGTGGCTGAGAGGCGTAACCAAAACTTGTTGGACATGGTTCATTCCATGATGAGTCGAGCTTCATTACCTATCTCATTCTGGGGGTATGCCTTATACACTGCCGCCCATATCCTTAATCTAGTCCCTACAAAAAAGGTTGCCAAAACACCTCGTGAGATGTGGACTGGGAAGGCTCCCACATTAGACCACATCAAGGTTTGGGGTTGTGAGGCTTTCGTGAGGCGCGAGAATCACGACAAGCTCGAACCTCAGAATGAGCGGTGTATTTTCATCGGCTACCCACATAACTCCTTTGGTTATCTCTTCTATAGACCGAGTGAAAATGTACCTCTGAGGCGTTCTGGTAGAGTTAGTGTTCCACCTGAGTTCTATGGTTTCCATATTATTGCAGAAGGCGATACATTTATCAGTGATAGTACACTGGTAAATTTGGATGAACCTAACAACTAGAAGGAAGCCATGGCGGGCCCCAAGTCTACGAAATGGAAAGAGGCAATGGACAGTGAGATTCAGTCCATGTATAACAATCAAGTTTGGAACTTGGTTGACAATATATCGGGTTGTAAGACAGTTAGGTGCAAATGGATCTTCAAGAAGAAGACTGACATGGATGGAAAGGTACACACTTATAAGGTGCGACTGGTTGCAAAGGGCTTTACTCAAACTCCGGGAGTTGACTATGATGAGACGTTCTTGCCTGTAGCGAAGATTAAGTCTATTAGGGTTATGCTAACCATAGCTGCATTTCATTATTATGAAATATGGACAATGGATGTCAAAACCTCTTTCCTTAATGGAAAGTTGGCTGAGGATGTTTACATGAATCGGCTAGAGGGTTTTGTCGATGCAAACTACCCTAATAGAGTGTGTAAGCTTGAGAAATCCATTTATAGGTTGAAACAAGCATCTCGTAGAAGGAATCTTTGTTTCGATGAGAAAGTCAAAGAGTTTGGCTTTTTGAGAAGCGAGGATGAGTCCTGTGTATATGTCAGAGCTAGTGAGAGTATAGTTAGCTTTCTGGTGTTGTATGTGGATGACACACTACTCATAGGAAATGACATCCCAACCGTGTAGGATGTTTAGTCCTGGCTGGGGAAGTGTTTCGCTATGAAGGAACTTGGGGAAGCTGCCTATATTCATGGGATAAGGATATTGAGAGACAAGAGTAAGAGATTAGTTGGACTTAATCAAAGTACCTACTTGGACAAAGTGTTAAATAGGTTCAACATGCATAATTCCAAGAAAGGTGACTTACCGATCCAGAGCAATGCCAAACTAAGCAAGGCTCAGAGTCCGAGTACAGAGGCTGAGATAGCTGAGATGAGTCGAATACCATATGTTGTCGTTGTTGGCTTGATCATGTATGCTATGACTTGTACTCTCCTTGATGTGGCTTTTGCTTTGAGCATGGTCAACAGATACCAAGGGAATCCTGGCAAGGCTCATTGGACTACGGTAAAGAACATTCTTAAGTACCTGCGGAGGACTAAGGACTGGGTCCTTACCCTTGGTGGGAGTGATGACTTGAGAGTGACAGAGTATAGTGAAACTAACTTTCAAATCGACAGAGATAATTCCGCTATGAGTCGGGATGGGTGCTTACGCTGAATGGAGGAGGAATTACTTGGAAAAGTTCCAAACAGGAGATTGTAGCTGATTCATCATGCGAATCAGAGTAAATAGCAGCAAGTGAAGCAACAAAGGATGCGATATAGCTAAAGAACTTCATCGGAGACCTTGGAGTTGTACCAGCTATAAAGGAGCATGTGGAGATTTTTTGTGACAGCAATAGTACAGTTGCCTTAGCCAAGGAACTGAGGGATCATGGCAGGTCCAGACACATTGACAGGAAATATCACTTCATAAGACTCAAGATAGAAAAAGGACTCCTCGTGGCAAATAGGGTATCATCAGATGAGAACCCGACAGATCCCCTCACGAAGGGACTGAGTAGGATCAAGCATTTACAACATGCGAGGCGCATTGGGCTGAAGGATGATATTAGTTTTAATGATTAGATAGCTCTTGAAACTTGTAACAGTTGAAATGTAGTTGACATTCGATGCTTAAATAAAAAGTATTTTTTTATCTAATAGTATGGTACTGTCTTGTGTCAATCATTTACTATTGTTTCACTTTACATGTTTTGACTTCCAAAATAATTATATTATTCAAACTATCCAAAGTCGATCATACATTGGAAGTAGGTATTGAATCAAGACTGTCATGAATTTGGTTTGTAGATTTGTCTGAATGGTATTAGACATAGCAAAGTTTGCTGCAACATTCATGAGTGCTCATAAGGTCTGAGTATTGGATTAAACCCACGCTCACTTGTATCACTTCATGGAATTCATCTCGAGTGATCGTGAGACGATAATATCATATAAGTCTTCAAACCTAGATATATGAGTTGTGGACTATGAGTTGGTTGTACATTGATAGTACGAAAACGCTTTGGTAACTCGATGTCATAAAACGTGCTGTTGTGTATGATTTAATAAATAGTTATTACAAGCATATACTGTCGAAGTTTATCGGTTCCTTTAGGTCCTTGGAGGATTAAAAGCGATATCTTGGGCCCCTCGATGATTTTGTTTTGACTTATGTGTCGGGCCCGGTCAGAACTAAATTGTGTGTTCGATTAAGTTCTATGTCAACAAATCGGAAATCGGGAAACAAACTGTTGGACAATAAAATTGATTGTGTTCCATGTGTTTGTCCGGATGATATCTTGAGAACTGAGGATTATATGATCACTTATCTAAAATGGTACGTTTAAGTTCGACAAAGGCATTTAAGAGCCACAATTGCTAGTCGGATCCTGAAGTTATACTTACAACTATAGTTATTAGACTTATCCAAGTGGGAGACTGTTGGATAAGGTGTCTAAGTCCATAACTATATTTGGTATGTACTTAACTCGAGAGTAGCATGGTCCACTTAGGTTGCATTTTAACAGAACAATTTGTAAGGATGGACTTTTGGGAAGAGGTTATTTATGGTTTACTAATATATTATAAGTTCTATTATATTAATATGAAATTATATTATTTAATTAGTATTGATCAGGAATTAATTTGAAATAATTTTGTGATCAAAAGAGCCTAATTAAATATATAGGGATTGATTGTGAAAATCAATCATTCTTATAAAGTGGGCTGGTAATCCATGATTCCTTATGTTGGGCTAAACCCATGTGGTGACCCATAGATACTCCATGGAGGTTAATACCCATGGAGCATGAGGAATGTGGAAAGTCATGCATATTAGGGTTTGCATGATATAACCCTAATATAGCCACACTATATAAGAAGCCCTCTATTTCATGAAATCGACTAATAGAGCATGTTCAAGAGTGCTAGCTGAAATTAGTATGTGCAAATAACCTCTCTCTAGTTCTTCCATTTGTTGCTGGTGATTTGTGGTTCCATTTGAGGCATTCACATTATTGGTGCTAGGCTCTTAAAGCTTCAAGTGTAATGCCCGTGTTTCTAGGCTAGGCATTAATGATGGTGTAATAGTCTAGGTTAACCTTTGTAACCCATCTTGAAATAATAAAGATGTATTATTTGAGTATTATGTGCTTTGTGCTTAAGTGTGTGACTTAAATGAATTAAGGATAAAAATAAGCGTCAAATGAAATGTTAGATAAACCCAATATCTATGAAGGATATGATAGTGGTCGTGACGAGGTTTCCGAATGTATAAAGAATGCTGAAATCCGAGTTATAACGAAGAAGTTATGACTTGTCGAAGTTTCGTGACAGAACCGACACGATGCTGAATGACATAAAATATGAATTTAAGATAGAGCGATATTTAGCCTTAGTGATTTAAACTAAAGTCGTAGAATGCGTTAAACTGAGAGCGTCCAGGAAAAGAACGTCTAAAGCTGACTTCGTATGAGGAACTTATGGTTTTTCGAAGTTTCGACTCAGCAGTATGCAGCCCAAATCTCGAAATTGAGATTGAGTGATATTTGGCTGAAAAAATCTAAACGAGAATCAAATATCTCATCGATAGTAGTCCAACGGAGAAAAGACAGACGAAACGGACGTCAGATGAAAAAGATATGATTTTCTAACGGAGTTTCCTGTCCCGGCCTACTAAAATAATATAATAAGAGTTAAATTCAAAATTAGCCAACGGAGTCTAAACGATAGTTGTAGAGCATAATCTCACCTACGCGTGGATATAAAGAACATCGAAAACGGAGTTCGTATGCGAAAGATATGAATTTCTGAATTTCGGAACACAAACTTCAAGATTTGTCAGAACTCACGACGTGAGCAGGGTCCTCACAACGTGAGCAGCAAGTTGCAATGACACACTGGATGATGATCGAGCTCACGACGTGCGTATAAGAGGCTCACGACATGAGCATAACATTTTTTCCCTATAAATAGAAATCAAAAGGGCAGCCGGGTTTGGTTGTTCCTTTCTCACTCTCTCCCCCCGTATTACCTCATTTTGATTGCAACTTATACCCTGAATCCTCGGTATCTTTCCCGAGACCCTAAGCGAGTCTCGATGCTCCGAAGATCCCGAGAAGAAAAGAGTTTACGAGCCGAAGCTCTGCCCACAAGAAGCCCGATTTTTAAGAAAGCATTCGGGTTTCACCGAAGAATGCTACTTTTGAGCCGTAGTGTTGTCCGATCATCTTCTGATCAAGTGAGTGCATAGTCCCTTTCATATACACGGTTTAATACAAGTATCGATTGAATGTATTAGGCATATGTTTTATGTGAGTGTATAGTCCTTTTCTTCTCACACATAGATATGAAGTATCTTCTATAGAATACGTGTTATGTGTGTATAAATATATGTGTATATGCATGTTATTTGTTAATTTGGAATGAGTATTGAATGAGTATCTTATCAGTTTTTAAGTTGCATATGAATGCATGTGTATTTCGTTATCTAAAAAAAGGTTGGGTAGAACTTAGGTAGATAGTTGATGTGTGATAAACTGATGAGAGGCCCCGATGTGATTATGATCTAGTCATTCAACAGAATATGGATGACGACCACGAACTCTTTCTAGACTGTCCCATGGAATGCTGGCAGGCTCATAACCTGTAGGTTTCGGTGAAATTGGGTGCTCATTCGCTGTATTCTATCCCCCTCATGGTTGCCTTAGGACATTCATTGCTGAGGAAACCCCTTTGCAATAGTGTCCGTTCCGATGAAGATCCTAGATTAGGTCCCTTGTAATAGTTGTTGTCATAGGGACATAAAGTGAGGATAACGGGAATGGGTAATCGGGTTATTGTTGATTGGTGAAATTAAATATAATTATTTATTATGGGTTCAAAACCCTATACACTCACCAGGCTCCCAAGCCTGACCCACTCAGTTTCTTTGTATTACAGGTAGTGGCGCACGAGCAAAAGTTGGGGAACTTGTGAAGATGTTTTTGTTTATAGATCAGTAGTTGCTTATAACTGTGTAAGGTCTGTGTTTTATTGTTTATGCTTTTGTGTCTGTATCGGAACATGACATCTCGAGTTTTGATATATAATGAAAATACATTTCTTTAAGAAATGCTTTGATAAATCTTATTTTATCATGTAATGTTTTGGGGACAAATTCCGCAACTCTTTTAAATCAATGGATTTACTCTTAAATTATTTTAAAAGCATAAATGAAACCGGTCTTTTCTGACCGTGATTTTGGGGATGTCACATCAAGGTTTGCAACTACACTAAAAGGTATGTCATCTAACCAGAATTTTGTAGTATAGGTACTCCATTGTATGCTAGTTTGGATGATGCTTTGGAATTTTGAAAGTTTGCATGTATATTAGAGAAAACATAGATCCAAAGCATCTAGGGTTGCATGTACACCATAGGAGTGTTAGAATGCTCAAAACCCTTCAGCTTATAGATCCAGAATATCACTCCTTTTGCAAGTATTTTGAGGTATAAAGTTCATACATTGTCTACTCTTTGCTTAGATCTCTTTATGTTATGATTTTATGCTTCTTTGTCCCTTTTTGGTCGGTTTTGATGGGTTAAGTCCATTTTAAAAGATAAATCTTGAAGATCTGGACGTTTGGAGGGTTCCTTATGCTTAAAGGTGCAAACTTTTTGGTGTTTATGGTCTCATGCATGTATTAAGTCATTTATTAAGCTCTTTTGAGCTCTAAGAGCCTCATTAAGCCATGCATGCATGTAAAGTTGGCAACTTTACATGATAAACCATCTTAAGGAAGTCAGATCTGAGTTTGGATGGAGGTCTTAATCGATTAAGAGTTGGAAAATGGAATTTGGCCATATGGGAGGAGTACGCTGGGTGTACAAGCAAGTACACTTAGCGTACAAGCCCTAAAGCGAGTACGTTGCGCGTATGTGCTGAGTACGACTCGTGTATTGAGCAGGTTGAGCTTTGGACGTTTAGGGCTTTTCTTTGGGCCATATTTGGACTTAGATGCTTAGGGCCTTGTTGGGCCATCAAGTTTTTGGGTTAATGCCTGTTTTGGGTTCTCTTGGAAAAGGCCGATGAAAGGGATTAGGCCTAATTTGGAAAATTGCGCCATGATTAGGCCTTGGATGATTAATTTGGAATTGGGCCTTTCGGATTGTAGGTTGGGGCCTGTCACACCCCCAAACCAAGGATGGCGGAAACGTCCGGGGGTGGAGGACTTCATGTGTAGTATCATAACAACAATGGCAATAGTGATGAAAGTAAACACAACCAACATATATATAATTGAAAGAGTTACATCATTGTATGAATTACATGTTTCAAAATCAATTACAATATGTTGACAAAATATGATAAGTTTGACGCCTCAACGTCCCATCCTCAAAAGTACTTTGTTACCTGTTTAGCGATTTCCTGAGAATACAAGTTGTTTGAAAAAGTGTCAACACAATGGTTGGTGAGTTCATAAGCTTTTGACAGTAAGAGTTGGAAAATCGATCTTTATAATGAGTTGTATGTTACCAAGAAAATCCAATATTTTCCTTATAAAAGTTATGTGATCCTAAATACCAGGACCGAGAATGAACAAGTGATTTCCAGAGTTAATGATATGAACGTGGTTTTAAATCAGCATAAAACCCCTTTTTGACATGAAAGCGCACAAGTATTATTCCATACTTAAAGTAATTTCTGAGAGCTAAATCGACATAACTCACTAATTTAATGTTAGAACCCGTAAATCTTATGATTGTTAATACCACATGTGAGCCATCATAACCATACTTGACATAGACGGCCTCGTAATACGACGTTCTTCAGGCGTCGCCGTTAAATGACACTTGTCACCACAGACCTGTCGGTCTAGCTGTTGCAAGCAGCTCTGGTGTGGGTTTGTCAAAACCAATATAGATCTATACACAACTATCACGTTCTCCCTACAAGAGACTCTGGTTACAATTTACAGGACTTTTTGACTTTGTTACTTTGGAAGTAACCCAAAGGGAAAGACTCACAAATTTATTCATTAACAGATTTACGTGAACTAAACTGAAAACCTTTGGTAAATAAGTTTGAGAAGTAAATGATACATAAACTATACCTATTATAGTTTATCCTAAACGTTTGTAATGTATAAGAATTCTTTTATGAAAATGCCTTAATGCTATGAATCCATAAACTATGCTCATTATAGCTTAATATACGTGTTCTAAATGAATGAATAATCTTATCATGAATGACTATGTTTCAGTTTATGATGATAAACTAACAAGGAAACACATTCAATATTTAGAACTTATCGTTATACACTTTGCTCAACATAATACAAAGTGTTATGAAAGTTATAAGCTGTTAACTAATTTTCAACCTTTCTACACTGTTTTTGAAAAGTCATAGAAAAATCATACGAAGTTGAAAACTAAATCCGTAAATTCAGAGAGTTCCCAAAATGTGTCTAGTTTACTCATAATTTTTATCATGATTTTTAATGACCTCCAACTTGGGTGAAAAAGTCCATAATCACAGACTGGTCCGGATTGGTGTTTGAAATGATAGGCAGTTTTGTAAAAATCACCATAAATTGTAGAAAAATCGTATGGAGATGTGCAAGTAGTCATTTTAAATCTAAGAACTGGAACTACTTACACCTAAAACAGTTTTTCAAACAAAAATGTTTAAGTTGTCCAAAACAGTCTGTGAATGGAGTCCAACTTTTCTGATGAAAGCTGTTAGAAAAATTTAGTTATGTTCTTGGTGTTTTAACTTGTATTCCCCCCCTAAAAACTTAAGAAAACATAAAAATGTAGGGTTATGAAATCACCTTAAGTGATTTCAGTGGATGATTGTTGAAGAATGGAAGTGTTTAACTCAAGAACACTTGGAGATGCCTTGAAGATTTTCGAGAATCTAGCATCATAGTTATGGAGTTTGTGTAAGCAATCAATGATTTGAGTAGAATGAAGTGCAATAATCACAAGGAGGATGAATTATACTTACCAAGAGTGGAAGAACACTTGATGATCAGCCTTGGGATCTCGAATTAGAGAGAAAAGTTTGAGGGAAAAGTTGGAGTTGGATCTTTGGTGAAATGAGAGTAATTGAAAGAAAAATGAGGAGAGAGGTTGAGTGACCAGCCCTAAAAACGTGGGGATGGCTTGTGAGAGGGGTAAAAAGTACAAGGAAGTGACAAGGTATGGTGGGGAGGAGTGTGGGTTAGGCATGGAGTGGGTATGGGGTTGCTTGTGTCATAAAATAAAGTAAAGTCAACACTCTACCTTTGTACTTCATCTACTCTCTTTTGGATAAGGTTTTATCCTTAAAACGTGATAAATCATTAATTAAGGGGTCTTATATGTTAAAATAAAGTTTTGGGTGAAAATCCCGTGTTAAAACAATTAAAAACGGGCCTAAAACGCAACATTAGTCGAAAACCGGGAGAAAAGAGGCTTCCCAGCGAGACCTCTCGGTCCTGGCCGAGGTTCGGTCCTCCTGAGGCTGGGTTCGGTCCCTAATGCTGCTAGGCGCGAAGCGAAGGGGGCGAGGAAGCGAGAGGCGAGGGCTCGGTGTTCTCAGAAGCGAAGGCTCGGTCTTCAGAAGAGAAAGTGATCAGACCCGAAATGTGCCGAAGGTTCGGGTTCGGGTGTGTAGGCGAGGTTCGGGCCCGAGAGGACCTTTCGGGTTCGGTTCAGCAGCCTTCGACTCAGAAGGGTTCGGTTCCTAAGAGGACTTTCGGGTCCTAAGAGGGGTTTCGGGTCCTTGAGTCCGTTTTTCGCGTAGACTTTCGTTTTTGGGCTGTTTTCGCCAAATTCGAGGGTCGGGATGCCCCGAGTGATTATAGAAAGTTGAGAGAGATTTGAGAGAGATTCCACATACTTAGAGAGATTTGGGAGAGATTTGACATTCTTGGAGAGATTTCTCATACAAAGAGATATTTGGGAGAGATTTCACATACTTAGAGAGATTTGGGAGAGATTTGACATTCTTGGAGAGATAGAGTGAAAACGATTGAGAGCGTTTTCGTGTGTGACGAATGTGAGTGTCCGGTTACACAATGCAAGGTCCGTAAACCCCGTTAAGCCATGTTTTAGGATCTTACACACTCCCGATGAGTATGCAACATTGTTTTATTGTTCTTGTTCATTGCTTAGTACTAAGGTTAAGAAAAATTAAACACACAATTTTTCCAGGTGATGCTTTCTCATTAAGATAGGGAGTTATACAGAAATTACATAATACAAACCCTAATATACAAGGTTTAATTGAGTTGACCGGTTTGACTCGTTGACTTTGTCCGGCTTAGACTTGACCCGAATTTGACTATTGTCACATCATCCCCTCGTTAGAGGGAATTTCGTCCCGAAATTTAAACTCGGACTGGGAATGCGACTTTGTTTCGTTCTTTTGATCTCCCGATCCATGATCTCGACTGGTTCCTCCACGAAGCAGAGGTTTTCGTTAACTTCGATTTCGTCTAGTGGTATTACGAGTGTCTCATCAGTCAGGCACTTCTTCAGGTTCGATACGTGAAAGGTGGGATGTACCTTATCGAGTTCTTGAGGTAATCGAAGTTTGTATGCCACTGGTCCCTTCCTGGCAAGGATTTCAAATGGACCAATATACCTTGGATTCAGTTTCCCACGCTTGCCAAAACGTATCGTTCCTTTCCAAGGGGAAACTTTTAGTAGCACTCGATCACCAACCTGGAATTCCAAAGGTTTGCGTCGCTTAACCGCGTAACTCTTTTGCCGATCTCGGGAGGCCTTCAGCCTTTCTCGGGTTTGAACAATCTTTTTTGTGGTCTCCCTTATGATTTCAGGACCAGTGAGGGTGCTATTAGGGACTTGCCCCCTAGCTATCTGAGTATCCCCCACTTCGGCCCAACATAGGGGTGATCTACACTTGCGACCGTAGAGAGCTTCGAATGGAGCAACCTTAATGCTAGTGTGATAGTTGTTATTGTAGGAGAATTCAATCAGCGGCAAATGGGTATCCCATGCTTTACCAAATTCTATCACACAGGCTCTTAACATGTCTTCTAATGTTTGTATAGTGCGCTCGCTTTTCCAGTCGGTTTGTGGATGGTAGGTCGTACTCATGTCTAGCCTAGTTCCCAAGGATTTCTACAGGGACTGCCAAAATCGCGAAGTGAATCTACTATCTCGGTCGGAGATAATAGATATTGGTACACCATGCAGTCGCGCAATCTCCTTGATGTATATCCTGGTTAACTTCTCCATCTTGTCGGTTTCCTTTATTGGCAGGAAGTGCGCAGACTTGGTCAATCTGTCTACGATTACCCATATAGTGTCAAACCCGCCTGAAGTCTTAGGCAGCTTGGTTATGAAGTCCATGGTTATCCGTTCCCACTTCCATTCCGGTATATCAGGTTGTTGTAGTAGTCCTGAGGGTTTCTGGTATTCCACCTTGACCTTGGCACAAGTCAGACACTTGCCCACATAAGTAGCAATCTCGGCTTTCATATTCGGCCACCAATATAACTTTTTGAGGTCTAGATACATCTTGTATGACCCTGGATGGATGGAGTATCGAGTCTTGTGTGCTTCATTCATGACCACGTCTCGGATCCCACCGAACTTCGATGTCCAGATTCGGTTACTGAGATAACGAGTTCCGTCATCCTTGACTTCTAAGTTCTTATCCATTCCCCTTAATGCCTCACCTGCCACATTCTCTGGTTTCAAGGCTTCTAGTTGAGCTTCCCTGATTTGCATGGCCAGGTGGGAATGGATGGTCATGGTTAAGGATCTTACTCGGCGGCCCGAATATTCCTTCCTGCTTAGGGCCTCAGCCACTACATTGGCCTTACCCGGGTGGTAGCGAATTTCGCACTCGTAGTCGTTTAGCAGTTCAACCCATCTTCGTTGCCGCATGTTGAGCTCTTTTTGATTGAGGATATGCTGAAGACTTTTGTGATCGGTGAAGATGGTGCATTTTGTGCCGTAGAGGTAGTGCCTCCAGATCTTTAAGGGGAACACTACCGCCCCCAGTTCAAGGTCATGGGTAGTGTAATTAACTTCGTGTGTCTTAAGTTGCCTTGATGCGTAAGCGATGACTTTCCCTCTCTGCATGAGCACGCATTTGAGGCCTTGTTTTGAGGCATCACAATATACCACGAAGTCATCGGTTCCTTCTGGAAGAGACAAAACTGGTGCGCTGCATAGGGCTTGTTTTAATGTATGGAAAGCGGCTTCTTGTTTATCTCCCCACTTAAATACCACACCTTTCTGAGTCAAGGTGGTGAGTGGTTTGGCGATCTTGGAGAAGTTTTGTATGAATCTTCGGTAGTAGCCGGCGAGCCCTAAAAATTGTCGAATTTCCGTCAGCGTTGTAGGTGCTGACCAGTTTTTGATAGCTTTGATTTTAGAGGGATCCACGTGTATCCCCTTCTTGCTAACCACATGGCCAAGAAAATTCACTTCTCTGATCCAGAATTCGCACTTAGAGAATTTGGCGTAAAGCTTCTCAGCCCTCAGTGTTTCCAAGATTAGCCGGAGATGTTGACGGTGCTCTTCCTCGCTTCGGGAGTAGATTAAAATATCGTCAATGAATAAAATCACGAATTTGTCTGAGTAGGGTCGACACACTCGATTCATCAGGTCCATAAATACCGCCGGTGCGTTCGTTAATCCGAAGGGCATTACCACAAACTCATAGTGCCCGTAGCGAGTTCTGAACGCAGTCTTGGGAATATCCTCTTCTTGAACTCGTAGTTGATGATAACCCGACCTCAGGTCGATTTTTGAAAAGTAGCTTGCTCCTTGGAGTTGGTCGAAGAGGTCATCGATTCGGGGTAGGGGATATCGGTTCTTGATAGTGAGTTTGTTTAGCTCCCGGTAGTCTATGCACATGCGAAATGATCCGTCCTTCTTCTTTACAAACAGGGCCGGTGCTCCCCAGGGTGAGAAGATTGGCCTGATGAATCCTTTGCTCAACAGTTCATTTAACTGGCTGGAAAGTTCTTGCATTTCTGCCGGTGATAAGCGGTATGGAGCTTTGGCGACGGGGGTAGCTCCTGGAATTAAGTCGATCCGGAATTCGACTTGTCGTGCGAGGGGTACACCTAGAAGATCTTCGGGGAATACATCGGGGTAGTTGCACACCTCGGGAATGTCGTTGATATCCCTCACCTCTTGTTTCGTATCTACTACGTGGGCTACAAATGCATGGTATTCCTTTCGGAGATACTTTTGGGCCTTGACGCAAGAGATGATTTGCAAATTTGAACTGGGTTTGTCGCCATAGATGAAGAGGGTTTCGCCATTTGGCAGATTAAGGCGAACGGCCCTTTCGTAACATAGAATGTCGGCACGATGGGAACTTAACCAATCCATACCGATGATTATGTCAAAACATTTTATTGTGACCGGCATCAGGTCTACTTTAAACGAATGGTTGTCTAGAGTGAGGGTACACCCTGAGTATATATCATTAGTGTGCTCTTCTTTCCCATTAGCCATTTCTACTACGTATGTATCTTTTAATGAATGAGGGGTTTGTTTTAGTAATTGTTTGAATTGATGGCTCACAAAACTCCTTTCTGCTCCACTATCAAATAGTACGCATGCATATGTGTTATTGAGGAGAAACGTACCAGAAACCACCGAGGGGTCCTTGACTGCTTCTCCGTGTCCCATCGTCAGGACTCTCCCTACACCTCCAGCATTGGTGTTTCGTGCTTTTGGGCAGTTTCTTTTGAAGTGCCCTGCCTCTCCACATCCGTAACAGGTTTGACTTGCTCTAGTGTTGGCGGCTGGGGCGACTTAAGGGGCGGATTGGGCTGGCACTTTACAAAATCGAGCAGCGTGCCCCTTCCGGTTGCAATTACTGCAGTGCATTTCCCGACAAGCACCGGTATGGTGGAAGTTGCACTTGTTGCACTTGGGAAGAGTTCCTGCGTATTGCTTTGGTGGCGCTGGAGCGGTAGCAGTAGTGGCTGCACGGACAACAACAGTCTGTTGCTTCGTTGTGGGGTCCTGCACCGGTTGTTTCTTTTTACTGTTCCAGAACTTCCTCTTGTTGTTCCCTCCTTTTGTTTGGTCGGTGGTGGCGACCATGATGCCACGGCTGGCCCTATGATCGATAAGTTGTTGTGCCAATTCCTTGGCACTTTCAAAGGTAGTAGGTTTCGAGGCCAAAACACTATCATGAATCTGGGATGATAGCCCCCAAAGGTATCGTTCTACCTTTTTCTCCTCCGGAGTGACCATTACAGGACAGAGGAGTGCTAGGTCATTGAATCGGGCAGTATAAGCTTCGAGATCCGTCCCCGACATCTTGAGATTCCAGAGTTCTTCTTCGAGTTTTTGTATTTCTCCCCTCGGGCAATACTCCTTTAACATCAACGCTTTTAAGTTTTCCCAGCCTATGGAGTTAGCCACTGCAGGAGTAAGTGACTTAACTCGGCCATTCCACCAAGTAAGAGCTTTTCTTGTGAAAGTGAATGCCGCATACTTGATTTTGCTCGCTTCGGGACAAGCACAAATTTCGAAGACTGCTTCGGTCCTTTCGAACCATTGCATCAGCGCTATGACGCCCCCGCTTCCGTCGAAAAGATCGGGTTTTCCATTCGTGAAGTCTTTGTAAGAACACTCCTTAGTACGCCCCGTGTTGTCCCCCCTGATTCGAGTTAGTATTCCCGGATCCGGAACCGCCGGAACCATTTGTACCCATTTGCGACATTGTTGCCGCCACGGCTGCTGTTACTGCAGCCTGAAACATCACAGGATCAAACTCCGGAGGTGGTGGCGGAGGGGGTGGTGCTGAGTTTCTGGAAGGTCTTGGTCTTTTCCTTGGTGGCATGGTTCTCACATAAAAAAAATAAAAAGAAAAGACTTTTCGGTAAGACTTCAATGGTGATAACGAGTCGAGCGTTACGTGTTTCATCTCAATTGTATTTTATCCGAGTTTATTAATTTAGAAGGTAATTGATCGAAAAGTTTATGCAATTAAACTTATGAATTAAATAGTGTTGACCCGAGCAGAGTCATGTGTTTGGTTCGTGTCAGCATCCAAGGAAGTAAAATACATGCCACATTCATTGATAATTTGTTAGTACATATTGTTTTGAGGAATTTGACCTCACAAGGGTCTACATTTCATCACAATAAAAGATAAAGTTTTGGCAGTACAAAAGCCCCTTTGACTAGTGTGATCACTTAGTCGCGAGGTCAACCTATTCGCAATAAAGAGTAGCACCAACGCATACTTGAAATCCTAGATTTATAACAAAATATGAGTAGCACGAACACTACTCGCGGCGAGTAGCATCTGGTCCATGGTGGCCCTGGGATGAGGTCGAGGCTCCCTGAAGCTCCGCAATCCGGTGTTCGGCCGCGATCACTCTCTCCTCAAGAGCTGTGTGCCTCTCCTGGTACTCCCTTACCTCCGCTCGAGTAGCGGTAAGGTCCTCGATGAGTTGGTCCACTGGATAGAAGTCCCTCTCCAAATCTCGGGTGCGTGCATCGGTGGCTGCTGTAATAGCGCTGAGATTTCGAACCTGGTCTGCCACTTCCCTACTCTGGTTCCCCAAGTTCGTGATGTGATGGGTCATAACGGGGAGAGCTCTGTCAGCCGGTCCCCCGTGACTGAGGTCATAGTAACCTCGTTGGTTGCCATATGGTGACCGTTGGCGCTGTTGTCGGCTCCACCTTTCGATTGTTGTTGCCCAACGGGGTTCAGGCCCATTGTGCCCCCAACGGTTTGCAGGTACCCTCGCGATGTAAGGAGGGTTGAAGATTTCCTCCTCTGGCTCTTCTTCACCTTCGTCCTCATCCATGTCCACCTCGTCGTCTTCCACTTCTTCTTCTTTTTCTTCGTCTACCTCCTCTTCTTCCTCTTCCGGTTCTTCTTCGGGATCCTCTTCAGGATCCTCTTCAATCCAGCCGACATTTCCCTGATTGGGAAAGTATGGGTCTCCTGGTAGGTGAAATCCTGCCATGTCGTCTGCGCGAGAATAGGGGTGTAAGAAGCAGATAGCGGTTAATATTAATAATATTGCGATATAGCAACATACAAATTCTCCTATAGTATTTTAAATGTTTAGATTTGGTTCTTATAGCATTCTTTGTAGGGTGAAGTTAGGATGGCGGAAACGTCCGGGGGTGGAGGACTTCATGTGTAGTATCATAACAACAATGGCAATAGTGATGAAAGTAAACACAACCAACATATATATAATTGAAAGAGTTACATCATTGTATGAATTACATGTTTCAAAATCAATTACAATATGTTGACAAAATATGATAAGTTTGACGCCTCAACGTCCCATCCTCAAAAGTACTTTGTTACCTGTTTAGCGATTTCCTGAGAATACAAGTTGTTTGAAAAAGTGTCAACACAATGGTTGGTGAGTTCATAAGCTTTTGACAGTAAGAGTTGGAAAATCGATCTTTATAATGAGTTGTATGTTACCAAGAAAATCCAATATTTTCCTTATAAAAGTTATGTGATCCTAAATACCAGGACCGAGAATGAACAAGTGATTTCCAGAGTTAATGATATGAACGTGGTTTTAAATCAGCATAAAACCCCTTTTTGACATGAAAGCGCACAAGTATTATTCCATACTTAAAGTAATTTCTGAGAGCTAAATCGACATAACTCACTAATTTAATGTTAGAACCCGTAAATCTTATGATTGTTAATACCACATGTGAGCCATCATAACCATACTTGACATAGACGGCCTCGTAATACGACGTTCTTCAGGCGTCGCCGTTAAATGACACTTGTCACCACAGACCTGCCGGTCTAGCTGTTGCAAGCAGCTCTGGTGTGGGTTTGTCAAAACCAATATAGATCTATACACAACTATCACGTTCTCCCTACAAGAGACTCTGGTTACAATTTACAGGACTTTTTGACTTGGTTACTTTGGAAGTAACCCAAAGGGAATGACTCACAAATTTATTCATTAACAGATTTACGTGAATTAAACTGAAAACCTTTGGTAAATAAGTTTGAGAAGTAAATGATACATAAACTATACCTATTATAGTTTATCCAAAACGTTTGTAATGTATAAGAATTCTTTTATGAAAATGCCTTAATGCTATGAATCCATAAACTATGCTCATTATAGCTTAATATACGTGTTCTAAATGAATGAATAATCTTATCATGAATGACTATGTTTCAGTTTATGATGATAAACTAACAAGGAAACACATTCAATATTTAGAACTTATCGTTATACACTTTGCTCAACATAATACAAAGTGTTATGAAAGTTATAAGCTGTTAACTAATTTTCAACCTTTCTACACTGTTTTTGAAAAGTCATAGAAAAATCATACGAAGTTGAAAACTAAATCCGTAAATTCAGAGAGTTCCCAAAATGTGTCTAGTTTACTCATAATTTTTATCATGATTTTTAATGACCTCCAACTTGGGTGAAAAAGTCCATAATCACAGACTGGTCCGGATTGGTGTTTGAAATGATAGGCAGTTTTGTAAAAATCACCATAAATTGTAGAAAAATCGTATGGAGATGTGCAAGTAGTCATTTTAAATCTAAGAACTGGAACTACTTACACCTAAAACAGTTTTTCAAACAAAAATGTTTAAGTTGTCCAAAACAGTCCGTGAATGGAGTCCAACTTTTCTGATGAAAGCTGTTAGAAAAATTTAGTTATGTTCTTGGTGTTTTAACTTGTATTCCCCCCCTAAAAACTTAAGAAAACATAAAAATGTAGGGGTATGAAATCACCTTAAGTGATTTCAGTGGATGATTGTTGAAGAATGGAAGTGTTTAACTCAAGAACACTTGGAGATGCCTTGAAGATTTTCGAGAATCTAGCATCATAGTTATGGAGTTTGTGTAAGCAATCAATGATTTGAGTAGAATGAAGTGAAATAATCACAAGGAGGATGAATTATACTTACCAAGAGTGGAAGAACACTTGATGATCAGCCTTGGGATCTCGAATTAGAGAGAAAAGTTTGAGGGAAAAGTTGGAGTTGGATCTTTGGTGAAATGAGAGTAATTGAAAGAAAAATGAGGAGAGAGGTTGAGTGACCAGCCCTAAAAACGTGGGGATGGCTTGTGAGAGGGGTAAAAAGTACAAGGAAGTGACAAGGTATGGTGGGGAGGAGTGTGGGTTAGGCATGGAGTGGGTATGGGGTTGCTTGTGTCATAAAATAAAGTAAAGTCAACACTCTACCTTTGTACTTCACCTACTCTCTTTTGGATAAGGTTTTATCCTTAAAACGTGATAAATCATTAATTAAGGGGTCTTATATGTTAAAATAAAGTTTTGGGTGAAAATCCTGTGTTAAAACAATTAAAAAGGGGCCTAAAACGCAACATTAGTCGAAAACCGGGAGAAAAGAGGCTTCCCAGCGAGACCTCTCGGTCCTGGCCGAGGTTCGGTCCTCCTGAGGCTGGGTTCGGTCCCTAATGCTGCTAGGCGCGAAGCGAAGGGGGCGAGGAAGCGAGAGGCGAGGGCTCGGTGTTCTCAGAAGCGAAGGCTCGGTCTTCAGAAGAGAAAGTGATTAGACCCGAAATGTGCCGAAGGTTCGGGTTCGGGTGTGTAGGCGAGGTTCGGGCCCGAGAGGACCTTTCGGGTTCGGTTCAGAAGCCTTCGACTCAGAAGGGTTCGGTTCCTAAGAGGACTTTCGGGTCCTAAGAGGGATTTCGGGTCCTTGAGTCCGTTTTTCGCGTAGACTTTCGTTTTTGGGCTGTTTTCGCCAAATTCGAGGGTCGGGATGCCCCGAGTGATTATAGAAAGTTGAGAGAGATTTGAGAGAGATTCCACATACTTAGAGAGATTTGGGAGAGATTTGACATTCTTGGAGAGATTTCTCATACAAAGAGATATTTGGGAGAGATTTCACATACTTAGAGAGATTTGGGAGAGATTTTACATTCTTGGAGAGATAGAGTGAAAACGATTGAGAGCGTTTTCGTGTGTGACGAATGTGAGTGTCCGGTTACGCAATGTAAGGTCCGTAAACCCCGTTAAGCCATGTTTTAGGATCTTACACACTCCCGATGAGTATGCAACATTGTTTTATTGTTCTTGTTCATTGCTTAGTACTAAGGTTAAGAAAAATTAAACACACAATTTTTCCAGGTGATGTTTTCTCATTAAGATAGTGAGTTATACAGAAATTACATAATACAAACCCTAAGATACAAGGTTTAATTGAGTTGACCGGTTTGACTCGTTGACTTTGTCCGGCTTAGACTTGACCCGAATTTGACTATTGTCACAGGGCCTTAGTCTTGGTCCAAGCTAGGTAAGGGGTAAAATGGTATTTTTACCCTAATTTTTGGACTGTTGGTTATGATTTGTAATCCAATTATTAATTGGATGTCATTGGTATTGATAGCGCGAGGATTTTAGCAGGCCAGCAACCAGAGTTCCTTTCTCTTTTTTTGAGATTCGATAGTGCGGGGTGAGTTTCCTCACTATGTTTAGCGATTCGAAGGCACCAATGCTGGCCCATGATTTTGTTATGTTATGATGCTATATGTTTGCTTGATTCTTTCATGTGTTATGTACTCTTATGCCTACCGGGCGGGGCCCGATGACCATTTTGTATGCTATGCATCCTTGTGATTATTGCATGTGTATGTGTTTATATGATATATGTTTATATGTTTGCCGGGCGGGGCCTGATCTGTATACCGAGTGGGGCTCGATGTCGGGCGGGGACCGATGACGGACGGGGCACATTATGTGTTTATTATGTATGGTATGTGTTATCTTGGGGAACTCACTAATCTTTGTGCTTAAGATTTTTAGTTTATATTTCAGGTACTTCTTGTTCCAAAGGGAAGAGCTCGGGATTATTGTAGAGCACACACCACTTTATTTCGTATTTTTGTGTTTTACTCTGATATTGATGATGTATCGATACATTTTGATAACTTTGGTTTTATGATAATGATATGGTTTGATGTTTATTAATCTAAAAACTAAAAATTTTATGGTCTTCTTTTTGAGACGTTACAAGTTGGTATCAGAGCCTTGTTTTTAGGGATTCAAACATACTCTCAAGTGTGTATGAACTCAAACTGAGGATTTTGTAAAGTTTTTCAAAAATAAAATGTTTTAAATAAAAAAAATTCTTATACAAGAAAGGGTGTGGTGCATGCAATCGACTGAGCTCAAGTAAGTTTTCCCAAAATACCCACACATGTTATCTGATATGATTTGATATGTGAATCTGTGAATTGCATGATATTTAGGGCTATGGACCTGCTCATTTTTTGCATGATAGAATACTAGGAGAGATGCCTTTGTATGCATATTGTACGAGCTTGTAAACTTGCATGCTAGTACTGATTAATCAGTGATAAGATAGCTTGATTAGGTGATGCTTGGTTCTGATTACTTGATGCTCAAATATTGCTTTCTTCATGCTTTCTAGGAGTTCTTAGTAGCTTCGGCTAACTAGTATGCGAATATGCTAAATTACATATTATGGGAACTGAATAATTTTAGAAGGTTAGGTTTTAACTCTATTGCGCAGCTCTTATATGAGTCCAACCGTTGTAGTGTGAGACCTTTCATTCGAAGAATTATCTGGTTTTAGTGATATGTAATTATATGTGTAAGCTAGTTAGAGGAAGTTAGCGGGAGTTCCTTTTTCAGCTGTTCGCGGAGAGTACGGATGGAACCAGGAAGCTGGTAGAGATTGTGATCCCTCGATATATTCTGATGGTTTATGTGGTCTATTTCAATATGGTGACATTGAGGGGCAGACCCGTTGGCAGTTCTGGTGTTGGATAGGGCTCGGGCTCAAGTTTTGGAGTTGGGCAGCTAGATGATCAGACTAGGGAGTTCATCTCGTCTGAGATTAAGCGTTGAATTCTTGAGCAGACTCCTGTGATCTTTGGGATGGTGAAGGAGGGTATTCTGGAGATTTTGGATGAGCGGTTGAGTGCCTTTCGTTCTGAGATGTTGGCCTTGGCAGACGCACATTCATTGACCTTCAGGGAGTTACATACATGTGGAACTCCGAACTATCACGGGGTGAAGGACCTAATATCGAGCAGGAGGTGGTTAGCGGATGTTTCTAACGCCTTCCGCACCAGCAGTTGCCCTGAGGGGCAAAGGTTATACTTAATTTATGTATTCTGAAGGACAGGGCACGTGATTGTTAGGAGGAGGTCGGGCACACAGTTGGTGATGACGCTGTCGATTCGATGACCTGATATGATTTTGTGACCAGGTTCATGGCTGAGTTCGCACTGGTGATTGAGGTGCATCAGTTAGCGCGAGAGTTTCAGGACCTCCGCCATACTACTGAGATGGTGGTTGAGATCACCGTGATGGTCTAGGAGAGGGCACTTTTGGTTCCGCAGTATGTAGCGGATAAAATGAAAAAGGCTAGGTATCATGAGATGTTGAGGAGTGACATTCGGCAGTTTGTGAGCCAATCTAGCTGCAAGACGCTGGAGGATATGATAGTGAGGGCTAGAGAGAGGGAGATTGATCTGGAAATGGAAAAGAGGAGGAAGCCAGATTATGTGCCAAGTGCTGAGGTTTCGGGAAAGAGGCCCAAGGTATCTTATTCCAGGTTGAGAGGCCATTAGAGCCGGAGCCGATGTGGCAAGTGTGGCAAGGTGCACGATGGAGTGTGCAGGGTAGGTGTTTCAGGCTTCTTCAAAGTGTGGTCGGACATGCCATATTAGCAGGGATTACACTTCTACTACCACCACCACCCCGGTATCTAATCTAATTTGCTTTCACTGTAATCAGAGAGGCCACAAGAATGCCCATTGTCGGAGTTTGGCTACAGCAGGACCGGTGTCAGCACCCGCTCCTGCAACTCTTCGGATTAGTAACGGCCACTAGGGCTGGCCGGATGTACCTGTGGTGAAGAGCAGGGATATTCAGCTGACAGCCGAGGGCGCTCGAGCAACTCCCGACGTGGCGACATATATGTATGTTCTCTATATCTCTTTATTTATATTGAACTGATACTTATATTTATGTGTTTTATTTGAGCACCGTTCCTTGTGAACGATATTTCTATATTGGTATCATTTGGTTCGAGGGCTACCCGATCCTTTGTGTCGCTTGCGCTTAGCAAAAGGTTTGCTGGAGCTCCAGGGGAGCTGTATTGTCCGTTAGATGTCGAGATTACAGATGGTCGATCTGTTCGGGTTACGAGGGTTCATCGGGGTTGTACTCTTTAGTTATTTAGCTCGCATTATCCAGTCGATTTGGTTCCCATTCCTTTGCATGGGAACAAGGTTATTGTAGGTATGGATTGGTTTAGCTCTATTGGGGCAGTGATCGATTCTGAGCAACAATTAGTTCGGTTTCCGACCCCTAGTGGGGGAAAGTTAGTGGTTCATGGGGAGAGATCTCAACATGGACCGAGTTTGTGTTCAGCAACGAGGGCCAGGCGGTATATTTAGTCGGGTTGTTCCGATTATGTCGCCAATGTTATGGATACCCAGGAGAAGGGTAAGGCGACCGTGGATGATGTGTCGATTATGCGGGATTATCCAGATGTGTTTCCAGAGGATTTTCCTGGGGTGCCTCCGGAAAGGCAGGTTGAGTTTTGGATTGATCTGGTTGCTGGTGTGGCTCCTATAGCCAAAGCACCGTATCAGTTGGTTCCTCCCGAGATGCAGGAGTTGTCTACACAGCTATAGGATCTGTTAGACAGGGGATTCATTCAACTGAGCAGTTCGCCTTGGGGAGAACCAATCTTTTTTGTGAAGAAGAAGGATGGGTCTCATCGTATGTGTATTGACTACCGTGAGCTGAATAAGGTAACAATGAAGAACCATTATCCACTGTCGAGGATCGATGATCTTTTTTACCAGCTTCAGGATGCATCTTGGTTTTCCAAGATTGATTTGCGATCGGGTTACCATCAGATGAGGGTTAGGGATGAGGATGTGCTTAAGACAACTTTCCAGACTCTTTATGGTCATTACGGGTTCGTGTTGATGCCTTTTGGGGTCATTAATGCTCCAACCGAATTCTTGGATCTCATAAACCGTGTGTGCAGGCCGATGCTGGATCGGTCTGTGATTGTATTTATCGATGATATCTTGGTTTCTATCTATGTGGGAGTCTTCTTTTTCATTGAAATCTCTTTGAAATAACAATACACACACACACGCTCACACACGAGCGGACCTACTTTTGTGAGATTATTTGACCATTTTTTTAATATATATATATATATATATATATATATATATATATATATATATATATATATATATATATATATATATATATATGTATAACATTATAATTTTCTAAACCATATAATGTTAGAACATTATACATATATATTTTTTACGAACATTAGAATATTAAAATATTTCACTAAAAAAATTTGGTCTTACGGTCTAATAAAATTAAGTCCCCCCTCTCTCTCTCTGTATATATATATATATATATATATATATATATATATATATATATATATATATATATATATATATATATAGGGGTGACAAATATGTACCATAGAAAATCAACCAACATGTGTACCAACCGAACCAATTATATTGGTAGCCAACATATTTGGCTGGTAGTACCGTACCAATTAATTAATAATTATAAGTTAATGGTACAAGGTTTTAAATGCCACGGTATTACCGTACCAATCAAGTAATTTTTCATATATATAAAATATTGTATATTTTAACTTTAAATGTATTTGACGGTTAAGAGTTAAAGTGTTTTGATATTAGCAATAACGTCTGGTAGCTTTTAAAGATTAAATTCATATTAACATATCTCATTTACTTTATTGTGTAGTTTAAACTTATGGTACAGTATTATAAAATCTTTTTTGTATCGAATTTCCAATCCAACCATTCAGAAAACTCTTATTTACAAAACCCACATGTTTCTTTTAAGTGCAGAATAACAAATAAATCTTAATTTATAAAACACCCATACATGTTGGTATATACCATTACCAACATGTACCAACCGAACTTACTGGTAGCCAATTAAGTTGGTACCAATTATACTTGGTATGATAGTGGTAACTAAAATTACATACCAATTATAATTGGTACGCTACACTGTTTGGGGGAAAAAATACCCGGTACCGTACCAAATACCAATTCCACCCATATATATATATATATATATATATATATATATATATATATATATATATATATATATATATATATATATCGTTTTTTAACTAATTATTGTGCGTGTGTGTGTGTATATATATATATATATATATATATATATATATATATATATATATATGTTCAAGTATTCTAACTAATTATTGTGCGGATATCGTATGCTATAAGAATTACTAAGATAATAAGTTGTTTAGCAATGCGAATACGTTCAACCTTACAAAAATATCGTCATTTTCATGCATTCTCGCTAATTATTATTTACTTTTTGTTCTCACACATCGTTTTTCACTAATTTTCATTCTGACAGAATACGACCCAATAAACATTCTGACAGAAATGAGAATAATAGTCATAAGTGTATAATAACCTTATAGACGATTTAATTAGTAAGAATGTGTGTTAATGACAATGATTATGTAAGAATGAACGTATTTGCATCGCTAAACAATTTATTCTCTTAGTAATTCTAATAGCATATGATATTTGCATAATAATTAGTTAGAATAGAATAAATTAAGCCTACGTTGACGACCCATAACGTCGTCTTAACGCGAGACACAATGCCCCGCTTGCTCGTTTTGTTGTTTCTCGTGGTAACGACAACCTAGAGCAACGACTTCTTCTTCTTCTTAACGGAGGTATAAAATGGAGAACACGATCCCCTAATCTCATTGTGAAGAGATGAGTATGGGTTCATGACGCCTAATGTCTAACATTGTTATATCCGAATTGTAAGTTAAAGATGTTTTACATTTTATAATTAACGTTTTTATGTTATATCTAAAAAACTATTATATACGCTTTATGAAACACATAAAAAGTTATAATAATAACAATAATAAACATTTGGGCTATCGAAAGAAGTAAAGATTCTGTGATCAGATATTAAAATAAGCAGGAGACAGCGGCTGAGAGTGCATAGAAGATTTTGTAGCTCATGTTTTCATTCACTTACTGACACCACCAGCCTTTTTTTTTTTCCCTCTATTCTTTTATTATTTTTTTAACTTTTTATTATTGGAAACTACTAAGCTGGAAATTTTAAACCGAGAAACATTTTTTATTTTTTATTTTACCATTCTAACTATTTAAAACACTAACAATTATCATATGGAATCTGCTAATTCATTTTTAACAGGTCCGACAATAACCAAATGCAAGATGTGTGATCATACGTGGTCTGTGTCGTTGGAAGACTCAAAATTATAATCCGTCATAAATTTGTTGCTAGTCCGTAACTATTACGTCACTAATGCATAGTTACTCTGATATTAGTTTGTCGCTAAATTGTCGCTCTCCGTTGTTAATCCAAACTTTTAGGGGCATATTTTTAATTTCCACATAAGGCTTTTAAAATTAATAAACCAGCCTAGTCTGTTAATCCATTTTCTTGATTTTGACATTTGTGTCGATTTATTGAATATGAACAAAAAAAAAAGGATATTTGATATCTTTTTAAACCTAATACAAAAGGCATTTTAAGTTTTTGTTTGGAGACTATTAGTTTTTTTTTTGAGGTATTTTAGCTTATTATGTTTGTAAAGAAAACCAAAAATACTTTATAAGGTTAATTTAAAAAAAATAGTCTTTTTAGGTAAGATAAGGACCAAGCGTGTAACAAAAATAAATAGTAGGGACCAAACGCGTAACAAAAACAAACAGTAGGGACTTTCCAAGTTAAAAAAATAAATATGGGACCAAGCGCGTAAATTACTCTAAACCATAGGGACCATTCGCGTAATTTACTCATTTTTTTAAGCTTATTGTAATTTTTAGTGTTTTGTAAGACTACAAAAGTTGTTTGATATATATCTTATAAAATAGTTTTTTTTGATAAACTATTATAAATAGTTTATAAGTTAAAAACTAGTTTTTCAGCTATCATATTAAATACAACCTTGCAGAAGCTTTACAATGATTTTATTGAACTTTTTTCAAAATATACTTTTATCTTGTATCAATACTTGCGTCGTATTATGTTTTAAATGTGTGTTCTTTTACGTATTGATAATATCAATGATATATTTTAATATGTGATTTGACTTTCCTTAAAATAAACACTTCACTCAAGAGTCTAATTTAACGACAAAAACGAATAGAAGTGAAAAGATTAGGAAAAGATCATTACTCATGAGTTTATTCGTTGTAAAGAAAAAAAGACCAATGCTAATTTCCCCTTTGAAAATTCATGCTAATCTCCCCTTTGAAAATGAGAGTACACTACCAAAGGGCTTGTAGCCCAGCGGTATCAGGTGGTGCTCTGCATCTTTAAGATCGAGGTTTCAAGTCCCGTCGTGGACATAGGTGGAATAGGTGTTGTTAGCTTAGGAGTAGATTAGATTTGCCGGTTCAAAAAAAAAAAAAAAAAGGAGTACACTAGTATATAAAAAAACAAATACAAGAAGGGGATACGAGTAATCAATAATGTCGAATTTTTGGCTGTTTGATTTTAATTATTCACAAAATCACTATATTTTGCGGTTGATATATTTTGATACTAGATGATAGGCACGTGACCACGAACTCGAGCAATTGATCTTCAAAACAGTTCTATCATATATATACACATACCAATGTGATTAAAATGTAGAAAATATGTTTGGTTAGCTATGGTAGTTAAGTAAATATGTCTTGGTTGGCTACAATTTATTACTTTTGTAAATGATATCGAAGCAAAATAAGTGACGTGCCCCCATTAACACAGACACGCACATATATTAACCTTACAAATATGAATATATTTTCCGACCACAAAACATATTCTCACACCACAAAGCAGATTTTCATACCACCTTAAATATTTTGAGACTACCGATTATTTTTCTGTATACATGATTGCCTGTGGCAAAAATATGAAATATCATAACTTCCTTTACAAAAATCCAAAAGACTTGCCTTTTGTTCATTGGAAGCTACACATAAGGATCTTTCCAAGTATACAAGATACATGATTTTGTTTTTTTTTTAACTTCTAGATCATTCCAGACATCTCGTTGATATTTGTAAAAAACATTTTTTTAGACGACAAAATATTTTTATATACAATAGACAATCTGTGACAAAAACTACATAACTTTCTCTACATAATCCAAAAGGACTTGCCGTTTAAGGTAAAATAACAACTAATAAAGCAATAAATGCAAGAAAGAAGATAAAATGAGATAAAAAGGGAAAAAATTGTCCAATATGAGTATTTTGTTCTTATAACACAAAAGTAACTATTTAAACGGATTTGGAGTTATGATGGAATGATTGGATTATCATAGTCATTACATATTATGAGAATTGAAGCATGCTATTAATTAAAGTGAAACAGTAAAAAGAAAGTAAGTTGTTATTTATGAAAAATGAGACCTAAATGCTATGCGATACTTGGAAATCTAGAGCATATGACTAGTTTAGTTCTATAATGACACTAAACTACATCAAATGTAATTAGTGAAGTATTATGTCATTTTTGAAAGTTGGTTGCTTAAACATGAAAAGTAGCTTTATGTAATGATTAAAGGGTTTGGAAATGAATGCTTTGGTATGCAGCAAAATTTTATAAGCAAGAAGAAGTGGATTAGAAACTAAAAGCTACATAGTCTCCCCAAGTGAGTACATGTGGATTTTCCATATGGGGTACATGTCATAACAATTTGATTAAATAAATACTTTGAGAGAACATGAGATTATTTGAATAATTTTGAAAGTGAAAAATATTGATTGATGAATAAATGAACTCACTTTAGAGAGTAATATCAAGATTTTGAAAAGTAATTATGAACTCTTTAGAAGAGTAAGTATTGGTTATATGTGATTTTGAAAGATAAAAGTGTATTATGAGCCTATACTAAATGTTTGACATTTGTTACTTGTAAATCCCTAATTTGTCTGTGTATCAATCAAATCTGTTTGATGGTGCAGAATCCCAATCAAACGGATGATGTCAGATCAAATAAAAGAGAATGAGAAGAAGAATAATATGAATCTCTATATGAGTTGATTAGAATGAAGATTCGGATACAAGATTCACACACACTAACACACACTTGTTTTTTTCTCTCTCTAGAACACCTTCAAATGCACACACTTAAGCTCCTTAGTGTTCATCAATCTCTACTCCTCACCCTAACACCTATATATATACATGGATAATATGGGCTTGGTGAACATGGGCCGTAAATGGGTTTACGGCCGTAAACACCCATTGGGCCGTAAACCTGACCGTAAACTCATAAACATTACAGAAAAATACAATTTCCTAGAAAAGCAAAGTATAAACCATATTTTTGACCCAACAATCTCCCCCTTGGTTTATAGCTTTCTTTTCTTTTCTTAAATGACCCAACAAGCTCCCCCTAAAAAGTAGCTGACTTTTCTTGTTAATCTTCATTGGGAACTTGGCTTCAGCATTAATCTTCAAATTCTTCACAGCTTCAAGATGAACTTGATGAATCTTCAATGAATGGCTCCATCTTGAGCGGTTGGGCTTTTCTTCAGAATTTGGCTTTGAATGCACGTCGGGTGAGGAGGCTTCTTGTACTGATTCTTGAAAATTGGCGCTTTCAGCTTGAGAATCTTCAGAGAGAACATCAGAGAGAACAAATATTTTGGATCACTTCAGCAGGTTCATAGATAGCAGCAGACTGACTGAGGAGGCTTCAATGCAATCCGTCACATAATATTCAATTTCAGCTTCACCTTGCTTCTGGGGTTGAAAGATTGAATTTGAAAGAATAATCTTCATTTATTGCTCCTTCGAATGAGAATTCTTCGATGCTCACAGACGAAGCCTTTGGCTCAGAAATCTTCAACACAAACTCCATGAGTCTTATCTATACCTGAAATCACTTTTCAATACAAAACAAAACTAAAAGAAAACTTAGCACACAAATTAAAACAGAAACAAAAATATTTTTGGATTTTTGATTTTTCTGAACAAGAAATAAAACAGAAATAACACTATTTTTGGATTTTTAATTTTTTTAATTTTTCTTTGATTTTTGAATTTTTCTGATTTTTTTTTTAATTTTTTAATTCTCCCCTAATATTTAAATTAGAAGAAACTATGACAAATTTAACAAAAATAAAATGATATCTAACTTTAAGAATGATTCGGGATCAAAGTTTTTAGACAACCTTTGTCCACTTGTCGGTACCTTCTATCTTCACGTCTTTGTCTGGTCGATCGCCGGTATTGTTGTCCACTTAAACACGAAAAATTGTGACAAATTTAGGACATACTATTTTTTACAAGACAGGTGAACTTAAGTTCCTAGATATTATATCTGCTCCTAAGTTCCTAGATACTATATCTTAAGGACCATTCAGTTGACGACGACCAGGGATATTGTTGTCCACCTAAATTGAGCAGCGAGATCTATAGACAATTTGTATGTGTTCAATTTTAAGTGTACTAGAACGTGTTTCCCGCTTCCTGATATGCCCCAGCCATCAAGAACTTCCAGAGTACTCCTTACACCGGGTGAGCAGACAACCATTCAGAGAGAGGACAGATTCAGAATTCTATTACTTATTACTTCAGAGGGGTTGAGAAGTAGAAGGTTGCATATGATGTGTACCGGGTCGGATTAGAAGTCACGCAAAGGAGACAACATATGGCTAACAGATAAGAGGTATTTCACATATATAACATGCAGAGAAATAGAGTTGCATATGTTGTGTACCAGGTCGGATTGGAAGTCACGCAAGGGAGACAACATATGACTAATAGACGGAAAGAAAGAAAATGATATTCTACAGACCTAATTTATCAGAATTTACCAGTCGCCCCATCCAACCGGAATTAAGGACAGAATCCGTACATCGAGGAAAAGTTAAACCATGGTTCCAAGTACGGGTTCAATTAATGTGACGAGTAGATTCCCATATATATCTCCCTGCTCAACCTATCCAAACGTCGTATTGTCAGGCTGAATGGATCTAACTAGGTCAAGATTTGTCAAATCTATAAATTTCCTAAGTTCAACTCTGCCTAGTCATGTCCATTTTAAAAAATTTCGTGCCTACTGACGCATCAAACCAGAGTATAGACCCTTCAACTGTAACGCCTGTGTTTCCGGGCTTGCCATTTTTAGCAATGTAATAGTCTAGGTTAACCTTTGTAACCCATTTTGAAGTAATAAGATTGTATTATTTGAGTATTATGTGTTTTGTGCTTAATTGCTTAATTATGTGGTTTGATTAATTAAGAATAAAAATAAGCGTCAAAATTTAAGTGTAAAATAAACTTAATGTCTTTGGTTAATGTTGTAGTAATTGAAACGAGGTTTCCGAATATATACAGAACGCCCAAATCTGACTTCGTATGAGGAAGTTATGATTTATCGAAGTTCCGGCTTAGCGATATACAACCTGTTTTACTCGATTTGAGATCGAGCGGTTGTTAGCCGAAGCAATCTAAATGAGAATCGAAGATCTCATTGTTGGTATTGAAACGATAAAAAGTTAGGCGAGAACGGACGTCAAACGAAGAAGTTATGAATTTATAACGAAAGTTTCTGTTCCGGCCTATTAAAAATAAATAATAAAAATAAAGTCAAAATTAGCCGACGGAGTCTAAACGAAAGTCGTAGAGCGTAGTCTCACCTTCGCGTGGATATAAAGAACGTCGAAAACGGAGTTCGTATGAAGAAGATATGAATTTCCGAAGTTTATTAATCATTTTGTATTTATTTTTAATTCAAAATTCGGAAGCATTATCCGAACGAGTCATTAATCTGATCTGAGGTACGCGCCGCGTACTCGAGTACGCTCCGCG
Source organism: Lactuca serriola (assembly GCF_051521515.1). NCBI lineage: Eukaryota > Viridiplantae > Streptophyta > Magnoliopsida > Asterales > Asteraceae > Lactuca > Lactuca serriola. The sequence goes on from NC_136416.1 coordinate 40,719,225, forward strand.
TACTCCGAGGGTGTCGACATTGCAGCAAGTGGCTTCGGATGACGCATGCGCTTACGATCATTGGAGCAGTACGCGCTGCGTACTGCTGTATGCCCCGCGTAATTGAGGCTTCCAGCCTCTATATAAAGGATCCGAAGACAGCCTTATTTGTTGTTCATTTTCTTCTCTTCTCTCTAGTCTTTTGCATCGTTTTTCGTGCCGAAGCTATCCCGAAGCCCCGGTATCATACTCTAGCCCCGAGGCAAGTCCCGAGACCCCGAAGATCCCGAGAAGTGCGGTTCCCGAGTCGAAGCTCTGCCCGCGAGAAGTTCGATTTTTGTGAAGATCTTCTAGATCTGCTGTGGATTACTACTTCTATAAGCCGTAGTGCTGTCCGATCATCTTCTGATCAAGTGAGTGTGTAGTTATTTTCTTCTAATACAATAATACGAAGTATTTTATATAAAAATACGTGCTATGTGTATATATTTGGTTGTGTTATGTGTGAATGTGTATTCACTCTCTTCTATCTTATAGATCTGCTTATTTCTTTATGAGATATGTGTTATGTGTGTGTGTGCCTCATCTGTTATGTGATATATGTGTTGATTAAAGTATGCTATGCAGGTTTTCTTTAAACTATGTATACAAATGTATATTTTTATCTACTAATATGTTGGGTAGAACATGGGTAGACAGTTGGTGTGTATTAAACAGATGAGAGGCCTCGTTGTTGTTTGATTGAGTCATCTAGCGGAGTTTAGATGACGACCACTGGCTATTCTAGTGTCACAACTGGAAATTTTGAGCCATGTAATCTATACATTCAAGTTGATGTGAATCAAAAACTTCAATCAAATACATTATACAAATAGTCATCAAACAATTGGAGACCTTAGAAGCCCTTGTTTAAGTCCACTTTGGACTAGGACTTCCTTATTGGATCCAAATGGACCAATAAGCTTCCAATTAGACTATCATGGGCTTAGAACCCTAATTGGATTCAAATTGGACCCACATTTATCTTATTCAACATTTTAGGTCATATTGGGTCTAGAATGAAATAAATCACAAGCTTTGATCCATAATTTAACCTAGCCTAGCTTAATAAAGCATAAAAATCACAATTTTATTTTATAAGGCCAATAAGCACCCAAACTACCTCTAATGTTGGGCTTAGGGGCAAAGAGCCCAAAAATCCTTTCTTCTCTCCCCATTCTCGGCCCAAGCCCAAGGAAAAAGGAAGAGTTGACCTTGGGTTGCCACCTCACTTTTATATGATGGATTTCCATGCACATAACTCATGTTTCCAAGCAAACATCATATCAAGATCACTTCTTTCTTCTCTCCTCTCTCACTCTCGGCCAAACACAACACACACACTCACAAAAATCTATTCTACTCTCTCTAAATCTTGAAGAACATCTCCTTCCCCCTTCTTCAAAAATTTCGTGAATCAAGGGCTCACAAGGAAAATCCATCACCAAAAATCATCATCTAAGGTAAGTTGATGACTAATCCATGATCTAGCTACTTCATTTTATTAAAATCTCTTCTAAATTCATTCACTCTTGTGATCTTGCATCCTAGAGGTCGAAATCTTCATCAAAGGGTGCTAAGACCAAAAATCACTTCATTTTTCTTCCATCTTCTCTCCAAAAACCAAAACCACACCCAAGGTGAGCTTCATACCCCCTATTTTCTGTTTTTATGAGTTTTTTTTTTGGGGGGGGGGGGGGGGGGAATACAAGTGAAAGTGTAGATCTATATGTGTTTTGTATGCCTTGTATGATTTCCATGCTTATATGTATGCTTTTGTGTGTTATAATGTTGGATCTAGCCATAAAACCCCTCAAAACCGAGATATATCTTGTGTGAAATGATTTTAGCTTCAAACATATTTCTACATACAAAGTGTTTAAAGAAAAATGGTTAAATGGCTTAGTAACAATTTTCTTTGGATTAAAAACACAAATTTTGGGCCTAAAATGTGAAAAATACAAAATTAAGGGTCCAAATTGGCATATCACGAATTCTGATGGATGAAGTGTGCCAAAACAGTTTCCATAAAACAATTTCTGGAAATATACTCATTTAGGGGATTAAAAACATAAATTTCAAGCTTAATGGGCTAAAAATGACATTTTTGGCCCAATGAGGCCCATTATGCAAATTTTTCTGTTTTGGAGGGCCAAAACTGTGATTTTCTGTAAAACAGTGGACTATAAGTGTTCCAAATCCTTTTCAAAGGTTTAAAATGCTTTCTAAATTTAAAAAGGACCAAAGTTGCAAAAATTTTCCAATTTGGGCCAAAATTGTCAAAGTTGCGAAAAGAAGGGATTAAAACCGAGAAAACTGCATTTTCAGGGACCTAAACTGTTTTCTATGAAAAATATGCTGAAAAATATTAATTTCAATAATTTTTGGTGTTAAAATGTCAAGAAAATTAATTTAAGGACCAAACCGGGAAATATTCAATAAAAGGGTTGAAAATGTAAATCTTAAAAATAATGAGGGGCTGAAAACAGAAATATTTCAAGGCTAATTCAATATACACAATTTGATTAAATAATGGCACCGCGACTATTGACGAAATACAACACATTACAATACCAAAAGTCGTCGTTAAACGAATTGGCTCGGTCTCGAGCCAATAGAAATCTACAACTACTAACTCTACGACACTACGGTTCATATAAATAATGTTTGGGAACTTAGCTTACATACGAGTGTGCACAGACGTCTACGCACCATCTCCGGGCCCCAAAAGTGTAAAATCTTGCTTGTTGGGCCTAGCTAGCCCAATGACCTGATCTTAAGGCCCGAAGACGCATATTTTCTACGAAGTGTTGAGTTTCACCGACTTGGCACAACGTAGAGGGACTTTCAATGGCTTGTATACCACTGGTCCCCAAGGGTCCTTGGTATTGCTAGAAAAGTCTGCATATTTTACGAGGCGGGTCGGGGACCCCTCGCACGCATATTATCCCCAACCGGTTAATAGAGTTATCGAGGCCTTCGTGTCCTCTTACTCTTCGGATGTGGGATGACACATAGTCAGGGCGGCTGGATAACGTGATTGGTACGAACGACGCCTTCGGGATCGTTAGTACTACTATGAACTGGGCGTTTGTGTAATGCGGGTTTGTAGTAAATAATCATGCTCAAAAATAATCCAACGTCGCCTGGGAATGACACTCCTATCTTTGTAATGGTTTCAACGCAACATAACGGTTTTCAAAGGATTAGGAAAACATCGGGTTTTCCTAGGTTTTTCAAACATATCGGACTCGAAACGCATATAATTTTTATAAGCAATTTTCACAAGTACAGAAACAAACAGGCATACCTATGGATCTTCACAAACATTTTCGAAAGTTTTTCATTTCAGAAAATATCGGATTTTCTGGTGGTTTTCAAACAATACAAACATTGGATTTCAAACATTACTTATGAACTCACCAACATTTCATATGTTGACGTTTTTCAAAATACTTGTATTCTCAGGGAACCAGTGAATCAAGGGAAATCATATTCAGTGACGGTTGCAGTTTATCTATGTATGAATTGAACAACTTAAATATTTTGGGAATGTAATGTTTAATCAATGAATTTCATGTAAACGCTACTGGTTGTACTGTATTGATGAATGGTGACGAATGTTGTTATGCTTCATATATATTCAATGTTATGGTATACAATTGAGTCACGACAGCCCCCGGACGTTTCCGCCGTCTGGTTCGGGGGTGTGACAGGTTGGTATCAGAGCTTTGTTTATAGTGAACTAGCATGTCGAGCCATACATTGATATGCAACTATAAACCAAAAAGAGGGACTAACATAACTCTGAACAAAACAAGTAAATAAAACACACTTGCTTGCATTAGGGATAAGAATCTAACACCGAATCAAACAACAATAACACTGGTATCTCGGTTAATTCGGGACTGTTCTTAGTGACACCAAGGAGTGAATGTAGCCTGATCAACTACATTCTCTCCAAGGTAAAACTAACACACGTCTTGATGAGATCGGTATAGCCAGGGAACCTAAAACTATACCCTTTATCACCCAAAAAGAGAATGTTTGCTTAGTCTGTATAATAGTCATAGTACCCTAGGAATAATGTTAGCATATTCGCGTACTCGCGCAGACAGCATGGCTGGTTTTCATCACCCTGGAGACCCCTACTTCCCTAACCAGGGAAACAACGGGTGGCTAGAGGAGGAGGAGCCTGAGGAAGAGCCTGAAGAAGAACCTGAGGAGGACCCCGAAGGGGAATCTGACGGGGAACCGGAGGCAGAAGTCGAGGGCGAGCCTGCCGAACCCGAAGAAGATGAAGAACCTTTCGGAGAGGAGCTCGATGACAGCGAAGGGGGTGATTCGGACACAGAGTCCGAGGTCATCGACCCCCCTTACCCGATCAGGGTGCCTGCTTACCGTGTGGTCCCCACTGGACCTACCCCTCCTTGGGGCATTGATCTTTGGAGATGGAGCAGACATCAGGGACAGCGACCCCCATTTGGCATGTCACGTGAGTTCTTTGACTTGAGGGATGGAGGACCGGCCGACCGAGCCCTACCGGTCATGGTGAGACGATTGCGGGACACCGGCGACCTTGCTCAGGGCACTGCTGATCAAGTGCGCCAGTTGTGGACTAGGGTCGAACGTGCGGAGCAGGAGACGCGTGACGTCCTCCGGGAGTTCCACATGAGGCAGGTAAGGTGGGAGTCTCGACTTCAGGACGCAGAACGCCTAGTGGCTCGTCTTCAGGGAGCATCCACATCTTCGGCACCACCTCCTGACGCAGCTCATCGCGGTTAGGGATAGACTTATCGTAGTAGGATATTAGGAACTATGTTATGTACTCCGGCTCTATGTTTAAGTGACTACACTACTCATGGAGCCGTTATGCTGTCGGATTAGTGTTACTTATGTATGCTCTTACGAGCAAATTTTCTTGTACTAAACACGGATAATATTAATAAACTTTTGTGTGTTTTGCTATGATATTCTCAGTTGTTATGTGTTGAGACGTTATGATTATATGCTCGATGGTAGTAATGTTTAGGTTCGTATCATACACCTAGTTAGTAGGGTCGCCACCTCACAGAAACCACGTACACTCAACATCTTTCCGTTTCATGACAGAAAGATGCCTCGCCCAGCTACTCGTGGGAATCCCGAACCAACCCCGCCAGAAGTTGACTCCATTGCTTTCCAGGCAGCCGTGTCTGCTGCGGTCACAGCAGCTATGGCACAACTTCACCGAGGGAACAACGGAGGAGGTAACGGGCAAGGATCCGGGAGTTCGAACAACGGGACGAACCAAGGACTCACTAAAACGTGCACCTACAAGGATTTTGTGAACGCTAAACCCCGAACTTTCAACGGCACTGGAGGAGTGATCGCTCTAAAGCGATGGATCGAGAAGGTAGAGTCGGTATTCGAGATATGCGAGTGCCCCGAGCAGATGAAGGTGAAGTTCGCGGCCTGCACTTTCGTGGACCAAGCACTCACATGGTGGAATGGTCACGTAGAAGCTATGACACTCCCTGTAGCCAAATCTATTCCCTGGGCAGAAATGAAAGAGATGTTGACGGCTGGGTACTGCCCCCGAGGCGAAATATAGAAGATGGAGCAGGAACTATGGAATCTCACGGTGCAGAATGGGAATATCGATGCTTACATATCGAGATTCAGTGAACTATCTTTGTTGTGCCCGGGTATGATCACATCAGAGGGAAAGAAGATCGAACGATTCATCTAGGGACTGACATCCCCCATTCAAGGGAATGTGATAGCTGCGAACCCTGAAACGTTTGACAGTGCAAAGAGATTGGCAAAGAGGCTATACGATCATAACCACAAAAAGGGCGAGAAACCGGTAGAGACTGAGAAAAAGAAGGAGAGTGATGGTAAGAAAGGGTGGAACAACAAGAGGAAGGGGCGTCAGGGCCCCGAGACCTCTAAAAAGCAGCAAACGGTGGCAGTTAACGCTGTCACTGCGCCGGTTCCAGTCACATCACATGCTCCAGCCTCAGCTGTTTCAAATGCTTCAAGACCCTATTCTGGTAATTCTCCCAAGTGCAATAAGTGCGGGTTCCATCACCATGGAGAATGCAAGGAGTTCCATTGCACTAGTTGCAACCGAAGGGGACACACTGCAAGGTTCTGCAGGACTTATCCTTCTCAGAACCAGAGTCAGGGAAACAACCAGAACAACAACAACCCCCACAATAACATCAACACCAATACCGGCGGCAACAACGCAGGGCCTAGCCACACCTGTTTTGGGTGTGGAAGGACGGGGCATTTCCGTCGAGGTTGCCCCAACAACAACAACAACTCAGGAAACAGAGGAGCAGGAAGAATGCTGACTATGGGTCAGAGTGATGCAGTTCAAGACCCCGCAGTTGTGACCGGTACGTTTCTCCTAAACCACACTTATGCATGCATCTTATTTGATACCGGAGCGGAGCGAAGTTTCGTAAGCGAGAAGTTTAAACATTTATTAAAACAACAACCCCAGAAGCTAAATGAAACCTATACGGTGGAAATGGCCAATGGGAAAACCGAATCCACTAGGGAGATCTACATCGGATGTACCCTAACCCTCAACCAACACGTCTTACGAATAGATCTGATGTCAGTATCAATTAGGAGTTTCGATGTGATTATCGGCATGGATTGGTTAAGCCCCCACCATGCTGAGATTATGTGCCATGAGAAGGCCATTCGCCTTCGTCTCCCAAATCACGAAACCCTAGTAATTTACGGAGATAAACCCAGTACGAATCTTCGTCTCATCTCGTGCATCCAAGCAAAAAAACACTTGCGAAAGAACAATTTGGCGTTTTTGGCTCACATAGTGGACAAGACCAAAGAAGAAACTAACATCCAAGACATTCCAGTAGCGTGTGAATTTTCGGACGTGTTTCCCGAAGATCTTCCAGGAGTACCCCCAGAGAGACAGGTTGAGTTGTGAATCGACCTAGTTCCAGGAGCAACTCCTCTCGCTAAATCACCATATCGGTTGGCACCTGCTGAAATGCAGGAATTGTCCAGCCAACTCAGTGAGCTTCTGGACAAGGGATTTATCCGACCTAGCTACTCGCCATGGGGAGCTCCGGTACTCTTTGTCAAAAAGAAGGACGGATCTTTCAGAATGTGCATCGATTACAGAGAGTTAAATAAACTCACTGTCAAAAACCGCTACCCACTCCCACGAATCGATGATCTATTCGACTAGCTCCAAGGAGCTAGTTATTTTTCTAAAATAGATTTACGGTCCGGGTACCATCAACTCAAGGTCCGAGAAGAAGATATTCCTAAAACCGCTTTCCGAACCCGCTATGGACATTATGAATTCGTCGTAATGCCCTTCGGTCTAACAAATGCACCCGCCGCATTTATGGACCTAATGAACCGAATCTGTCGACCGTTCTTGGACAACTTCGTCATTGTGTTTATCGATGACATCCTCGTCTATTCTCGAAGCAAAGAGGAGCATGGCCAACATCTCCGACAAGTCCTAGAGACGTTGCGATCGGAAAAGCTTTACGCCAAACTCTCTAAGTGTGAGTTTTGGCTACGGAGCGTGAATTTTCTAGGTCACGTAGTTAGTCAAGACGGAATTCATGTGGATCCCTCTAAGGTCAAAGCTGTGGAAGGATGGGCAACTCCGACTACGCCCACAGAAATTCGTCAGTTCTTAGGCCTAGCAGGCTACTATAGGAGATTCATCCAAAACTTCTCTAAGATCGCCAAGCCGCTTACCTTGCTTACGCAAAAGAGCGTGCCATTCAAGTGGACAGACCGACAAGAGATTGCGTTTCGAACCTTGAAGCAAGCTCTTTGTAGTGCTCCTGTGCTATCTCTACCCGAAGGAACGGAAGATTTTGTAGTCTACTGTGACGCGTCGAATCAAGGCCTAGGTTGCGTTCTCATGCAACGTGGAAGAGTGATAGCATATGCGTCCCGCCAACTAAAGACGCACGAAGTAAATTACACGACCCATGACCTAGAACTGGGAGTCGTGGTCTTCGCTCTGAAAATTTGGAGGCACTACCTGTACGGCACAAAGTGCACCATCTTTACGGACCACAAGAGCCTCCAGCACATCTTGAATCAGAAGGAGCTGAACATGAGACAACGAAGATGGGTGGAATTGTTAAACGACTACGAATGCGAGATCAAGTACCATCCAGGCAAGGCCAACGTGGTAGCTGACGCATACGTCGGATAGGGCACTAACAGGACCGGAGATTATTCGCGAAACCACAGAGAAGATCGTTCAGATCAGAGCTCGATTGCAAGCGTCGCGTGACAGACAAAAGAGCTACGCCGATAAACGGCGAAAACCCTTAGAATTCCAGGTCGGTGATCGAGTATTGTTGAAAGTCTCACCCTGGAAAGGGGTTATATGTTTCGGAAAACGGGGAAAGCTGAACCCGCGATACATTGGACCTTTCGAAATCGTCGCCCGAATAGGTCCGGTAGCCTACAGACTACAACTACCCGCGGAGCTAAACGGTGTACACCCCGTGTTTCATGTCTCTAATCTGAAAAAGTGCCTATCAGATGAAACCCTTGTCATTCCTCTTGACGAAATCGAAATCAATGAGAATCTCCTGTTCGTTGAAGAACCAATCGAGATCATGGACAGGGAGGTGAAGCGTACTAAACAGAGTCGCATCCCGATCGTGAAGGTACGGTGGAACGCAAAGCGTGGGCCAGAATTCACGTGGGAACGCGAGGATCAAATGAAGCAGAAGTACCCTCACCTATTCTAGCATTCTCAAATCTAGCTTTCAAACAGAATTTCGGGACAAAATTCCCTCTAACGGGGGGATGATGTCACAACTGGAAATTTTGAGCCATGTAATCTATACATTCAAGTTGATGTGAATCAAAAACTTCAATCAAATACATTATACAAATACTACAAATAGTCATCAAACAATTGGAGACCTTAGAAGCCCTTGTTTAAGTCCACTTTGGACTAGGACTTCCTTATTGGATCCAAATGGACCAATAAGCTTCCAATTAGACTATCATGGGCTAAGAACCCTAATTGGATTCAAATTGGACCCACATTTATCTTATTCAACATTTTAGGTCATATTGGGTCTAGAATGAAATAAATCACAAGCTTTGATCCATAATTTAACCTAGCCTAGCTTAATAAAGCATAAAAATCACAATTTTATTTTATAAGGCCAATAAGCACCCAAACTACCTCTAATGTTGGGCTTAGGGGCAAAGAGCCCAAAAATCCTTTCTTCTCTCCCCATTCTCGGCCCAAGCCCAAGGAAAAAGGAAGAGTTGACCTTGGGTTGCCACCTCACTTTTATATGATGGATTTCCATGCACATAACTCATGTTTCCAAGCAAACATCATATCAAGATCACTTCTTTCTTCTCTCCTCTCTCACTCTCGGCCAAACACAACACACACACACTCACAAAAATCTATTCTACTCTCTCTAAATCTTGAAGAACATCTCCTTCCCCCTTCTTCAAAAATTTCGTGAATCAAGGGCTCACAAGGAAAATCCATCACCAAAAATCATCATCTAAGGTAAGTTGATGACTAATCCATGATCTAGCTACTTCATTTTATTAAAATCTCTTCTAAATTCATTCACTCTTGTGATCTTGCATCCTAGAGGTCGAAATCTTCATCAAAGGGTGCTAAGACCAAAAATCACTTCATTTTTCTTCCATCTTCTCTCCAAAAACCAAAACCACACCCAAGGTGAGCTTCATACCCCCTATTTTCTGTTTTTATGAGTTTTTTTTTGGGGGGGGGGGGGGGGGAATACAAGTGAAAGTGTAGATCTATATGTGTTTTGTATGCCTTGTATGATTTCCATGCTTATATGTATGCTTTTGTGTGTTATAATGTTGGATCTAGCCATAAAACCCCTCAAAACCGAGATATATCTTGTGTGAAATGATTTTAGCTTCAAACATATTTCTACATACAAAGTGTTTAAAGAAAAATGGTTAAATGGCTTAGTAACAATTTTCTTTGGATTAAAAACACAAATTTTGGGCCTAAAATGTGAAAAATACAAAATTAAGGGTCCAAATTGGCATATCACGAATTCTGATGGATGAAGTGTGCCAAAACAGTTTCCATAAAACAATTTCTGGAAATATACTCATTTAGGGGATTAAAAACATAAATTTCAAGCTTAATGGGCTAAAAATGACATTTTTGGCCCAATGAGGCCCATTATGCAAATTTTTCTGTTTTGGAGGGCCAAAACTGTGATTTTCTGTAAAACAGTGGACTATAAGTGTTCCAAATCCTTTTCAAAGGTTTAAAATGCTTTCTAAATTTAAAAAGGACCAAAGTTGCAAAAATTTTCCAATTTGGGCCAAAATTGTCAAAGTTGCGAAAAGAAGGGATTAAAACCGAGAAAACTGCATTTTCAGGGACCTAAACTGTTTTCTATGAAAAATATGCTGAAAAATATTAATTTCAATAATTTTTGGTGTTAAAATGTCAAGAAAATTAATTTAAGGACCAAACCGGGAAATATTCAATAAAAGGGTTGAAAATGTAAATCTTAAAAATAATGAGGGGCTGAAAACAGAAATATTTCAAGGCTAATTCAATATACACAATTTGATTAAATAATGGCACCGCGACTATTGACGAAATACAACACATTACAATACCAAAAGTCGTCGTTAAACGAATTGGCTCGGTCTCGAGCCAATAGAAATCTACAACTACTAACTCTACGACACTACGGTTCATATAAATAATGTTTGGGAACTTAGCTTACATACGAGTGTGCACAGACGTCTACGCACCATCTCCGGGCCCCAAAAGTGTAAAATCTTGCTTGTTGGGCCTAGCTAGCCCAATGACCTGATCTTAAGGCCCGAAGACGCATATTTTCTACGAAGTGTTGAGTTTCACCGACTTGGCACAACGTAGAGGGACTTTCAATGGCTTGTATACCACTGGTCCCCAAGGGTCCTTGGTATTGCTAGAAAAGTCTGCATATTTTACGAGGCGGGTCGGGGACCCCTCGCACGCATATTATCCCCAACCGGTTAATAGAGTTATCGAGGCCTTCGTGTCCTCTTACTCTTCGGATGTGGGATGACACATAGTCAGGGCGGCTGGATAACGTGATTGGTACGAACGACGCCTTCGGGATCGTTAGTACTACTATGAACTGGGCGTTTGTGTAATGCGGGTTTGTAGTAAATAATCATGCTCAAAAATAATCCAACGTCGCCTGGGAATGACACTCCTATCTTTGTAATGGTTTCAACGCAACATAACGGTTTTCAAAGGATTAGGAAAACATCGGGTTTTCCTAGGTTTTTCAAACATATCGGACTCGAAACGCATATAATTTTTATAAGCAATTTTCACAAGTACAGAAACAAACAGGCATACCTATGGATCTTCACAAACATTTTCGAAAGTTTTTCATTTCAGAAAATATCGGATTTTCTGGTGGTTTTCAAACAATACAAACATTGGATTTCAAACATTACTTATGAACTCACCAACATTTCATATGTTGACGTTTTTCAAAATACTTGTATTCTCAGGGAACCAGTGAATCAAGGGAAATCATATTCAGTGACGGTTGCAGTTTATCTATGTATGAATTGAACAACTTAAATATTTTGGGAATGTAATGTTTAATCAATGAATTTCATGTAAACGCTACTGGTTGTACTGTATTGATGAATGGTGACGAATGTTGTTATGCTTCATATATATTCAATGTTATGGTATACAATTGAGTCACGACAGCCCCCGGACGTTTCCGCCGTCTGGTTCGGGGGTGTGACAGGTTGGTATCAGAGCTTTGTTTATAGTGAACTAGCATGTCGAGCCATACATTGATATGCAACTATAAACCAAAAAGAGGGACTAACATAACTCTGAACAAAACAAGTAAATAAAACACACTTGCTTGCATTAGGGATAAGAATCTAACACCGAATCAAACAACAATAACACTGGTATCTCGGTTAATTCGGGACTGTTCTTAGTGACACCAAGGAGTGAATGTAGCCTGATCAACTACATTCTCTCCAAGGTAAAACTAACACACGTCTTGATGAGATCGGTATAGCCAGGGAACCTAAAACTATACCCTTTATCACCCAAAAAGAGAATGTTTGCTTAGTCTGTATAATAGTCATAGTACCCTAGGAATAATGTTAGCATATTCGCGTACTCGCGCAGACAGCATGGCTGGTTTTCATCACCCTGGAGACCCCTACTTCCCTAACCAGGGAAACAACGGGTGGCTAGAGGAGGAGGAGCCTGAGGAAGAGCCTGAAGAAGAACCTGAGGAGGACCCCGAAGGGGAATCTGACGGGGAACCGGAGGCAGAAGTCGAGGGCGAGCCTGCCGAACCCGAAGAAGATGAAGAACCTTTCGGAGAGGAGCTCGATGACAGCGAAGGGGGTGATTCGGACACAGAGTCCGAGGTCATCGACCCCCCTTACCCGATCAGGGTGCCTGCTTACCGTGTGGTCCCCACTGGACCTACCCCTCCTTGGGGCATTGATCTTTGGAGATGGAGCAGACATCAGGGACAGCGACCCCCATTTGGCATGTCACGTGAGTTCTTTGACTTGAGGGATGGAGGACCGGCCGACCGAGCCCTACCGGTCATGGTGAGACGATTGCGGGACACCGGCGACCTTGCTCAGGGCACTGCTGATCAAGTGCGCCAGTTGTGGACTAGGGTCGAACGTGCGGAGCAGGAGACGCGTGACGTCCTCCGGGAGTTCCACATGAGGCAGGTAAGGTGGGAGTCTCGACTTCAGGACGCAGAACGCCTAGTGGCTCGTCTTCAGGGAGCATCCACATCTTCGGCACCACCTCCTGACGCAGCTCATCGCGGTTAGGGATAGACTTATCGTAGTAGGATATTAGGAACTATGTTATGTACTCCGGCTCTATTTTTAAGTGACTACACTACTCATGGAGCCGTTATGCTGTCGGATTAGTGTTACTTATGTATGCTCTTACGAGCAAATTTTCTTGTACTAAACACGGATAATATTAATAAACTTTTGTGTGTTTTGCTATGATATTCTCAGTTGTTATGTGTTGAGACGTTATGATTATATGCTCGATGGTAGTAATGTTTAGGTTCGTATCATACACCTAGTTAGTAGGGTCGCCACCTCACAGAAACCACGTACACTCAACATCTTTCCGTTTCATGACAGAAAGATGCCTCGCCCAGCTACTCGTGGGAATCCCGAACCAACCCCGCCAGAAGTTGACTCCACTGCTTTCCAGGCAGCCGTGTCTGCTGCGGTCACAACAGCTATGGCACAACTTCACCGAGGGAACAACGGAGGAGGTAACGGGCAAGGATCCGGGAGTTCGAACAACGGGACGAACTAAGGACTCACTAAAACGTGCACCTACAAGGATTTTGTGAACGCTAAACCCCGAACTTTCAACGGCACTGGAGGAGTGATCGCTCTAAAGCGATGGATCGAGAAGGTAGAGTCGGTATTCGAGATATGCGAGTGCCCCGAGCAGATGAAGGTGAAGTTCGCGGCCTGCACTTTCGTGGACCAAGCACTCACATGGTGGAATGGTCACGTAGAAGCTATGACACTCCCTGTAGCCAAATCTATTCCATGGGCAGAAATGAAAGAGATGTTGACGGCTGAGTACTGCCCCCGAGGCGAAATATAGAAGATGGAGCAGGAACTATGGAATCTCACGGTGCAGAATGGGAATATCGATGCTTACATATCGAGATTCAGTGAACTATCTCTGTTGTGCCCGGGTATGATCACATCAGAGGGAAAGAAGATCGAACGATTCATCTGTTCGCCACCTGTAGGTGTTAATGAACTTGGGTGTTCATTCGCTGTACTCCATCCCCCTCATGGTTGCCTTATTTGACTTATATTGCTGAGGTACCCCCGAAGCATGTGTTGTCGCCCCGATGAAATATTCTTAGACTAGGTCCCTTATGTTAGTTGTTTTAGGGACATTAAAGTGAGAATAACGGGAATGGGTAATTGGGTTATTGTTGGTTGGTGAAAATTAAATATGATATTTATTGTGGGTTGAAAACCCTATATGCTCACCAGGCTCCCAAGCCTGACCCACTCAGTTTTAAATTGTATTACAGGAAGTGGCGGAAGGGCATGAGATGGATGATCCATCAAGTTGTTTTGTTTACAAGTCTGCATATGTTTATATTTGTTATATGACTTGTAATGTATTCGTTTATGCTTATTGGTCTGTATCGGAACATGACACCCCGAGTTTTGATTATAATGAAAATACATTTCTTTTATGAAATGCTTCGGTAAACATTGTTTTATCATGTTTTGTTTTTTTGGGAACAAATTCCGCAACTCTTTCAAATCAAAAGGATTTACTCTGAAAATATTTAAAAGCATAAATGAAAATCGGTCTTTTCTGGCCGAGATTTTGGGGATGTCACAGTTGGTATCAGAGCATTAGTTTAAGCGAACTAGGAATTTGTTGGATTTCTAGACTTAAACTTAGAATGCTAAGTGAAGTTTTGAGATGTGTGTCTGTTGTGATTTAGACACGAGCACTAGTTTATTTTAGGAAAGTTGCCTAAAATGCTTTTATGTGCTAAATGTTATATGTCGCCATATATGATATTATTTGTTCGGATCTATGGTCTGTTGCCGACCGGATCTAGAAACCTTATGTGTGTAGGATTCTAAGCGTACGTCTACAATATTAGAACTAGCATGTAAACGTTTCGGAGTGATAAGGATGATCTGAATATCTATCATGATTGAGGATCTAATTTCACCTTATTCGGTGTGTAGATCAAAATGGTGAGAACAAGAAGTGGAGTTGGAAATGCTGACGAAAACAGGAATCAACCACCAGTGATTGAGCCAATACCTGTCGTAGCAGCAGCACCTGAGCCAATAACCATGGCTGGTGTGCAATTGATGATTCAGACGATGTTGGATCGTCAGATGGATGAAACTAGACGGTTGCTTCAACAAAATCGTGAAGAACTGTCGATTCGTGTGGAAGAGCCTGAACTGAATGAAGGGCACTCGGAAGGTGGAAACTTCAGTGGGTCTATTGGCCAAGCCAACCCACCGATAGTTAGGCAAGATAACCATGATGGAAGGAATGATGGAATGGGATGCAAGTACAAGGACTTTTTGACTTGCAAACCATCGACCTTCAATGGAAAGGAGGATCCGATTGGGGTTATGGATTGGATCTCCGAAATGGAGTTAGCCTTTATGACATGTGGCTGTAGAGGCAAGTTGCAGACTATCTATGCCGTGCGACAATTCCGAGGTGGAGCCGTTCGTTGGTGGAACACTCTAGGGAAGACCTTAAGCCCTAATGAGCCACTGCAATTGTCATGGGCAGAGTTCTTGGTGCAGTTCAAGCGCAAGTTCTGCTCGGCTCAAAATCTGTTGGAGTTGGAGAATAAGTTTTTGACATTGACGAAGGGTAGCATGTCAGTTGATGAATACACCAATAACTTCACCGATAAGATGGAGTTTGCCTTACGTATCGTTCCAGACGAGCTGACAAAGGTGGACCGGTATGCGAAGGGACTTCCATGGGAGTACGAGGTGCCAGTACGTCAGGCACTTACTCTAGAGGCAGCTATCTGGGCTGCCAAGTCTGTGGAGAACATGATCAAGGGGAGAACCACCGTCACGGTTGAGGTTGGTGAGAAAAGGAAGTTTGAAGGAACATCTGGTTCCAGTAAGAAGAGAAAATTTTCGAAATCTGATTCGAAAAAGTTTGGAGGAAAAGGAGGCGAAGCAAAGTGGTGTGATAAGTGTAAGAAAAAGCATTTTGGGAAATGTAGCGAGGATGTAACCTGCTACAAGTGTGGAAAGGTCGGACATTTTGCCAATGAATGTCCGAACAACAAAAGGATGTGTTTTGGGTGTAATGAAGAGGGGCACATTTTGAAGGACTGTCCGAGGAATAAGGAGGCAGCAAAGCCCAACATTCCACCAAAGCCAAAGGCGAGAGCATTCCAGATGACACTAGAAGCTGCGAAAGATGAAGCTGATGTCGCTTCAGGTACCTTTCTCGTAAACGAATTACCTGCTCATATATTGTTTGATTCTGGAGCCAACTACTCCTTTATTTCGCATGAGTTTGGTAGAAAGCTAGCTTTGCCTGTTGATAGACTAGATGATGCTTTATTAGTCGAAGTAGCTAGTGGCAAGTTTGTACCTGTTAGCCATCGTATGAAAAACGTCTTGATCGACCTTAATGGGAATAAGTTCCACGAGGCGTTATTGCCTATCGAACTTAATGGTTTCGACATCGTCTTGGGAATGGATTGGCTTAGCGCCAATGATGCCGAAATTTTATGCAAGAAAAAGATAGTTAAAGTAAACCCGCCTGGAAAGGATTCGTTTATGGTGTATGGGGACAAACGGCGAGTGAATTCTGGGATCATTTCTCTAATGAAAGCCAGAAAATGTTTGACCAAGGGATGTACATCATATTTAGCATTTGTGATTGATGCTAAGAAAGAAAAGAAGGTGATGCAGAGCATTCCAGTGGTGTGTGATTATCCGGAAGTATTTCCCGAAGATCTTCCTGGATTACCACCTGATAGACAAGTGGAGTTCAGAATAGACTTGTTACCAGGAACCACGCCAATTGCAAAAGCACCTTATCGATTAGCACCGACGGAGATGAAGGAGCTGATGATGCAACTTCAGGAGTTATTGGACAAAGGTTTCATTAGACCTAGTTCATCGCCCTGGGGAGCTCCGGTGTTATTTGTAAAGAAGAAAGATGGAAGTATGAGAATGTGCATCGATTACAGAGAGCTGAACAAGGCAACAATAAAGAATAGATATCCGTTGCCGAGGATTGATGACCTGTTTGATCAATTGCAAGGTTCGAGCTATTTCTCGAAGATCGATCTTAGGTCAGGATATCATCAGCTAAAAGTAAGAGAGCAAGATATCGAGAAGACTGCATTCAGAACTAGATATGGACACTACGAGTTCTTGGTTATGTCGTTTGGACTAACCAATGCTCCAGCAGCGTTCATGGATTTGATGAATAGGGTTTGTAACCCGTTCCTTGATAAATCTGTGATAGTGTTCATAGACAACATTCTGATTTACTCAAAAAGCCAGGAGGAGCATGGCAGACACTTGCGAGAAGTGTTAGAAGTTTTGAAGAAGGAGAAGCTTTATGCGAAGTTCTCCAAATGTGATTTTTGGATTCGTGAGGTCCAATTCTTGGGTCACGTGGTCAACCAAGAAGGGATAATGGTTGATCCAGCGAAGATCGAAGCTGTGACGAAGTGGGAACAACCGAAAAGTCCCACGGAGATTCGAAGCTTTTTGGGATTAGCCGGATATTACCGCAGATTTATCCAAGGCTTTTCTTCAATTGCTACTCCATTGACAGCTTTGACCCACAAAGGAGCTACTTATGCTTGGAGTGAGAAGCATAAAGAAGCATTCGAGAAGTTAAAGAAGAAGTTATGCGAGGCACCGATACTTTCTCTACCCGATGGAGTTGAAGACTTCGCTGTTTATAGCGATGCGTCTGGTGTTGGATTGGGTTGTGTTTTGACCCAAAGAGAAAAGGTGATAGCATATGCGTCTCGACAGCTGAAAGAGCATGAAAAGAATTACCCTACTCATGATTTGGAGTTGGCAGCGGTAGTTTTCGCTCTGAAAATATGGAGGCATTACCTCTATGGCACGGAGTGCAAACTTTTCACTGATCATAAGAGTCTCCAATACCTCTTTAATCAGAAAGAATTGAATATGAGGCAACGACGCTGGCTAGAATTACTTAAAGACTACGACTGCGAGATACTTTACCACCCCGGTAAAGCTAACGTTGTTGCTGATGCTCTCAGTCGGAAAGTCAATCTTGAAAGGAAGAGGCCAAGAGCGTTGAGAATTGAAGTTGTCTCGACTATTGTGGAAAGTATAAAGAAAGCTCAAGAGGAAGCTTCTGAGAAAAATGACCGAAAGGAGGAACGTTTGGGTAAAACGTTGGTGTTTGGTACTAACGGTCATGGACTGAAGGTATTCCAAGATCGTATTTGGGTACCTAAGTCAGGAGGAATTAGGGATCTTCTGATGGAAGAAGCTCACAAAACCATGTACTCAATTCATCCGGGTAGCACTAAAATGTATAGGGACCTGAAACCCTACTACTGGTGGCCGACGATGAAGCTTGATGTTGCAAAGTATGTGGCCGAGTGTGTGACTTGTGCGAGAGCCAAGACACAACATCAGAAACCTTACGGGAGTTTAGAACCATTGCCTGTGCCTATGGGTAAGTGGGAAGACATTGCTATGAATTTTGTCACTAAACTGCCCAGAACAAAGAATGGTCACGACATGATTTGGGTGGTCGTTGATCGATTCACTAAGAGTGCGCATTTCATAGCGGCCAGGGAGAAATGGTCTATGGAAAAGCTTGCGAATTCTTACGTGAAGGAAATTGTGAGGCTTCACGGTGTTCCGTTAACGATTGTATCGGATCGTGATAGCCGTTTCACCTCAAGGTTTTGGAAATGTCTACAAGAGGAAATGGGTACCAAGTTATGTTTAAGCACAGCTTACCATCCGCAGACTGATGGTCAGAGTGAAAGAACAATACAAACACTTGAAGATATGCTGAGAGCATGTACCTTGGAATTCCTAGGTAATTGGGATGAACATTTACCGTTGGTAGAATTTTCCTATAATAATGGTTTCCACTCGAGCATTAAGATGGCACCGTACCAAGCTTTGTATGGACGGAAGTGTCGTACGCCGTCTTGTTGGCTTGAGGCTGGAGAAAAGCAGTTTATGGGACCGGAGTTGGTTCATCAAACTGCTGAAAAGTTGAAAATAATTAGGGAAAGAATGTTAGCAGCTCAAGATCGTCAAAAGAGCTATGCTGACAAGAAGCGAAGACCGATGACTTTTGAGGTTGGAGATTCGGTTTTGCTTAAAGTCTCGCCGTGGAAGGGACTTATAAGATTTGGTAAAAGGGGAAAGTTGAGTCCAAGGTTTATTGGACCGTTTAAAGTCCTTCAGAGGATTGGGAACCAAGCTTACAAGCTCGAATTACCTGAAGAACTGAATGGAATTCACAACACCTTTCATGTGTGTTATTTGAGGAAGTTCACGAGAGAAGTTCCCGATATAATTCCAATTTCTGAATTGAGAATTGATGAGAACAGAAGGTTGATTGAAGAACCAGAGGCAATTGTTGACCGAAAGACTAAGAAGTTGCGACGCAAAATGGTTGGGTTAGTGCTTGTCCGATGGAAACACACGAATGGGCCGAATCTCACCTGGGAGACGGAGAGTGACATGTTGAGTCGCTATCCGCATTTGTTTGTTGATGTGTGATTCCGGGGACGGAATCATTCTAAGGTGGAGAGAATTGTAACGCCTGTGTTTCCGGGCTTGCCATTTTTAGCAATGTAATAGTCTAGGTTAACCTTTGTAACCCATTTTGAAGTAATAAGATTGTATTATTTGAGTATTATGTGTTTTGTGCTTAATTGCTTAATTATGTGGTTTGATTAATTAAGAATAAAAATAAGCGTCAAAATTTAAGTGTAAAATAAACTTAATGTCTTTGGTTAATGTTGTAGTAATTGAAACGAGGTTTCCGAATATATATAGAACGCCCAAATCTGACTTCGTATGAGGAAGTTATGATTTATCGAAGTTCCGGCTTAGCGATATACAACCTGTTTTACTCGATTTGAGATCGAGCGGTTGTTAGCCGAAGCAATCTAAATGAGAATCGAAGATCTCATTGTTGGTATTGAAACGATAAAAAGTTAGGCGAGAACGGACGTCAAACGAAGAAGTTATGAATTTATAACGAAAGTTTCTGTCCCGGCCTATTAAAAATAAATAATAAAAATAAAGTCAAAATTAGCCGACGGAGTCTAAACGAAAGTCGTAGAGCGTAGTCTCACCTTCGCGTGGATATAAAGAACGTCGAAAACGGAGTTCGTATGAAGAAGATATGAATTTCCGAAGTTTATTAATCATTTTGTATTTATTTTTAATTCAAAATTCGGAAGCATTATCCGAACGAGTCATTAATCTGATCCGAGGTACGCGCCGCGTACTCGAGTACGCCCCGCGTACTCCGAGGGTGTCGACATTGCAGCAAGTGGCTTCGGATGAGGCATGCGCTTACGATCATTGGAGCAGTACGCGTTGCGTACTGCTGTATGCCCCGCGTAATTGAGGCTTCCAGCCTCTATATAAAGGATCCGAAGACAGCCTTATTTGTTGTTCATTTTCTTCTCTTCTCTCTAGTCTTTTGCATCGTTTTTCGTGCCGAAGCTATCCCGAAGCCCCGGTATCATACTCTAGCCCCGAGGCAAGTCCCGAGACCCCGAAGATCCCGAGAAGTGCGGTTCCCGAGTCGAAGCTCTGCCCGCGAGAAGTTCGATTTTTGTGAAGATCTTCTAGATCTGCTGTGGATTACTACTTCTATAAGCCGTAGTGCTGTCCGATCATCTTCTGATCAAGTGAGTGTGTAGTTATTTTCTTCTAATACAATAATACGAAGTATTTTATATAAAAATACGTGCTATGTGTATATATTTGGTTGTGTTATGTGTGAATGAGTATTCACTCTCTTCTATCTTATAGATCTGCTTATTTCTTTATGAGATATGTGTTATGTGTGTGTGTGTGTGTGTCTCATCTGTTATGTGATATATGTGTTGATTAAAGCATGCTATACAGTTTTTCTGTAAAACTATGTATACAAACGTATATTTTTATCTATTAATATGTTGGGTAGAACATGGGTAGACAGTTGGTGTGTAATAAACAGATGAGAGGCCTCGTTGTTGTTTGATTGAGTCATCTAGCGGAGTTTAGATGACGACCACTGGCTATTCTAGACAGTCTTGTGGAAACATTAGCAGGTTCGCCACCTGTAGGTGTTAATGAACTTGGGTGTTCATTCGCTGTACTCCATCCCCCTCATGGTTGCCTTATTTGACTTATATTGCTGAGGTACCCCCGAAGCATGTGTTGTCGCCCCGATGAAATATTCTTAGACTAGGTCCCTTATGTTAGTTGTTTTAGGGACATTAAAGTGAGAATAACGGGAATGGGTAATTGGGTTATTGTTGGTTGGTGAAAATTAAATATGATATTTATTGTGGGTTGAAAACCCTATATGCTCACCAGGCTCCCAAGCCTGACCCACTCAGTTTTAAATTGTATTACAGGAAGTGGCGGAAGGGCATGAGATGGATGATCCATCAAGTTGTTTTGTTTACAAGTCTATATATGTTTATATTTGTTATATGACTTGTAATGTATTCGTTTATGCTTATTGGTCTGTATCGGAACATGACACCCCGAGTTTTGATTATAATGAAAATACATTTCTTTTATGAAATGCTTCGGTAAACATTGTTTTATCATGTTTTGTTTTTTTGGGAACAAATTCCGCAACTCTTTCAAATCAAAAGGATTTACTCTGAAAATATTTAAAAGCATAAATGAAAATCGGTCTTTTCTGGCCGAGATTTTGGGGATGTCACATTAAAGCACATCACAGATGGCAAAATTCCTAGGCTAAGGCATCACAAACCAGGAAACTCTAGCCCTAAAATATGAAATACCTAGCCTATCTCCTAGCATGCATCACTAATATCTCAATAATAACTCATAACACAAATAAGTAAGGGTATTTTGGGAAATCACCGTACGGGCTCTGGCTGATTGTACACACTGCTCCTTCTCGTTTTCTCTTAGAAACTCTTTCTCTTTTTACAAAAATAATTTCTTTTGAAATTTTTCTCAAATCCCCAGTTTGATTCCAGACATACTCGAATGTGTATCCGAATCCCTCAAACCAAGGCTCTGATACCAACTTGTAACACCGTAAATTTTCAAACAAAATTTTCAATTAAAATCACATAATTCTCATAACACATTTCACAAAAATCTTATTTATTTAATTTACAACTCGCAACTCCATAATTTTTTGATTAAAATCCAGGATCCTCAAAACATAACTTTTTCACCGGTGTGTACAATCAAGTCGGTGCCTTCCCACGATCCTGAGAAAACCTAAAACACATAACACATAACACGGTAAGCACGAAGCGTAGTGAGTTCCCCAAAAATACCACACACAGCTCATTAGCCACTTGAGGCAATAACACAGTAAGACCCTCCGGTCAATGCGTCTCAGTGGGACCCTCCGGTCCCATAACTCGGGTGGACCCTCCGGTCCTAACTCAGTAAGCATAGAATAATACACAACATAAATCACATAGACATAATGCATGATATGTCAGTACTCAATATAAACACATAAGACATCTCAGTCACACAAGGATACCACTCATGGTAAGTATAGTGAAAAGATGCACCTCGGATGATGAACATCCCCTATAAATGTTGTTGCTACGCACCGGCCTCTAACTCTGAGCCAAACCCACAATTAACCCAATTAGGAACTATGTCCAAACTCTTACTCATTAGGTCTAAAGGTAGACCACTAACCAACCCATCCATAGCCTAAAACCCATTTGGTCCACCAAGGCCTAATAATAAATGGGTCTCCTGAGGCCCAACTCTCAAATCTAAGTGGCAAGCCCAACTCAAGGGCCCAAAGCACACACACACACACACATATATATATATATATATATACACACACACATATTGTAACACCTGAAATTTAGAAGACCAAGAAAGAAAAGAAAAACCCCTAAGTCAAAGGGGTCAACTCGTCGAGTCGAAGGAAGAACTCGACGAGTCGGAGCGTGCCCGTGTCGCAGATTAAGTGACCGACTCGATGAGTTGGGGACACTGACTCGACGAGTCTAGTCTGGGTTTGGAAACCTTGATTTCGGGACTTGGTGCCCTATTTAAGCATCCTATTCTCCTCCCTAGGGTTTCATTTTCAGCCTCTCTAGTCCAGAACTGAAACCCTAGCCAAGCAACTTCATTCATGAGCTTTGTGAGGATCAAGTTCCATTCGGAGTGCTCATCTTGAAGGCTTAGAAGAAAGGAACAAGGAAGGGAGTGGAGATCCAACCTTTACCTCAGTTTGGCAACTGATAGAAGGTAACAAGTCAGAACCTTGAGCATTCATTTGATAGATCCCCTTCTTAGCTCGTAGTTTGTCACTTTTGGGCCATTTCCAAGGCCAATTCGAGTATTGAGCCCTTGAGGATGTATTGGACTTCAGATCTGGGCACTTTTGAGCTCTAGAAGCTCAGAGTTGCTATCTTTATCCAGCTATGGCTTCATTCCATGGCTTAAACCTTCATATTATCTTGGATTAAGAGTTTTATCTTCATAGCACCTTGCATGCATGTAAAGTTAGCAACTTTACGTGTAATGCTAGCCTTAAGAGTCCAGATCAACTAGTTGGAAGCAATGGAATGGACTGTAATCATCTGAATAGAGTTGGACACAATGGGACTCAGCAAGTCAGGCCAGTTCTTGCCCCAAAACCCTTCTGTCAAGGGTATGAGTTGATTTTGTTAAGGACTCATCCAGCCTGAGTCCATAGTGGTCATGAAGTTCATAGTACTCAACAAGTTCAAGGAAGAACTCGGCGAGTCCAAGGCAATCTCCTTAGTTAGGAAGATGGACTCGACGATTTGTTCATACAACTCGGCGAGTCATAGTCTGGACACATTCATATGTGGATGAGGAACTCAACGAGTTTTAGGATGAACTCGGTGAGTCGGTTGAAGATGGTCCCAATTGTATGGTTGAAGGAGAACCCGTCGAGTTCTCGCTAGACTCGACGAGTTAAGACGGGGGTTGTAATGGATTGGAGGAGTATGGACTCGACGAGTTGGTAGAACAACCTGGCGAGTCAAGTCAACTCGGAGTTGACTTTGACCGTTGACTTTGACCAAGTTTGACCAGGGTTGATTTTTGGATTATGGCAGTCTAAATGTTGTTTGGGTATTGATAGTTCGAGAAGCCGAAGGGTCAACGGTTCAGAAATGCAGGCTAGCAATCAGAAGTCTTCAACGAGTCTTCAGTAGTGCGAGGTGAGTCTCCTCACTGGGTGCATGGGTCTACGGCCACAATGCCGACCCATTATGTTTATGCTTACATATAGAAGGAAGACCAGGGGGTTACCCTAGGCACTTATTTACGTATGATCTGGGTTACGACCCGATGTCGGGAGAGACCCGAGGAATGTTAGGATGCTAGAGGTCTTTGTGATTCTTGCATGTGTTGGTATGATAGGTTCCAGACCAGGGGTCCAATGCCGAGATAATCCCGAGGAAGATTCTTATGTAGTAGGTTAGACTATACTTGTTTTCTTTGTGACACTTGTATGTGCCTGGTAAGGAGGTGAGTGTGGGCGAGGTCCCGTATCTCATCACTAGTTGAGTATGGATGGGGTTCCATATCTCGATATTAGTAGAGTAAGGGCGAGGCCCATGATAGGAAGGATGTGAGTGTGGGCAGGGGCCCGTATCTCACAATTAGTAGGAGCATGGAAGGGGTTCCACTACTTCTGTAACAGACCAGGGGCGGGGCCCAAGTCAAGCGAGGCCTTAGATCAGGGTGCAGTTAGATTATGTTTTGTTTCTTCTCGTATGTTATTGAATGTATATATGTGTATGGCGGGAGAGGACCAATGATAGGCGGGGCCTAAAGGAAATAGATCTATATACCGAGCGGGGCTCGATGCCAGGTGGGGCCTGATGTCAGGCAGGGCCTGATCACGGACGGGGTCCGATGGCGGGTGAGGCCCAATGCAGCGGGCAAGGACCGAGTATATGGTTATGTGCTCAGGATTATCTATCGCATGTATGGATCAGTAGATATGTATGGTATATGGTAGGTTGGGTAACTCACTAAGCTTCGTGCTTACGGTTTTCAGTTTTCGTTTCAGGTATTTCCAATAACAAAATGGAGAGCTCGGGATGATCACATGGCACGCACCAAGAAGTTTAGCCTGGGATGTTCACTATGATAAAATGAATAAGTGTTTTGAAAAGATAATCTGATTTGTTATATAACCCTTTTAATGTGTTTGAAATGATTAATACTATGATTAGTAATATTTTAAAAGAAATTTTTGGTCATGATTTTTGGGATGTTATATATATATATATATATATATATATATATAATCCTCTGGTCCAAAACTCTATTGCAGCAAGCCCACACTCCAGGCCCAAAAATGAGACTTAGCCCAAAAGTCCACAATGAGGTTACGCGGGGTGTACCTCCCTTGGTACACTCAGCGTACTCACGAATCCTGGTTGGCATCGGGGACACTGGGCAATACGCAGGGCGTATTGGAATTACGCTCAGCATACTCCCCAGATTCACTCTTTCTACTCATTTGGTCTTAATCATTTAAGACCTTGACTCAAATCACAAATATGGATTCCCTAGTAGCCCTTACTCCATAAAGTCAGAGACTTTAAGCCTTGCATGGCTGATATGGTCACAAACACCCAAAACACTCACTCTTTTAACTCAAAATGCTCATAACTCATGCATGGCTTGATTCCGACATCCAAGGCTTGATTTTTATGACACAACACCACTAAATACACTCAAATGGGGTTGGTCATAGTCTCTGGAGCTCAATAACTCATAAATTATCCAACATTTGGGACAAAAACCCTAAAATACTATAATATATGCTAGATCTCATTCATGGGCCAAAAAGGGGTCCAAAACTCATATATGCTAGATCTAAACCACTAATGAAAAATATCAAAGCTTTTTACCTCAAGTAAGCTAGAAATGGAGTAGAGAATCAAGTTCCACATGCTCTTCCTTTATCAACAATCTTGCACGAAGCTTCTACTTCTTGATTATGGACCAAAACACACCAAAATGGACACAATAAGCTCAAAACACAAAGGAGAGGTTTAGGGTTTCGTGTATGAGGCAATAAGGTCAGTGGAGGCTGAGAAATGAAGGTTCCATGAGCCATAAAAGCGTTTATATAGTGTCCAACCCATAAAATTAGGGTTTGTTAAATGCCTTCGTACGCCATGCGTAATCCTCGTACGCCCAACATACGAGGCCTCGCATTCCTGTCCAACCCTTCGCAGTATGCAAAGAGTGCACTACATTACGCCTCGCGTAATGATTTTCACACTAGTACGCCCCGCGTACTACGGTTTCTCCTTAAACTCTTAATTCACCTGAAGGGCATAACTTCTTCATTATAAACCCGATTTCGACAACCTTTATATCCATCAAAAGGTAACTAGAAGCTCTACGCTTTAATCAAATCATACATGCCTTACAATTTCCCGAGAAAACCCAATTTTCCATAAAATCCCGAGCTGACACTTTACCCAAAATACCCCTTGGCTCCAAAACACAAATCGAACCCCCAAATCATCTAAATTACATCACCCACCTCCAAATGAGTAATGATTCAGGACAGGGCATTACACTAAAGCTATGGTTTTTGTGGTCCATAAGGTTTTGGATAGAAACTTTGGAGAAGAAATTCTAAGCATTAAGTGCTTAATGAGTAGTATGTGATTTATGCTTCCATTGGCTTTAGATCTTGACTTACTGGCAAGGCCTAAAGGATAAAGTTGGAAACTTTGTCCA
The DNA here is from genome assembly GCF_051521515.1 of Lactuca serriola. NCBI lineage: Eukaryota > Viridiplantae > Streptophyta > Magnoliopsida > Asterales > Asteraceae > Lactuca > Lactuca serriola. The sequence continues at coordinate 40,745,796 of NC_136416.1, forward strand.
TCTAGCTTATTGTTTGAACATAGTTTAGGCTTAGAAACTTTTGGGATCGATTGGGGATCAACTTAAGGAATCAAGTCATTCTGACTGATCCCAACGGCGTGTCATATGGCTGCCACAATGTGGCGGTTGGGCTTAACTCGCCTGCTTTTTCGTATTGTTGTAGGTTGACTTTGAATTAAGTTTGACTTAGGGGCATTTTGGGTATTTTGATTAGTAGTTTAAGCTTCAATGATTGTGATTGTATAGGTGGCTGGTAGAGTCAGAATTTGGGGAAGAGATCTGTGTAGGTATTTCTTCAGACTGTGAGGTGAGTTTGCTTCATTATATTTGTGGGTCAAAGGCACCAATGCCGACCCACTAGGTCATGTATCCTGGTATATAGGATGATGTTATGCTAGTTATATGATAGATTAGTAAATATGAATGTTACATGTATTTTTTAGATATGTTTTTATGCTTATATGTTGTACATGTCAACATATTTTGGATGGGTTTATGCGGTCCTGCTTTGTGTTGAAGGCCAAGATACCCGGGGCAATTCAGATAGGTTGTAGGGCCTGTGAGGCGTTCCAGTCCGGACGAAGGCCCGTAGAAAGGTCCAAATAGGTTGTAGGACCTACAAGGCGGTCTAGTTAGGATGAAGGCTCATATTTACATGCTATTGTTCTTGTGTTTTGCGATGGTGCTTTGGGGGAATTCACTAAGCTTTGGCTTACGGTTTTAGTTTATTGTTTCAAGTACTTCCGAGGATCATGGGAAATCGAAGGCATAATCATGCACATCTTCCTGTTTATATGATAATGGATCTTTGGATATTCTGATTATGATTATACTTTTGAAATAATAGTTTTTTGTTAAACACTTTATGGTTAATAAGTTGTTTTTGAAAAATTTAAATTTCTATGATTTTTGGGAAGTTTCAATGTTAACCTTCGTAAATGTAAGAGTGTCATCAATGTAAATTGCTATTACAAACCATCTTTGTTTGTGGATAATTATGATTACTCTAAAGGTATATCAAATGAAGAGAATATTGTTGGTAATGTTAGTGACTTGTATCACCAATATTATTTAAGTTTAAAAGGATGAACTTGTTGACCAGTGTAATCTTAATAAATAGCGATCAAATAAAGGTGGTGCAGAGTGCACACACTTTTGAGTTTATTCTGATGTGAAATGCACACGTAGTTATAGGCGAAGCCCTTATACAATCGGGTTTCGGGGGCAATGCCATTGGTAGCGGGGTCTAAAGGGAAGAGACCCTGGATGGGGTTGAGCTGAAAATATGAAATTATGTTTTCAAACCTAGTTTTTTGGTTCTTTATTTAGACCCAACTTTTGTGACAACCGAAGAGAAGACGTCACGAACCACCATTAGAAACAGCAGAATCGAACAAATTTAGTAGACTAAAGATGTAAAAAAATTTAATAAAAATAAAAATATGCGATACAAAATCACAAAAACGTGGTTAGTTAGACCTCCAAGCTAGAAATCGAGTGTGGAAAGAGTTCTGTTACTATATATATATATATATATATATATATATATATATATATATCGTCATATTAGGAAAGTACAAATCGATGTGATTTTGAAAATATAAACTTTGAAAAAATTAGACTTCATATGAAGGAGTTATGAATTTTATAAAATATAAAAATCAACCGCACGTAAAAATTTACAATGTAAAAAGTTGCAAAGAGATTGGTTCAGTTTTAGCTAAGGTCATAAAAAGGAGAACCGTAGTACTACTTGAGATCAGATTTTTGAGACAAACAAGTCCGAAAATGGAGTTCGTATGAGTAAGTTATGATTTTTATAAAATCATGTTAGAATACCCTCATCTTACAAAGTATCAAGCTAAAAAGAAAGTTGGAATCAGCTAAAACAACCAAAAGGAAAGTTGTAATACTCGTCAAGACCATCGCTGAGACATCCCAAAAATACGGTCAAAAATTTTCGTTTTTAGTTATTCATGAAACCATAAATACCATCCATCATCTCATTAAAACGTAAGTAATGTATCTCAAATCATCATAGCAATATACTATATCGAAATCATGTGTCAAAATATCAGAGTCTAAAACAGCCCAGGCTGAACGAATGGTGTGTGCATTGCAATCATCCCGAGCTCTTCCCTTCACTACTGGAAGTACCAGAAAACAAAACTGAAAACTGTAAGCATGAAGCTTAGTGAGTCTCTCCAAACTACCCCGTATCATACACATAACATATAACATGCAACTAGCAGATACAGGCCTCGCCCACACTCGATGAGATAAGGGCCCCCGCCTACACTCGGCTTACTATGAGATATGGGCCTCGCCCACACTCAGCTATCTCTGAGATACATCCCTCGCCCACACTCTTCTAACTAGGAGATACGGGCCTCGCCCACACTCAGCTGGCTAGGAGGTACTAGCCTCGCCCAAAGCTCCGCTATTCAGAAGATATTGGTCCCCACCCATACTCCGCTAACTAAACATACATACAAGTATCATGCAGACAACAAGTATAACATAATCTACCAATTCATAAACATGCTGAGGTAATACTAAGATACGGGCCATGTCTATACTTAGCTACTAATCATGTACAAGTCTGAGATACAGGCCCAACACACACTTAGCTACTCTACACGGGCCAACATTGGTGCCTTCGACCCGTTCCTACTGAAGGAAACTCACCACTCAAGCTGGCTGATGAAATCTCTTGTGAAGAATCTCCGACTGCGGCTCCAATGACTCTCCGACTATCATTCACATTAATCACATAGACAAAAACTAAGAATCCTTCTAAGAGTAAAATGAACTTTTAACCTCTGGTCAAAGTCAACATTCATCTCAAAGTCAACATTCTGAGTTGACCCAACACGTCGAGTTGACCTATCAACTCGTCGAGTTCTAGAACTCAAAAATCCTGAAATCGCGATCCAACTCGCCGAGTTCCTTGGCTAACTTATAGTCGCGATTTGGCGTATCAACTCGTCGAGTCCCTTAGCAGACTCGCCGAGTCCTACCTTGTACAAAATTCGGGACAACACGACTCAACTCGTCGAGTCCCTCTTTGGACTCGTCGAGTTCCTCGATTTATTTGGTCCATCTTACCGGATTAAGTCTCTACACTCCAGATCCAAACCCCATACTTAATCTACATACTGGAAATGCCCTTTTAAGGGTAAAGTTTCCAACTTTACCCATCAATAGTCCTTCTTAATGGGTTTATCTCAAACCCTAGTTCTTTAGGACATAGATCTTTATCCCAAAAAACCATACTACTCCAACCCAAAGCATGAAAACCCAAATTCAGGTCCTAGACACCAAATAAACACGTAAAGTCTCAGACTTTCCTTCCATGTATGGCCTTTTGGGCTTAAAAAGGCCAAACTAACACCTTAGAGCTTGCATGTGGGCTTCAATGGCATAAAGTTTGCACCTTTATGCCTTAACAACCCTTAATGATTCCAGATTTGAAGGGATCCAATCTTTGGACGTCCATATCCCAAGGGTCAAGCTTCTTGGACCCAAAACCCAATAAAATGGACATAAGGAGATCTACTAAACTAACAGACAAGTTAGAAGCTTGATTACTAGAAAATGAAAGGAATAAGATGTTGCTTCTGGATCTACTATCTTCTCCTTGAATCTTTTAGCTCCTTCTTCTTCCACAAACTTCAAGAACACAGAAAGATCACTCAAAATGGATCACAAACTTACACAAAGCTCTAGGGTTTCGTGGATTAGGGTTTGGGACTGGAAGGCTAGAAATGAGGCCATAAGGTAGGGATTAAGATGCTTAAATAGGGTGCAAAACCCCATAATTAGGCTTTCACTCTGGCAGGCCTACTCGCCGAGTTGAGGGCCATCAACTCGTCGAGAAGATTGCTTAAAACCCCGAGTTGAGGGCCCTCAACTCGTTTCTACTCGATGAGTCTGGGGCTCCCAACTTGTCGAGTAGCTTTGTAAAAATGAATAAATTATAAATAAATATGTACCAGGAATCAGGTGTTACAATTCTCCCCCACTTGACAGAGAATTCGTCCTCGAAGTTTGTCGCGTCTGGAAACAACTTCGGGTAGTGCTCCCTCTTCTCCACCTCGGGCTCCCAAGTCCACTCTGAACCCCTACAGTGTTGCCACTGCACCTTCACCAGCTGAACCCTCTTGTTCCTCAGCTCATTCCTCTTCTTATCAAGAATAGTTATTGGTATCTCGATGTAATTCAAGCTGTCATCAACCTGAATGTCCTCTAGAGGCACAACCGCTGAGTCATCCACTAAGCACTTCCTTAGCTGGGAAACATGGAAAATGTTGTTGATCTGGATGAGCTCTGCTGGAAGATCCAATCGGTATGCCACCTTACCCACCCATGTTATAACCCTGAAAGGGCCGATATACCTAGGTCCCATCTTGCCCCGCTTCCGGAACCGGATGACACCTTTCCAAGGTGACACCTTCAGGAGGACCATGTCACCCACTTGAAACTCCATGTCCGAACGCCGCTTGTCGGCATAGCTCTTTTGCCGACTCTGAGCTGTCTGGAGCCTTCTCCGGACCTACTAGATCTGCTCTGTAGTCTTGAGTACTACCTCAGTACTCTCCATGGAACTCTGACCGACCTCGCCCCAACAGATTGGGGTCCTACACTTCCTCCCGTAGATTATCTCGAAGGGAGGTTGGTCTATGCTGGTGTGGTAGTTGTTGTTATACGAAAATCCGCTAACGGAAGATATGTATTCTAACTACCACCGAAATCCAAAACACATATGCGTAGCATGTCCTCGAGAGTCTGAATTGTCCTCTCGCTCTGTCCATCTATCTGAGGGTAGAAAGCGATGCTGAAATGGATACGAGTACCCATCTCATCGTGAAACCACTTCTAAAATCTATAAGTGAAACGGACATCTCGGTCTGACACCACCAAGACAGGAACTCCATTTCGTGCCACTATCTCATGCACGTAAATCTCAGCCTGCTTCTCAGCCGATGTTCTCTCCTAGATCGGTATAAAATGAGAATTCTTGGTTTACCGATCCATGATGACCCATATCGAATCAACTCCACGTGCGGTCCTTGGAAACTTCGTGATGAAGTCTAAAGTGATATCTTCCCATTTCCACATGGGAATGTCTAACGGCCGCATCTTGTCGTGGGGCTTTTGGTGCTCTACCTTGACCTTTCTGCAGGTCAAGCGTCGCTCAACGTACCAGGCTACATCCCGCTTCATCCAGGGCCACCAATAATCAGGGCGAAGATCTGATACATCTTCGTCACCCCGGGATGGATGGAGAACCTTCACTTATGGGCCTCATCCATCAGAACCTATCGTAATCCACCCTAGTACATAAAGATTCTATCTTTACGTGCCCATAAGCAACCAAGAAGATAATAAGGCTCAAAAAGCATAATAAAGGCTAGATCTAGGGTTCTTATGCAAAGCATCTTCAAAAAGGCAATAGATCCGGGCTCTACAACTCCTAAATGAACAGATCTAGGGATCTCTCTACCTATTAAGGCATCCATACAACTATAAGGCTTGGAAAATGCATCAAACTAGCCCTAGAAGAGTTCTAATGGAGGTCTAAAGCATAAAACAGAAGGAATCCGAGAAATACCTCAATGAACTCTGATTTTGCCCTTGGATCTTTGCTCTACACCTCTTCTCTTTGCTCCTTTCTTCTTCTTCTTCTTCAAGCCTTCAAAATCCACACAAAAGCACTTAAAACAAATAAGGGATGGATTAGGGTTTCTCACAGCTCTCTGAGGGTGAAGGAGGCGAGTTTGGGGCACATAACATTGCTTAAATAGTGAGCAACCCGGGGATTTAGGGTTTCTTCCTGGCAGGCAGACTCGCCGAGTCCCGAATATGGACTCGCCGAGTCGCCGACTAACACGTGCACGAAAACTCGACCCTACTCGACGAGTCAGGCCATAGACTCGCCGAGTCCCTCAATAAAACTTCTAAATAAATGCCACGGGAACAAAATACCAGAGATGGGGCGTTACAGCCAATCCCCACAGCAACAACGACTATGGTAGCTACAACAACGGCAATCTCAGTGAGATCAGCGTAATAGTCATCAAAGCACTCAATCATGGAAGTACTGATAGACCTGAGTAGCTTCGGTATCTAACCTATTCATCAAACAAGAAGAGGAAAACAGTTTTTATGAAATACATTACATTTCAAGAATTATTATGGTAAATTTTAAATGGGTTATGAGTAATCTTAAAGTTCTTATGAATATTTTTCTGTCTTTCATGCAAGTTTTATATAAAAGTAGTTGAAAACAGTTTTTATGAAAAGAAAAGACTACAAATAATGTAACTCACGAGAATTTTTCGTCTTACATGTTTTCTTTTATGTCATGTATCTTAGGTTATGTTGAAGGACTAGAATAATTTTGAGCATTGGTAAAAGTAGTTTTTAAGATAGTTGGAGTGGAGCTTGCTAGTAAGTTATTGTTATGATCTTATGTTTTAAATTATACTTTGCTTCCTATTGTTGTTTTGATACGAGTTTGTAACACCCAATCTTATTAGTACTTAAAAAATGTTCAAAAAGTTTTTTCTTATGTCAAACACCATTTTAAACCATATCATATAACAATGTTTAGAATTAGGGTGTTACACAAGAATCATCTTGATAGTTTAAGAGGTCCCATCAAGGTAATAATTTAGAATAAGATTCTCATATAAACATTTACAAGCTAAAAATATATCTTTGGCCTTCATAAGTATTCAATAGTATTCGTTATAGTAATCTAAGGACATTCACTTGGTTCTATTAATATTTTCTCGTCAGGTATATTCAGGAGATATAAACATTTGCTCTAGTACAACATGACATACATGAAGGATTATAAAGGAAGAAGCCAAGGATAAATGATTCATATGTCTAACCTGATCGGCTATGGTAGGACCTTAAGAGCTTCTTAATCATGTATGATCGACAAAGTTCCAAACTTGGAGTCTTGTATCTTGAACTATTTCAAGATTTTGTTACTGTTTTCTACTTTAATTAGATTGTGCACATATTTAGTCACTTATACTTATTTTTGTATATATATTTAGTCATTTATGTACAAAATAAAAGACATAAGTAACTAGAATAAAAAACATAAGTGACTAAATATGTATAAAAAACATAAATTACTAAATATGTACAAAAATAAACATGAATGATTAAATATGTATACAATCTAAACTACATTACCATTTTAAGTCATTATCTCATATATATATATATATATATATATATATATATATATATATATATATATATATATATATATGTTGCTTCTTCTATTAATTTGATAGAAAAGCATTTTCCAAGCGAAGATTACTATCCTACAAGGTTGGGAAATCATTTACGTAAATAGCATTTTAACAACATAGAAGTTTAATAGGTCAATAGTTCTCCCACCAAACACATATCTCACCTTCATTATGAGGAAACTAAACTCTTTTATTTTATCATTGAACTGAGGCAAGACCATTCCAAACATATTTTCAGCCTATAACGGAGAGAAAGAAAGACCATTTCAAAATTGAAACTAAAAAAATCCACTAGTTTAAGATATGTACTTATTTTTACCTTTTAAGATACCAAATTACAAACAATATATCAAGATAAACACTGAAAAACAAAAACAAAAACAAAAACAAAAACAAAAAAAAAATAAAAAAAAAAAAGTCAAACCATCAATGGAATCAGATTAAATATTGTATTATATATTAATTATAAACTAAGTTCACCATTTCAAACAAGAATACATATTTGTGAGTGTATATGCCGTATTCTTGAACATAAATCATTAATAAATTACGAAGTCGATTTCTATGCTTAGAACCAAAAGGAAGTTAGAATGTTATAAATTACTTACTAATTTTAGTAATCAAAAACCTAAAAGGAATTTGTGTGTTCTTAAATGTTACGAATGCCTTCTTTCCCATTTGCTTAAAAAATGGCTCCAAAAAATTGGTATGATATAAAAGAACTATCATAAGATCATCTTCCTACCATGTTATCCAAATTTTAATGAAAATGTGAAACTATTTAGAAAACCACACCCTATAACAATGACATATATGAATATAAAGAGAAGAAATATGTAAAATTAAATGCCTAGAAACATTACATAATCTAAATAATTCAACATTATCCAAAAGAGTTAACCATAGAGATGTAAAAAAAATTATAATATAATTTTGAGGGAAACCTTTAAGAACAAAAACCATTGATTTATATTTGTTGGAACGTAGTGTTGACGAGTTTTAGTATCGCTTGTTTCTATAGGGTCTGTTCCCACCTTTTATATTTAAGACTCCGGTTATTTCCTTCTTCGTTCATAACATAGCTAGAACATGTACATGTCAAATTTTGGATTTGGGTAATAAGAAAAATCTTTTTTATCTAGCTACTTTATATAAGGCTGAAACTTTTGGGACCCCTTGGGAGGATGGTCTCGAACGATCATCCATGTGACCACCGTCTGGGTTACGGCTGTGGAGAATGATAGCATGCTTAGCACATTGTCATATCATATTTTTACCTGTCACCTAAGATTTTGTCATAAAAACATATACAAATAAATTTTGGATAAAAAAGATTAAGAAAAAACAAAATGAAAAAGGACCAATCACGTACCTTTGATTTTAGAAAAAAAAAACAAAAGAAAAAAAAAGACCAGTCACAACCCTTGTTCTTTTCTACTTTTTCTCTTTCCTCTTGCTAACCAGGTAGTGACCCTCACCTAGTAGTCATCTAGCATATGTCAGGGATGGTCTTGACGAGTTGGAGGCGTGCCTTAGCTATCTAGAGGCGAGGGACACTCCCTCCGACCTTAGTGTTTTATTCAATCCATAAATGAACCATCAAACTTTACACTCTTTTAGAATACTTTTTAATTCATAAACCTTTCTAGTTACACCAAACTACATGCTGACTTAGGTAACCATTCAAGAAAATAGTTGTTTACATCTATTTATCATGTCTTATAATTACATTATGAATCTATGATAATTAGAATCTTGATAGCTTTAGTGCCAAACACCTATAATTACATTATGAATCTATGATAATTAGAATCTTGATAGCTTTAGTGCCAAACACCTGGAGATAAGATCTCCTCATAGTATATAACTATATATAATATGTTTATTCGAAACACTTGGGTGTTGTTTTTTTTTCTTTTGTTTTTTCTGAGGCAAAATGTTTGCAGTCTGTTGACCATATCTGTAGACCTCTGCAGTAGAAGAGATGGACCAAATTTTTTTGTTTTTCTTTCTATTATTTTAAACACTCAATATATAGAGTGATCAATATATTTTTGTTTTTCTATTCTTATGTCTAAAAATAAATACTAACTCATCCTTCCACTAATATTGACTTCAAAATAAAGGACCATTCCAATGGTTTGAATTATTTAAATATATTTTTTTCAAATTTAAATAATATATCATCATCTATAAATGTTTTAAAAAAAATCATTCATTTAGTTAGTCAATTTTTAAACACAAATCATATTTTAATACGAACATATAAGTACCACTATATCCGTTTTTTATTTATATAGGGGTTAGATGTATAATTTATGAAATTGTATTGACTATGTAATATATATATATATATATATATATATATATATATATATATATATATATATATATATATATAGAGTTGTCAAAATAAAAAATATATATATATATAGAAAAACAAAAGAAAAAATTATGTTGTCCAGTGGTATTAAAGGGTCATTTGAAAAAAGTCTATAATAATAAACTATAAAAAAAAACTTGTGTTGAAGATGCTCTTGCTTTTTTTTTTTTTTGATACTTTGAAATAATAAGTTTCGAGTGTTATTTTCGAAACAACCTTTTAAATCATGTGGTGATTTATGCATTTTTAATTAGTATTACTCGATCAAGACTCAAATAAGTATAGCTAACATATTTTTGTCATCTTTATGGGTCTTATAATTTGATATTTACCATAATAGAAATATATTTGTGATTTTCTAACAAAACGATAATTTTTTACTGGGAGAACAACTAACCACCTAGCATTTTATTTATTTTTTTCAAAACATTTCAGATATTAATTATACTTAACAATCATATACTTACCGACATACATCCATTATTATATACAATGATGGTTTGCAAATTTATATTACAGGTTATCTTTTTTTATCATATAACTTATTTTATTTTTTCACTCCATTCATAACGATGTATACATTAATTTTCACTAATCATTATAATTTTATAGACAAAACTTTTATCTATATAAGTTAATAATTTTTTTTTGCAAGTCTTTGATTAGTCATTACGATTGAAATTATCAATAATGTTTTTCTTTCTTATCTATGGTTTTCATGGATAATAACCTAATAGTTCTAATATTATAGGCATCTGTATTAAATGCAATCGAATAAGAGATCAATCACCAATATTTAGATTATATTTCATATTTAGATAATCTGATCCTTTAGTTAACTACAAAGCTTATAACATGAATCTCTTTAATTAAATTAAAAACAAGTTTCGAAAAACTATATTAACTCAAAGCATAATATTTGCATGCAATCTAGTTATGTTTTTAATTCCAATTTTGCTAAAATACATGAAGGGAGTCCCACCATTTGAGGGAATGAATGCATGTGGACAAAGCAGTTGACAGTTCCATTACCCTACATATTTGACACATAAAAATGCAAGACTTTATTAAGGGCAAAAGGAAAAAAAGCAAGAGCATGTTAGAATTATATGGACCCACCCACCATGGATTATGTAAAAAACAGCTCTTTGATTGGACCAACATGCATACAGACATATTTTTGGGTCCCCATCTTTGTTTTGTTTGGGACCTAATGTTGATCCAAGATCTTGTTTAAATTTCCAGATGTTTAATCTATCATCTTTTTTCCTTCAAACATATTTTTGTGTCCCCATCTTTGTTTGGGACCTAATGTTGATCCAAGATCTTGTTTAAATTCAGAGATGTTTAATCTATAATCGTTTTTTCTTCTTAGGTGTATTGATATTTACATGGTTCTTTTTGTTTAGTTGAATCAAATGGAACGTAAAAGAATGCATGATTGAAACAAAATAGAATTCTGTATTCAAAATTTCCTTAATAATTTGTAATTTTTTCTTAAATCTCTCATATCGTGGAAACCGTTAGGATTATCGTCACATCAACCACCAATACATATATACTAGAGTATTTGCATTTAGGATGTACCCTACACTTTGCATTTAGGATGTACCCTACACTGTAAAAAACAAATAAAGAAGCTATCAAAAAACATTTAACACATCCCTATAGTTTGAACAAGTGGTTGTCATATGCCTAAAATGTTTCCAAAGTCTAAAAATAGTTGTGTAGAAAGTCCATTTGTAAAAGTATTGCAAATTGGTGAGTAGAAGGAACATGCTAAACATGTGTATATCCATTAACAACTCATTCCCTAACTAATATTACCACAAAATATAGCAATAATACAAAATAAAGGTCAAGATTACTCAAGAAGAAGATTATGAAGCCAAGCATCATCAACGACATCATCTCACACCCCAATGCCCAGTTTCAGTTCTGGATCATTAGACAATAAGTTGACGTTTGGATGACTAAGAAAGGAGATTAGCACCAAGTAAGGCACCAAACCAATAAAGGAACTAGCGTGTCTAAGGCAGCTAGCCTAATCAATATCAGAGTAAGTAACCAAGATAAAATTTACCGAAGCTAAAAATATGTTTCAGTAGAAAACTATTTAGTTTTATCAAATTTTGAATATATATTTATATTTTAAATGTTTATAATCTTAAGGGTTTTTTGCAAAATATTTGTAAACTTAAGGGTTTTTTGGCAAAAAATAATTCATAGTAACCTCGAAACTTGCTATTGCAGGTAAAAAAGGCAAAACCGACCAAAAAAATGACAAGTTTGCGGTATAAACGAATCAAAAATCTCCCTAAACAATTATACTTCAATCGACTTCTTTCCATTCCGTCTATCTTCTTTTTCCTCCATCGCCGCTTCAATCTCTATATAATTAACACCAAAGCATAGTGAGTATCTAAATTTTTTAACAAAAAAACAAATAAATAAAATGTGATTTAAATTTACTACCAAACGCTATGTCATCATCCTTCAATATGTCTTCATCATTTATAATTGGGTTTGCATAATTTTTTTACCCAATATTGGCTATATACTAAAGCTTCAACAATCGGCGTATTCAAACGTGTTCTATACTCATCTAGAATTCGACCGCAGGTACTAAAGCCGGATTCCGACGCCACGTTCGTCACTTGTATGGATAAAATATATAACAACAAACCATCATAAAATTATCAATATATTAATTTGTAACTTAACTAAAAGAAAACGAAATTAAATAATAGAATTACCTTTGGCCATACGAGCGACGATCGGAAAACGCAATGCATTTTTTTCCCACCAATCTAGGAGTCGAAGTTTTTTTATCAAAAGTCACCCTAGGTTCATTTAAATATCTTCTCAATTCATTTTCAACTGTCGCTGACGTGTCTCCTTGTCCCATCAAAATAGCGTCCAAAAATTCATTACTTACATCACAACTTACAACTTCTTTTACTTTTTGAGACGAACCTATATTTGCATATTTTTCTTCATAGGTTTTAAATAAAATTTCCATTTTTTTTCAATTTCCGGCACTGTAGACATCGTCTTCAATTTTATGTTGCTATCCAACAATATGTTTTCTTCCGTTCTCATGTTTTCGATCATCTTCTTGATGATAGCTGGCAAAAAAATGGACTTCATTTGGGGGTCCAATAATACGGCAAAACACGTGAAATCATTCAAATTTTCTATTGAACCCCAATACTTGTTGTATTTGGTATGCATGTTCAAAATCATATGATAAAAATACACTTTTTTTTAACATGTTTCTAGATGTTGGTCAAAATCTATAATTTCCCATAAATTAAAATCCTAGTGGCCCGAACATAGACATGAAACGGAACCAAAACACAAAGTATAGATGTATAAACCTAATCAAAGGACTATACCATGCTAAAATCAAAGAATCATACCTAAATTTTTTAGAAACTCCGAAAATCTTCAAGAACTTATAATCCCGATTTCTCTCTTGATTCTCAACATTTTCTTGCAATTCTAGTGGGATTTTCATAGGATTTTTCGAGCCTTATATAATGCCTAAGTGTATAACTGATAAAACCCCTTCATTTGCTCGAATTTTACTTCATCATTAAGGGTGACGGGTTTGATGATTAAGCATCATTATTTTTCTTAATTAAACTCAATTACTCCTAATTAATCATCCATTATATTATTTTAATAATATGGTAAAATTATATATTTATGTTTTTTTTTATTTGAGTTATCACACATCCGCTCTTAGTTGAGCATTATGAAACTTATGTTGGTATGTTCTTGATTCTGGTAGTCCACTTTTTTCTTCCTTTGCGAGTGTTTAAATTCAAAATGCAAGGTTTGTAAACCCCTTTTGCCTTGTTATGAGTGTTACACGCCCCCAAAGGGTATGTATTAATGTTTTATCGAGTAGTTCCATCACTTACCCTGATTAGGGTTTAGATTTTCTGAACACGTAAAGACTCTAAGTGATACTTTGCATTAGAATGGTGTGTTGTACAATAGTAACATAATGTAAATGTGACATCCCCATAATCATGGCCGCAAAAGACCGGTTTCATTTATGCTTTTAAAATAATTTCAGAGTAAATCCATTGATTTATAAGAGTTGCGGAATTTGTCCCCAAAACAATACATAATAAAATAAGGTTTATCAAAGCATTTCTTAAAGAAATTTATTTTCATTATATATATCAAAACTCGGGATGTCGTGTTCCTATACAGACACTAAAGCATAAACCATAAAACATAGACCTTATACAGTTATATACAACTACTGGTCTATAAACAAAAACATCTTAACAATTTCTCCAATTTATGCTCTCGCGCTACAATCTGTAATACAAAGAAACTGAGTGGGTCAGGCTTGGGAGCCTGGTGAGCATATAGGGTTTTCAACCCACAATAAATATTTATATTTAATTTCACCAACCAATAATAACCTGATTACCCATTCCCGTTATCCTCACTTTACGTCCCTATGACAACAACTATTACAAGGGACCTAATCTAGGATTTTCATCGGGACGGACACTACTGCAAAGGGGTTTCCTTAACAATGAATGTCCTAAGGCAACCATGAGGGGGATAGAATACAGCAAATGAACACCCAAGTTCACTACACCTACAGGTTATGAGCCTGCCAACGTTCCACTGAACTGTCTAGAAAAGTCCGTGGTCGTCATCCATATTCTGTTGGACGACTAGATCACAATCACATTGAGGCCTCTCATCATTTTTATTTCATCGCACATCACTATATACCCATGTTCTACCCAACATATTTGTAGATAAAATATACTTGTTTATATATATATATATATATATATATATATATATATATATATATATATATACAGCTTAAAACTTGTATAACATATTCATTCAATATTCATACCACATAACAAATAGTATATAATTACATAGCACATATTTCATAGAGTATAATTCATATATGTGTATTATCGGAAAGCAACTACACACTTACTCATATCATATATATAATATATTCATCAATACTTGTATTAAAATTGTGTATATGAAAGGGACTATGCACTCACTTGATAAAATGATTATCGGACAACCCTACGGCTCTAAAAGTAGTAACTCTTCGATGAATCTGGGATATCTTCACACACCAGACTTCTCGCGGGCAAAGCTTCGGCTCGGAAACTCTTTTCTTCTCGGGATCTTCGGAGCTTCGGGACTTGCTTTGGTTGTCGGGATGATATCGGGGATTCGGGGGGTATAACGTGCACGTAAAACGAAGTAATATGGAGTGAGAGGAAAGAGATTTGGCAACCATGAACGGCTGGACTCGACTTCTATTTATAGGAGGATGAAATCCTATGCTTACATCGTGAGCCACTAATGCTCACGTCGTGAGCTCGATATGTCACTGCGTTCGTCATGGCCACTTGCATTGGAAGGTGTCCATCACCTACTCACATCGTGAACACTGTGCTCACGTCGTGAGCTCTAACACGGATGGAAGTTCGTTCCCAGAACTTCGGAAATTCATATCTTTTGCATATGAGCTTCGTTTTCGACGTTCTTTATATCTACGCATAGGTGAGATTATGCTCTACAACTCTCGTTTCCTTGAGCTTACCCTGGCTATTTTGGTGATCTTTGTTGGTTTTGAAGAAGAAGAAGGTTTGGGAAGAACAAATCAGAAGAATGAGCTTGTAAATCCAGATGTTTTGCACCATTTCTAGCCCATTGAAGGTCTAAAGTATGAAGTTTGATCATTACAAGCTGAGATCTTGGTTTAGGATAGAAATTGGTATCTTTTGGTCCCATAGTTTTGGTTCTTGGAGTATGAGAAAATCCATGCCATATGAGTTGTCCTTGTGGGCTCTTGGAAGTGTTTTGTGTTATAAAAATCATATCTTGATGGTCAAGCCTCAACCATGCAAGTGTTAGTAACCATCCAAGTGTGCTTATGGACTTAATTCATGGTTTGAGCCCAATCCATGCATGCAAAAGCATAAAGTTTGCAACTTTATGGCTTTAGATGTTAATATGAACTTGGATATAAGTTTCGGATGTTAGGGCTTATGGATTAAGTCATGGAAATGTTTTTGGGTTGGCAGACCAGTACGCCATGCGTACTCCAGTGTATGTTGCGCGTATTGGGCCAGCATCCCGACTTCAAATAAAAAATCAGCGTACGTTGGGCATACAAGCCAAGTACGCCATGCGTACACGGTCTGTGGGTTTAAATGATTTCTAGGCTCGTTTGGTGTTGGGCTTTGGACTTGTTTACGTTGGGCCTCGGACCCAACTGATTGTAGGAGGTTACTTTTGGGCCTTAGGCCATGTTGGGGGTTCTTGGGCCATATTGGGCCTTAGAGGCCTTATAGTTGGGTTTGGATACCTTTTTGGACTTCGTATAGATTTGCGCCTTGGAAAGAGGGAGACCCAATAGGGCAAGGCTAAAGGAGCCCATTTTCCTTAAGTCAAGAATTAGGGTTTTGGACTTTCGAGTTAGAGTATGGCCTAATTCCTAATTAGGATTTTATGTTTGTTCGTTAGGAAGAGGATTTCGCGAGTCATCCGTCGAGTGCGATTTTATGATGTAATGTGATGATTGTCTTTGTGATAATTGTCAGATATGCATGTATTTGCTTGATGACTATGTGATTCTTGTTATGATATTATGTGGTAGTAGTAGGGATGAAATAGACCCGATATTCGGTTGAAATAGATCGAAGGGGTAGGCAATCACCCAAATATGTTTGATAGTACCCAACTGAAATAGATCGAAGGGGTAGGCAAGCACTAAGATATGATTGACAATATGTTTGTTTAGTATGTAGTCTTTTGGGGGAACTCACTAAGCTTTGTGCTTACAGTTTTTAGTTTTATATTTTAGGTACTTCCAGTTCAAAGGGGAAGGGCCCGACCTGATCTCACCGTATCACCCTATGATTTTTTGCATTTAGAGATTTTGGGAATTTGTACTATAATAACATTTGCCTATGACACTCTGTTGACTATTTTGGTATTAGTGCCATATGAATTGAATGAAATTAAAAACACAATTTTATCTATATTTTTGGGCTATTATACTCGGACTCGAAATCTTAATTAAAAAGTTCGCTTGTTTTTGGACTTTCTCAAGGCGCTTATCAACTGTTAGATGTCATTGATTGTCAACTGTTATAAAAACATCACATTAAAACCAAACAAACATATATTTATACAAAGAAAACTTATTTAAATCATAAGTATCATATAAATCACTTCGATCAGACACACGAATTTCAAAAAAATGACACCAATCAAGCAAAACCAAACAAACATACATTTATACAAAACAAACTTGTCCTGAATCTATATAAATCCTAAGTATGCGCATGTAAAACACTAGCAAAACCACATTCATAGATGTATAATTGTTTCTTACCAATTCCAAAATCAAGAACACAATGTAATGAACTATAAAAATCACATAAATAGATGCTCAAAACCAATTAAAACAAAACTAGCAAACCTAACAACCTTTGCATTAACTACTTGCCCTAGAGACACAAACGAACTAAACTTTTGAAAAGATTCAAAATTGAGTTTATATCCAACAACTAATATGAGTTGAGATTGAAAAACGAACCTTCGTAGATGATAACAACAGGTGTAGCAACGACGATGTCGAAAGTGAAATGTGACTGTAGCAGCAATGATGTAGGAGGAGAAAGGGGAGGGCCCTAGCAGCAACAACATCAGAGGAGAAATGGGAGGGCTCTAGGATAATGCGATGACGAGCTTGGAGGAGACAACGTACTGAGGGAAAAGGCGACAATGTGATCGGATTTCATAGAGCAAGAGTCCACAGTGAGCTTCAAGTTCTTCCTTCTTTCACCGTTGAGACTAGAAAGAAACCACATAAAACTTTTTTCCAAATACGCTGGAATGTGTCAAGTGAGTTAGAATCCTGGCAAAGTTTTCACTTTTTACATTTTTGCCCCTAAAATCTTTTGAAAACTTGTTGACCGAAGTTGACCGATTAAAACGCCTAGCATCGACTAGCTCCGATTAGGTCCGGTTTTGGGTGTTGACTAACCCCAATTACCTTGACCGATTAGCCATAAACGTCATCGGTTGTAGTCCGCTTAACGCCTAGGCCGATTTTCTGCAACACTAGGAAAATCCAAACAAAATTCAGAAAGCATTTTATAAGAGTTTGTAGTGGTCGGGAGAATGCTTAGGGTATGAACGACATTGCATACAGCTTCAACCTTAAATGTTAGAAGAAGAGAAGTTTGAAAGAGAGACGTGTGAATGATATTATTTTGCGAATTATAAGTTCAACTTTATCATTTTGTAGAGACGTGTAAAAAAAATAAAAAAAATGCAACGTAAGCAAGAAAATAAATGAGGAGTTCTTGATTATTAAATTTGTGTCTATTATCACATTGAAAAAAATAAATGCATTTTTTCAACTGATTCAACACATATGTAAAAAAATGGAAAAAAAAAACATATTTAACATGTAAATGAAACAGTGACGGGTTGTTGAGGCTCTTGGGATGGTCGATGCAACCCCTCAAATTTTGAGCCACAATGTATTTTTGAAAATTTTTCGGGATAATATGAGTTTTTTGGCATGCAACCCCTAAAACCATGTGAACAACCCTTGAGATATTTTTTTGCGTCCGCCACTTAAATGAAACACTCATATAAAACAAGAAAAACCATCTAAAATTAAAACATAATATTTGTATCAATAAGGACATGTAGCAAGCAATGTCGATAAGTTTAACTGAATTAAATCAATGGAAAATGACTTATCCGGGTAATCATCTATGTCGTTTTGTTCACATTTAGACAATTTTTTATATACATTTGACCATTTAACTTATTATATGTGTTCACATATTACCATTATCATTGTCTATCTCAAGTAACAATGATAACATGTGATCACATTTAACAAGTTAAATAGTCAAATATGTACAAAAAACATAAATTGCCTAAATATAAACAAAACGAAATTTAATTACCTTGATATGTCATTTTTCCTACTTTTTGATATTGATTTTATTTTCATATTTTTTGTATTATTTTTTTTTCAAATGTTATTTTTAAAGTATCCATAATGTCCTATATATTAATTAAATATTAATTAATTCTAAACTTTACTTTTAATTAATAAATATGTTTTTGCTTTGTAAAATACTTTATATTTCTCTTTTGTTATTTAGCATATACAATATTTTTACAGTAAACAATATTTAAAAATAAACTTAAATAAATTAAATATATAACAATAAGTATGAAGAGATTTTTAAAATTGTAAAATGAAAAAATTACATATCAAATAAAAACCAAAAGAAATCTATATAATGTAAATGTTTTAAAATTATTACAACTTTTTAATACTTTATAATTAGAAGTTTATAAACTTTTAATTTTTTTAATACAACGTTTTAAACTAGTAATTTAACAAAAGTATTTTAAAATCTTATAAAAAAGTATTAAATTATCATACAAAATCTGTGAAACACTTCAAAAATACTACAAAAAAAATAGAAATAATTATATGAAAGTTATAAAAAAATATATGAAAATGTAAAAAAAAAAAAAAAATTAATAATAATAATAATAATAATAATAAATTTCAAAGCTTGTAAGAAAAATCTAAAACATTTAGAAAATATTTTGTTTAAAAGTGTTTGTATTAAAATTATATGAAAGTATAAAAACATTAAAAATATATAAGCAAAGTTTAAAATATTGTATTAGAAAACCTATAGAAAAAATATCATAGAAATGTTATAAGAAATTATAAAAAGTATTAAGAATATTGTAAAAGAAATTGTTCACGTTTAAGCATTTTTCTTTTTTTATACATATTTAATTATTTAACTTGTTAATTTGTCAAATATATACAAAAAAAAATTGTCTAAACATAAATAAGACGAAAAAATAATTACCCAATCAAGTAATTTTCCCTTAATCAAATACATGGGCAAGGGTTGGGTTAGTTGGGAGAGAACTAAAGTGGAGAAGATGATTGGTCGGATAAGAAAAAAAGATGATATGACTCGATTCAATGAAAAAAAAGGAGGAAAATAGTGTTAGAGTGTTTGGGGGTACGTTGGACGAGTATGATTAAAAATAAATAATAAAAGAGATTAATAAAATATTTTATAAGGGTTCGGAAAAGCCTAGCAGACGGGACTATCAACCCCTTTCTATTAAGACTTCGACACCATCCTTACCCCCTACGAAAGATTTAGCCCTATTTATTTATAAGAGGAAAGCTCCCGGGTTCCACATCTTAAAGAAGTGCATGACCAGATTGGAAGCACGAAGGTTCATTCGCAATGGGACAACTCACCCAACCATGATGCATGACAGAAGAGATCGAGTTTCGTGCCAGCAGCCACGGTAAGACGGGGGGGGGGGGGGGGGGAGGGGGGGCAAGTGTTCTTCGAAATGACTGGGCGTAAAGGGCACGTAGGCGGTGAATCGGGTTGAAAGTGAAAGTCGCCAAAAAGTGGCAGAATGCTCTCGAAACCAATTCACTTGAGTGAGACAGAGGAGAGTGGAATTTCGTGTGTAGGGGTGAAATCCGTAAATATACGCCATAAAATAATAATTTAGACTAAGTGTAAAACAAATTAAATCATATGGAGCAATGATGTAACAAACTATAATAGCCAAAAATGCCCGAATACAAAGTTCAATTAAGCTTATGTTATTTTATAAACTATATGGACCATTTTTGTAATTTATTCTTAGGTGGTATGTAACACAACGGGTAGAGTTTTTTGGCATGTTATTAAAGCAAGACAACTAACTGCATTGGAGGGGATACATCAACTTCATGGTCATACCTTTTCTAGGGATTTACACAAACATATTATTTCACACTTAACCTTTGGTCTTATGTTTAGACTTTAATCACTTTATTGATATTACCATCTTCTGTTACGATTCATATTAAATATTAATTTCTTCTGAATAAAATTTAATTTATTCTAATTATATATAACTATAAAATTTTACTTTTTTAGAAAAAAAATTTAATTGATCATATATTAAAACACCATAATCTTTTGTTTGAGCTCATCTGCATCTTAAATCTTAAAATGTACCTCTAAACTTACATGTACTTTAGTCTCATATAAATTATTGATTTTTTTTTTTTCATATTTTCTAACTTATTGTACGTATATAATGTAATAACGTTTTGCTCAGATTAGAGTTGTTCATTAACCAGGAAGCTTTGTTTAAATGATGTTTATGGGGTATACATTTGAAATATATTAAAGAGTTAATATCATAGAATAGAATTATATTTAGTAAATTAGATAGATTAACTTATTTTTTTACGCAGGATAAATCTTTTCACTTCAAAAACTTTTTTTTTGGAACGGGCTGAAAATTATAAAGACTCGCCTCAAAAACATTTATTAACTAGACCCAGGTCACAATTCAAAAATGGGGTTGGGTCTAACGAATTTTGAAGCAAGTATTGGGCCCAACGAATATTTGAGGCTTTGGACAAATTTTGTTACTTATGTCACTTATGTGCTTACTTATTATCATGTTATCATTGTTATGTATAGTATTAATACCAGAAAATATTATAGGGTTTTTTTGGATTAAATTTGAATTTGATTTTTTAAAACGATCTTGCATTTTTTTTCATTTATTCTGATTTGACTCTTTTAGGAGGTTTACCAGTGATTTTCATTTTTAGACAATTTTTTTCCTTAAAAGCCTAAACTTTTTTGTTCCAAAAAATCCTTAGATTTCATTATATTTTTCTGAAAAGAACCCTCAAATTTTTTCCGTTAAAATTTGTCAAATATGAAGGTTCTTTCTGAAAAAAAAAAAAAAAAGATAAATATATAAAGTGTTTTATACTATTAAGTATTAACTTTTATTATTATTATTATTATTATTATTATTATTATTATTATTATTATGGACAAATTTACCTCTTTTAGGGACCATATATTGACAAATCTATAGGTTAAGATAACAAGATATAGAATTGTTGTCCAAGTAGTGTAATGACCATTGTCTTGGTATTATTACCAGTATTTGATTATTTCATAAATTCTCGAGCCACAACCATTCATGCCCTTTATGCTACAAGCCTAGCAATTTTTTAGTATGACAACATTTTAAATACCGCTAAACCTCGACAATTACCAATGTACTTACAGAATTATTTTAATGTATAAAGGAATGGTACTCGTCTAACATGTTTCACACTCTAAATTTATCGTTAAACATGGATGGTGTTTAGAATACACTTGAGGTCATCTGCAATGTCTTTGGTACATATGTAGATGGCAATGATTTTGCTAATATAATCAAATAACATTTTAACAATGTTATGGAAGCATTATATAACAATAATAAATAAAAATAATACCCAAATCCCATAGCAAATTGGGTCTAAGTGAGGTTAGATAGATACAATCTTACAATCTTACGTTTGGACTCCAAGGTTGAAAAACTTCTTCCATAAAAGACGTCCGTACAAGATTGAAAGACTTCTTCCATAAAAGACTTCTAGCAAGAGTAAATACGCGTCAAATGTCAAACATGGTGGGAAACAAAATAGAGGGGATTAAAAAGTTGATACTAGCAATAGTATTGTAAATATAAATATAATAAATAAAAAGATAAACATTGTGTTGAGAAGCAAATATAGATAAACATGTAACTAAGAAGTATATTATTTTACTATCCTGCCTAAGCTCACATTTCCTTCTATGTTTGGTCATATGTTTGGTCATGCCCCCCAAAAGTTTCTATATCTTCAAAGTTCAAAGTCTAAGAGTAAGAGCATACGGTGTGGGTCATGTTGCTTCTTGTTGTGGCTAAGTTGGCAGCCCATAACGCCGTTATAACATCAAAAACACCCCCCCCCCCCCCCTTGTTGCATCTTGTTGTGGTGCTTCTTGTTGTCTCCGTGACAAGTAGAAACCTGATCACCTATTAGGTGCCAAATTATCTCTCTCTATCTCTATCCTCTTAACATGGTGTTATAACACCATGAACACCCCCCCCCCCCCATCTTGTTGCTTTTTGTTATAACATCACTTCAAGTTGCCCATACCATATGCTCTAAGCTTAAGGTATCTTCTCACTTCCTTCTTAGTGGTCCTCTCATCTATGACCTTGATTATACCAGTCTCCACCATTATTAACGTATTTGTCGGGTGTCTCCTTTGAGTATGCATGAACCATTTAAATCTCTCCCATGATTTGTTGGTCATAGTTATAACTCTCAACTTATTTATGATTACCGGTACCTTGTCTAACTATTTTTACATCATGTCCAACGAAGTATCTCATTTCCTCGAAGTCTTTTGTAACACCCGTTCTCTTGGTATTTTTTTTGGATTATTTAAGTTGAATTAATTAAATTGGGATTTTTCTTAGGGAGCGACGCGACGGGTTTATAAGGTGTGGCAGTGACCAGTTCGTGACACGATCTTTAATGAAACTTGTGACATGAAGGGCTTATGGGCCAAAACTGTAACATCCATGAAATTTTGAAAATTTTAAAACCTTTACATAAATCCAAAAACCATCATTTATTACACATTGTTTTCAAAATAGGTTTCACATTAGAGCTTTTTCCAGAAATCATAACACAAAATACGAGGAGGTGTACGATCAAGCCTCCGCCTTTCCGCGATCATCTGAGGTACCTGAAACATAACCAAAAATTGTAAGCCCAAAGCTTAGTGATTCTTCCCCAAAATACCACCACGTAAACATAACAGACAACATCATGCATAAATGAGCCTTCAACCTGACGGGACTGCCACGTAGGGCCTTCAGCCTATCTGGGCCGCTCCCGAGCCTTCAGCATGACTGGACCGCCTCGAAGGCCCTACAACCTATCCGGAACGCTCATCGGGCCTCCGTCCTGACTGGACCGCCTCGCAGGCCTTTAGTCTATCTGGGTCGCCCTGGGTCTGTTGGCCTTCAACACAAAGTAGGACCGCCTCAACCTAACCACTCACACACATGTCGGCATATACATAACTCAAAAACACATAATCAATCAACATGCAAGCACATATCATACAGATCAATAAGCATAGCATTATCCTATCTACCAGGATACCGATCTAACAGATCATAACAACATAACAACATCCTAAGATAACCAGGATAACAATCCAAAAGGGCCAGCATTGGTGCCTTCGGCCCATAAGTACAGTGAGGAAAACTCACCTCACAAGTAGTGCTGAACCGACAAAATCCAACTCCATAACTCAGCTCCAGACTCAAAAGCCTACAACCACCATATGACCATTTCTATCAAAACCTAGAAATACCCAAAATGCTCACAAAGTCAAACTTGGTCAACCATGGTCAATGTCAAAGTCAATAGTCAAGGTCAACAATCCATGTTGACCCAGCTCGTCGAGTGCACATACCAACTCGTCGAGTTACTGCAGTATCCAGAAAAGCGGGAAAACCGAGCCAACTCGCCGAGTTGTCAAGACAACTCGTCAAGTTTTCCCAGCTAAACTCATTTAGTCCTTTTTCATCCATTGTAACGCTTAAGAATGTAGATCTGATACCCAAGAGCTGGAAAACCACTTAAAGTTGCTAGCTTTACGTCCATGCATGTCACCAAGAGGCTTCAAAGCTCAAAGAAGGCTTAATAAGGGACCTAAAGCATGAAGGGGGCCTATAACTTGATAAAGCTTGAAACTTTAAGCCTAAAGAGGCCACAAAACATCTAGATCTGAAGTAATAACTTCATGAAATGCCTAAACCCAAGAATGATCCAAAAATGAGCCAAAAATGACAATAAACTTCCAAGGAAGAGATCTAAGCAATAGATGAGAAAGTTTTCGACTTTTTACCTCAAAATAGTAGCTAAAATCAAGGAGATTCTGGATCTAAAGCTTCCCCCTTCAAGCTATGCACCACCAACTTCAAGCTCTTCAAAAGAACCCCAAGAAAACACTCTTCAAGCTCACACACACTCAAATATGAGAAAGAAAACACGAGACTAGGGTTTATGGACAGAGGAGGCGATTAGGGGGGCCATCAATGGGGCTTAATGCCTTTAAATATGGTGCAAACCCCTAAAAATTAGGGTTTCTTAATTAGCCACCAACCCGTCGAGTTTTTCCTCACCAACTCGCTGAGTTGATCCAAAAAGATATGTTACCCAAAGACTTTCAACACGTTAAGTTGAGGCCATCAACTCGACGAGTTCCAAGGAAAATTTGCCCTTTTTAATTAAAATTCTCATACCTAGGAATCAGGATGTTACAAAAACCTAGAGATATCGGGATTTGGGCATATTTAAAGGCACAAACCCTTAGGGGTTCGTCATTTTCTTAGCCCTCATCATTAGAGAACATTCCTTAACTAACCCTAGCCTCTCTCCATTGATTTTTTTGAAGTTATTTTGGTCTTGGTGTGAAGCTTGAAGGTGAAGTTAGAGCACTAGGGTGAATTGTAGCTTCTTGCAAAGAAGATACAGACACTCAAGTTTCTTCTGGATATTTTGTAAGTTGTTTGTTTTTTCGAAGCGAAAAACACCAAAATTTTGTGGACGACATCTGCAATAGAAGAGGTGGACCAAACAGTTGTAGTCTGTAATAAGAAGTCTGTTTTTTTACATCTGCAGACTGTTGCAATAAACTGTAATTAACCATATAATAGTTAAAAATAATTCTAAATCAAATTTTTATTTAGTTTAATCATATGCATATTAAATATAAATATCATTGTGGTCCTATGATTTTTAAAGACGTTTATATAAATTAATTTAACATAATATTTGCTAAGTAACAATAAATAAAATTGGTAATTTAACGAACAACATGTTCATTTTGTTAAATTTTCAAAGACGATAGTTACTTTTCCGATTAACTTCAATAAAGTTGATAATTTTAGTGATTAACTTTATAATTTATTAATATTTGGTTATAGACAATGTAAAATAAAAATATATTTATATGAAATTTACCAAATGGTTTTGAAATTATGTAAAATATATTCAAATTGTTTAAAATATTCTTCATAAAATTATTAAAATAATAAACATGTTGAAAAAATGAAAACTAATCTATGTTGAATAATATAACTTAAAGTAAGGTGAGAAGTGGTGTGCAGATGAGGGTCCAGTGTTGCGCTACGTAGCACACGTGCAACCGTTTTTAAGTTAGAAGTCTTCTAAAAAATAAAAAGTTGTGAAATGCCAAGTATTGCATGTGTGCTGTGCAGCGCAACCAAAATTGGTTTTTCTTAAAAAACAAAAAAAAACCCTAGGTGTAAAGTTCCTTCTTTTATGTTTTTTCCTCTCTAGATTTGATGGTAGAATAAAGCTTAAGTCCCTTAAGTTGATGTTATTGGAGTTTGAGGAAATCCTGAACTTTGTAATGGCATCTCTTGGTCTTTGAACTTTTGTGTTTGGATAAAAGGACCTTACATGCATTTTTATGGACCATGCATAAAGATTTGACCTTTTGGAAGTTTTATGGACTTAGGGTTAGAGATCTTGCTTGATTGAGGCATGGTTATGGATAAAGTTGAAATATTTATCCATTAAGACCATTAGAAGATTTAGATTTGAAAGTTGGACTTCTGGACTTAAGGGATTAAGTCCTAAAGGAGGAGGTTGTTAAGTAAAATTCATAGCACGATTTTTGAGTGGACTAATGACTAATTTGTCATGTTGTGTTTAGTGGCGTGTTGGGTCAATGGTCACGGTGTGACTATTAACTTTGACCATTGAATTTTTGACATGTTTGGCTTTTGGTCAAACTTGTTAGATTTGAGACTTAGGCTGAGGTTTGACCTCTATCTAGTTATAGGTGGTTCGTGATAGTCGTTTATTCTTCTAAGACTGTTAGACTGTTATTGTTAGTTTTATGTGAGTTATCTCACTGTATTATGTGTTATAGTGTATATCCTTGTATGATGGATATAAGGAATGATAGAGTAGACTTGTATAATATTTTGTATGATTGGTTGTCCATATATATGATTCGTTCATATGTATGTATGAGGAGTTAACGACAAACGGCGAGAGGTCGTGAGCCACAGTTTGTATGCAATGTATATGCATTGTAATATATGGTATTTTGGGAAACTCGCTAAGCTTTTTTGCTTACAGTTGTGGATTAAATGTTTTTTAGGTTGTGATTCTGGCAGTGGGAATGCTCCAGCTTGACTGTGACGCATATGTATCTCCTATGTTTATGAATTTAGACTTCTGCAACTTTTGATATTTTGATACTTTGTTTTTCACATGATTATGGTTTTTCGTGGCTGAGAAAAATTGGTTCCTCATCTTTATGGAAAATGGTTGGTTCACTTATGTTTTTTTTTTAAAAAAATTGGTGTGAAATTTGGGACGTTACAAATTGGTATTAAAGCCCTGGTTTGAGGGATTTGGATGAACAATAGTGTGATTCAAAACTCAAACTAGGATCTGAGAGTTTTTACAAATCTTTTAGAAAAATAATTTTTATGAAAATGAGAAAATGATGTGAAGCCTTACCATGGCGTGTTGAGGAACTTTTGGGTCGCGTGTTTTTATGGACCAACACGGCGAGTTGACGGCTAGATGAGAAAACCCTAATTTTGGGGTTTTGCACCCTATATAATCTCTGTAAGTCCCATGGGGTGGTCTTTTATCAGCCTCCAACTCCCTATATCGACCCTTGAGAACCCTAATCATCTTTCCCTCTTATTTTTGAGCTAGTGTGGTGTTTTGGAGCCAAAGAAGGAAGAAGTTGGAATAGGGATGAGCAAATTGACCGAACCGGCCAGAACCGGCTCGAACCGGACCGGACCCGGGAACCGGCTTCGGCCAAAATCAAGAACTGAACCCGCCCGACGGTTCTACCGGTTCCCGGTTCCTACCGGTTCTTGTCGTGTCGTCAAATGTTGGAACCGGTCCCTGAAAAATAGCATCATACGGTTCCGGTTTTTGCCGGTTCTACCGGTTTTTGCCGGTTCCGGTTCCTACCGGTTATCGGTTCCAAAAATCCACATAAATAACGTCCTGGTTCGGGTCCGGTTCCGGTTCCAGTCGGTTCCCCGGTCCATATGCTCATCCCTAAGTTGGAAGAAAGAAGTAAGGATCCAGCAAGCAAGCCCTCATCTTTCAGTTTAGCACTCTTTTGTACCTTTGTAAGTGTCCAAGATCCGATTTTTATTCCTCTATGTTGCTAGATCTTGAGTTTTGTCCCTTTTTCTTGTTGTTATTGAGTGAGGGAAAGGTTGGATCTCATAAACTTAACAACTTTATGAATCTTCAGGTCTAAGTGACCTTGTAGACTCTTGGATTTGGTCTATAGTCGAGTTTTGATGCCATGCATGGAGTGTGGGTCATAAATCCCCATTTTGACCTATTTTGGGTTCACTACATGCATTGGGCATGCATGTCTATAAAGCACCGACTTTTGGGATGTTTTGGTGCTAGTATCTCTTTTGGAAAGGATGGGTTTCAGACTTCAAGGATTTAGTGCTTATGGGTTACGCCATGTGGTTGGGTTTTTGGACCCTTGAAGTAGTTCCAATGAATAAAGTTGGAAACTTTATCCTTTTTGTTAGCATTTGGGTCTATATCTGAGCCTTGGAGTCCCTGGAATCGAAGAATACAGCTGAATGTATTAATTTGTTGGAACTCGGGCAAACATGGCGTGTTTGCAAGCCAACATGACGTGTTGACTGGAGTTTCCCGATCGTATGAATGCTATCGAAACATAACGTGTTTGCTAGTAAACACGACATGTTGGGTCATCATGGAATGTTGACCTTGACCATTGACTTTGACTTTGACCAAGTTTGATCTTGAGGTATTTTGGGTATTGCTAGGATTTTGATGGAATTGGTCATTTGATGGTTATAGGCATTTGAGTTTGAGAGTTGAGATTCGGAGTCAGACCTTATCAGTTATTCTTGTGAGGTGAGTTTTCCTCACTATACTTTTGGGTCGAAGGCACCAAGGCCGACTTAGTGGTTTGATAACCTGATATTTTTGATATACCGAGTATGGAATAGATACGCATGCTAGTTTTGATGTGCTAGTCTGGTAGATCTATAGGACCACCTGTAATACTGTCTATATCTATGTTTATGATATTGTTGTAGGGTTTTGAGCATTCTAACACTCCTAAGGTGTTCATGTAACCCTAGAAACCTTGGATCTATGTTTGACTAAGATACATGCAAAATTGATTTTCCAAGGTTTATAATTCTATCTAGCATACATGTGGAACTTTTAAACATAAAAGTAAGCTAGAAAATATACCTTGTAGTAATTTGGATTCCTTGAAAACCTTGTGAGCCTAGCACCCCAAGTGTGATGCCTCAAATGTCTCATAAAACACCAAATGCTATTGGAATAAACTTGAGAAAAATGTCACATTACCTGAAATCGGCTAGCACTCTTCTTTCTTGCTTAAGTGCTGATTTTGATGAACATAATGATCCTTATATAGTGTGTTACAATTAGGGTTACACCATGTAAACCCTAATTGTCATGACCTTTCATTTCCATGACCCATAGGTTCAATAAACACCATGGAGCATCCTATGAGTTTTAGCCCAACTTGATAATCCATGGAGCATTAGCCCACTATACAAATATGAGTGATTTACACAATCAACCCATATATATTTAATTAGTCACTTTTTTGATCACTTAATTAATTCTAAATTAATTCTTAATCAGTACTAATTAAATAATATTATTAATATATTAGAACTTATAATATATTAATAAACCATAAGTGTTATTTCTCTCATTTTAGTCTATCCAAATGGATGATGCCATGCAACCCAAATGGACCATGCCAAACTGGGTCAACTACATACCAGAAATAGTTATGGACTTAGACACTTTATCCAACGGTCTCACACTTGGATAAGTCTAATAACTATAGCTGCAAGTATGACTTCAGGAACCGATCATCAATCGTAGCTCTTTCAAGGTCTCTCGGGAACTGAGATGATGATGATACATCATTTAAGATAAGTGATCATATAATCCTCTGTTCTAGATATCAGTTGGACAAATACATGGAACAATGTCTTACTTATTATCCAGCAGTTTGTTTCTCGATTTCCGATTTGTTTGACAAAGAAATTAATCGAACACATCAATTTAGTTCTGACCGGGCCCGGTACATAGGTCAAAACAAAATCATCGAGGGGCCCAGATATCGCTTCTAATCCAAGAAGAAACAGATAAACTTTGACTCATATGCTTGTTCTACTACTTGTTGAATCACACACAAAAAACACGTTTTATAACATCGAGTTACCAATGCGTTTTCGTACAATCAATGTATAACCAACTAATAGGCAACAAGTTATATCTCTAGGTTTGAAGAGTTATATGATATTACCGTCTCACGATCACTCGAGATAAATTTCATGAAGTGATACCAGTGAGCGTTGGTTGAATCCAATACTCAGAACTTATGAGCACTCATGAGTGTTGTAGCTATGCCCAACATCTTAGACCTCTACAAGCCAACCCATGACAATATATGAGCGACTGTGGAGAATTCGAATAATATGGTATACCAAACATAATTATTCTGGAAGTCAAAACATGCAAAATGAAATAATAGTAAACGATTGACAAAAGTTAGCAACACTTTACTCATAAATAAACACAACTTTTATTCATCATCTAATGTCAATTACAATTTACAAATTTTAGAGCTATCTAACTACTAAAACTAATATCATCCTTCAGCCCTATGCGCCTCACATGCTAGATATGCTTAACCCTACCCATTCCCTTCGTGAGGGGATTTACTGGGTTCTCATATGATGATACCCTCTTTGCCACGAGGAGTCCTTCTTCTATTCGATGTCTGATGAAATGGTATTTTCTTTTGATGTGTCTGGATCTCCCATGATCCTTTGGTTCTTTCTCTAAGGCAACTGCACTTTCACTATCACAGAAAATTTCCATAGGCTCCTGTATAGCCGGTACAACTCCAAGGTCTCCAATGAAGTTCTTCATCCATATTGCGTCTAGGGCTGCAAACGAGCCGAGCCGAGCTCGAGCCTGACCAGGCTCGGGCTTGGCTCGTTTAACTATTTATAGGCTCGAGCTCGAGCTCGGCTCGTTCGAGCCTTATGGTACAAAACTCGAGATCAGCTCGTTAAGAATTATATGGGCTCGGGCTCGGTTTGGGCTCGACTTGTATACGGTATACTCTAATTTCCTAAAATGGTATTTATTAAATTATTATTTATTTAATATATAAAAATAAAAATAATTTTTTTTATTATATATATGTAGGCTCGTTTAAGCTCGCGAGCCTAATCGAGCCAAGTAACAGAGGCTCGAGCTCGAGCTCGTTTAATAAACAAGCCTAATATTAAGCTCGAGCTCGGTTCGGACTCGTTTAAAATCGATCTCGAGTCAAGCTTTTAACGATTCGATCTCGAGTAGCTCATGAGTAGCTTGGCTCGTTTGCACCCCTAATTGCTTCCTTTGCTGCCTCGATTGCCGCTATATACTCTGATTCGCAAGTTGAATCAGCCACTGTCTCCTGCTTGGAATTTTTCTAAGTAATTGCTCCTCCGTTTAAGGTAAAGACCCAGCCTGACTGAGAGCGGAAATTATCCCTATCAGTCTGGAAGCTAGCATCACTATACCCTGCAACTCTCAAGTCATCACTCCCACCGAGGGTAAGGACCTAGTCCCTAGTCCTTAGTCCTCCGCAGGTACTTGAGGATATTCTTTACCTCAGTCCAGTGAGCCTTGCCAGGATTCCCCTGATATCTGCTGATCATGCTCAAAGCAAAGGCTACATCAGGACGAGTACAAGTCATAGCATACATGATCGAGCCTACAGCAGAAGCATAAGGTACTCGACTCATTTCTGCTATCTCAGCCTCGGTACTCGGGCTCTGAGTCTTACTTAATCTGGCGTTACTCTGAATGGGTAACTCTCATTTCTTGGAATCTTACATGTTGAACCTCTTCATCACCTTATCCACGGAGGTACTCTGACTAAGTCCAATTAGTCTTTTACTCCGGTCTCTCAGAATCCTTATCCCTAGAATATAGGCAGCTTCTCCTAGGTCTTTCATAACGAAACACTTCCCAAGTCAGGACTTAACTTCCTGCAGAGTTGGGATGTCATTTCCTGTGAGTAGTATGTCATCTACATACAGTACCAAAAAGCTGACTATACTCTCACTAGCCTTGACATATACATAAGATTCATCTTCACTCCTCAAAAAACAAAACTCTTTGACTTTCTCAACAAAACAAAGATTCCATCTGCGAGGTGCTTGTTTCAATCCATAAATGGATTTCTCAAGCTTATACACTCTATTAGGGTGTTTTGTACTGAAAAAATCCTCTGGCTGACACATGTAAACATCTTCAGCCAAACTTCCATTAAGGAAGGCGGTTTTGACATCCATTTGCCATATTTCATAATCATGAAATGCAACAATGGCTAACAGGACCCTAATGGACTTAATCTTTGCTACTGGTGAAAATATCTCATCATAATGGACTTAACCTTTGCAACCAGTCGCGCCTTATACGTGTGTACATTACCATCCATGTCGGTCTTATTCTTGAAGATCCATTTGCACCCAACTGTCTTACGACCTGGTACATTGTCAACCAAGTTCCAAACTTGATTGTCATACATAGACTCTATCTCGTTGTCCATTGCCTCTTTCCATTTAGTAGACTCGGGGCCTGCCATGGCTTCCGCATAGTTGTTAGGTTCATCCAGACTTACCAGTGTCTTATCACTGATAAGTGTCTCACCTTCCGGCCACATCAACCGTTTATCGGGGTGTATCCAGCAAATGATATTTATGCAAAATCATGAAATTTTTTGATTATAATACACCAAAAATGATTTTAGGAATTAGGATACCTCTTTTTATTAAACTTAAATGCTTTTATGCCATTTTCCTATATTTTAAAGTCTAAGAATATGATAGTTATCGTAAAATTATCGTGTTTTAACGATGATATATTATTCATTTGGTAAGTGGGAAATGCCGAATTCCGATTGCACCAACCATGAGGATTACCTGCTATAGCCGGTTGCCGGTGGCGGGGTAGTTGGCCAGAAGGGTTTGGTAATATGATGCGACCCATTGCCACGTCTTGCCACGTTGGAGCGGTGGTCGACACACAAAATAAAATTTAAATTCTCATAATGACCAAAATACCCTCAACCTCCTTCTCCTATTTCATCCCTTCCAATGCCTCCATTCTCACCAACCCCATTCAAATCCATCGATCAATGACGACGCCGTTAATCTCATTGATAACTATAGTAGCTATTATATGCGATTGCTGCCATACCCATTAACTAATCAATCTCAGTCTGAATCGAAGTTTCTGCCATGGCCCCCGCAGCCGGAAACGCTGCCGTTACTTCTAAAGCTCTTGCATTTGGTGCAAGATCTTCAAAACTGTCGGATGCCCATTTGAATTCGATCCGTTTCAGGAAACCCCTTTTCGGATTTCGATATAATATTGAACGGAAATGGGGGAATTTGTCACTGCAAGGTGGCGGCGGGAGGAACATGGAGGCGATTGTAGAGAAAGGAAGAAAAAGAGGGGGGTTGGTGAAGTGTACGGCGGAGGGTATAGAGAGAGGAATACTGACAGGAGGAAGAGGGCAAGAGGGTACTTTTGTTATGCCGGAAAGGTTGAAGGTGGTGGCGTTAATGGCATGCGTGATGTGTTTGTGTAATGCTGATAGAGTTGTTATGTCTGTAGCTATTGTTCCTCTTGCTGCCAAACATGGCTGGAGCAGTTCTTTCTTGGGCATCGTTCAGGTAATATATATTCTTGCCTCCTTTCCCCTTAGATGATTAGCTTTGACTTTTTGTTACATTGAATTCTTGATCATATTTAGATTATCACCATCCTAAATCAATCGATCATAGTTAATTATCACAACAATAAAGCTCGTGTAAAAAGGTGGAATCTTTAAAATCCAAGTGTCCTATCGGTTTCTGTTTTCAAGTATCAAATATCAGTGATATTGACCTATTGATTGTTGATTATGTTGAAATGAATTAGGATCAGCCCACAAAATGCATTTGCAGAAACTATAATTTTTCATGATTGATTCTAATTCTTTGTAGTTGATGAATATGCTTTAGTTCAAAGGGTATTGTTGACTTGATTTGTTAACTTGTATAGTTGTATGCCAACTGGATGAAAATGATGTAATTGATATTGTTATGAAAATCTAAGTACTACTTGAATGACAATATTTTGTTGCTTCTTTTCTTTATGCATTTCTCATATAAAAAATATTATCTAAACAAGAAAAAAAAAGAGAAGATCTATCTAATTGTTTGTGTAAAGGGTGATACCTCTTTCATTGCCTAATGAGTGTATGCCTTTTTCTTTTAGAAATTTTAGTTTTTGGTTGGAATTATTACCTCTTTTTGGTAGTTTAAAATTAAGGTATTAATATTGAGAAGAATGTAGTATTGGTATTAGGTTTGTGAATTGATTTTTATTTTTGTGGTTGTTGGACTTAAAAGAGATTGGTTGGCACCCACCTGAAAAGATTACAAGTTGGAAAATATATGGCCAAATAAGACATTAAATAAGTAAATGTTGCAATAAATAATATAATATGAAACATTTTAAACAACGAAAATTGTTGTGGTTCATATGATGTGAATTAGTGTGGTGAATGCCAATAGGGGCGGATCTAGGGTGGGCACATGCTCTTTTAAAATTTTGTGCTTAATATTAATTTTTTAAATATATAGAAATAATTGATAACTTTTTGTTGTACTTATTTTATGTATTAACAATATAAAACTTAAAACATGTTTATTGTTTTGAGTTTGCTCCCGTTTGGATTTCTTTCCTGTTGTACTTAATTTTATAGTGTTTTTCGGAATAAAAAATAAAATAAAAAATTGACTGGAAAGAAAAGAATTATTGTAATAATTGATGAAAAATATTGAATCTACCTAACCCTTGCATTGGATTTCAAGCATGAAAAGTCATTAGCAGCCATCTCCTATTGAATATGTTGACTAGACACATGTCAATATACTTTTCAAAGGACCAAAAACTCCTACTTACCAACCCATTTATGACATTGAGCCTTTGTGACTTTTGTTATTAGCTTGTTTTGTATCTTGCAAGTTGCAAGTTTATTTCATATTATTAGGGAAATCCAATAATCATAGAAAACTAACCAAGATTTATGTAATTATTGCATCAATAGTCTTCTTTTCTATGGGGATACATTTTTTCATCGGTTATTGGAGGAGCATTAGTGGACAAATATGGAGGAAAACGGGTGTTAGCTTGGGGTGTTGCCTTTTGGTCTTTAGCAACACTTTTGACTCCATGGGCTGCAAATCATTCCACAATTGCCCTTTTAGCCATGCGTGCTTTCTTTGGTCTTGCAGAAGGAGTCGCTCTTCCTTCAATGACAATTCTTTTATCAAGGTAAATAAACTATATTCTCTATTGAAATTTAAGTAATTAGAAATTACTAATTACAATTACTGTTTCTTAGGTGGTTTCCATGTAATGAAAGAGCGACAGCTGTTGGGTTATCAATGGGAGGATTTCACCTTGGGAATGTTGTGGGATTAGTGTTGACACCTATCGTCATGTCATCAATTGGGCTTTCTGGCCCTTTTATTCTTTTTTCAAGTCTAGGGCTTTTATGGCTAACAACATGGACACTTCGGGTCACAAATGATCCACAAGAAAGTCCTTCAATAAGCAAGTCGGAATTGAGGTTAATTCAAGCCGGAAAGTCTGATTCCGTTCCTCTGAAGAAGGGTGAATTCCCTCCTCTTCGATTATTGTTGTCCAAAATGCCCACTTGGGCTATCATTTTCGCTAATGTAACTAACAATTGGGTAAGTTTTTGCTTTTTGTTTTTTGATTCTTATATGTTTCAAGTGTTTATGAATTACAATGATGTATTTTTTTTTCTTTTATGGTTTTTAGGGATACTTCGTTCTACTCTCATGGATGCCTGTCTACTTTAAAACTGTAAGTGGCTAAATGACCATTTTACCCCTACACTTTTAACTAACGATTTTCACAATACTCATCAATTAAGTCAAAAAGCTCGATTGTTGATTTATGAAATCTTTTTATTTTTTTTTGGTGAAAAAGGTATTTAATGTGAACTTAAAGCAAGCAGCTTGGTTTAGTGCTGTGCCATGGGGAACAATGGCATTCTCAGGGTATGTTGCAGGAGCTGCTTCTGATTATTTAATCAAACGAGGATACTCTTTGACTTTTGTCCGAAAAGTCATGCAGGTAAATCTTCTTTTTTCTTTTGTCTTGTCTGTGTAAAAAGACTAAAATACCCTCCGTATCATAAATTAAATAAAGACGTAAATACCCTCTTGCAGTCGATTGGTTTCATTGGGCCAGGATTTGCTCTACTGTGTTTGAATTATGCAAAGACACCAGTGATTGCTTCTGTGTTCATCACTGTAGCACTCAGCTTGAGTTCTTTCAGTCAAGCTGGATTCCTGTTAAATATGCAAGTAAGATTAATCTTATTCTTTTTAAAAGCAAAAAAAAAAAATCAACAAACTTTGGACCCTAAATTGTTTCCTCTTTTTCCGATCTTTTTCTAGGATATTGCACCTCAATATGCGGGATTTCTCCATGGTATGTGTTTTCAACATCTTTAAATCGTTCATCATTTTATATTTGGAGATTATTTATTATTATTATTATTATTATTATTATTTTAACATTTGTTTATAAATAATTAGGGATTTCAAATTCTGCGGGGACATTGGCTGCAATAGTTAGCACAATTGGAACAGGTTACTTTGTTGAATGGCTAGGATCATTTCAAGCGTTTTTAACTGTTACAGCTTGTTTATATTTTGTTACAGCCATTTTTTGGAACCTATTTGCTACTGGTGAACGAGTCTTTTAGGTTTTTATCACAAAAAAAAAGTATTTTATTGGTAGGGAGATCAAGTTTAGTGGGATTCTTTTGTGATAAAATGAAGGGTGGAATGTTTTATGATATAAGTTGTAGGTTGAAAGGAAGAAAAGAAAAGAATATTTATTTAATCTTTGTGCAAAATGTAAAAGTTGTAGAGGGAAAAATTGGAAAGAATATTTGTTTCGTCTTTGTATTATTTTGTAAAATAATTGACTTTAAATAGTTTAAAAATTACTTTCAAGCCTGGTATTTATTATTATTATATTATTTTATACTTCTACACGTTTTGTTGATTGTCGTTGTCTTGATTGTAAGCTTAGAAAATTATATAAACCCAAAATAAACAATGAAACAACAAAACGTCAAGTCAAATCAAACCGAACTTGTTGGTTTAGTTTTGTTGACTAAGAGTTTAGGTTTATAGAAAGTAATGTTTGGTTTAAGTAATGATCAAACCACTTACAATTAAATTGGTTTTAGGATCACATTGAATTTATCAATAATGAACTATTTTATACATGGGAAGTGATTCGTACATAACATTTTTTTTGTCATACACAACAATTCATGTCAAACATTACTTTAAGATAACCAACCATGAAAATTGTCTCAGATCGGCCTATGTGATATATGGCACAAGATGCTAATTTTTTTTTTCACAATACTTAAAAAGTAAATAAATATGTAAAAAAAAGTTAGAAAATGAAAAAAATAAATCTAAAAAAAACATGCATAAGCTTATGTAAGAAGATATTGGGAAACAAATATAAAAATAGTTGTACATGTCGGTTTGAGCATAGTGAGTTAGTAACTGTTACAAGTTATCATTGAAATTGATTTTGACACATGAATTTATTAATAAATTTTAATAAAATACTTCTTTGAAGTATTGGATTGTTGTTTAAATACTCTTATTATATATGTGTCTAATTAAATATTACAATCTTTTTCCTAAACAAACCTTTACTTTTAGTAAGCGACCATGTCGTTTCGGTTCCAAACCCATTTATGTTTTCAAGCGGGACATGCATGTTGAAAACCAATTGGATTGAAATCAAATTGAAGCCAGAGGAGAATGAAATAAATACTAAATGGTTGTGCTATGCAGATTAGTTGAAAAAATAGTTTTTGCGTGATAAACTAAGGTGACATTGATAAAATAATAGTTTTGATAAATATAAATTGATATAAACTACATTTAGATGTACTGGGAAATAAACATATAATGATATATTTGGAAAACTTATGAAAAAATATCTGACTTATTAATAAGCTATCTGAAATAGTATGAAGTATCAATTAGTTATCAGTTATCACAAATAGTTTTTTAATAAGCTATACTGCTATAGTTTATAAGACCATCATGTATACTTACAACGAAAACATCTGTGGTCTATTTGGCCATGCACCACAATTGTGAACATCACTATATGTTTAGTGGTAGCTAGTGGTGGAAGAATTCATGGTAACTGTTGTGAGGAGGATGAACCACCACATCCAATGAGCTTCTTTCTCTCTCTATCTTTCTTTACATCTTAATTAATTTTTTTTTATTTTAATATTAAAAAAAAGAGGGATAAAAGGCTGGAGGGAATGGTGCCACCGAAACCGCACTTCCTCCCCGCCACATAAGCGTCATGTCATTTTTTACTACACAAGTGTGGTTTCTTGTCACACCAAGGGAGTGGTGCCACACTTTTATTTATTTTATTTATTTTTTTGTTTTTTTTAACTATTGTAATTTAA
The DNA here is from genome assembly GCF_051521515.1 of Lactuca serriola. Classification (NCBI taxonomy): domain Eukaryota; kingdom Viridiplantae; phylum Streptophyta; class Magnoliopsida; order Asterales; family Asteraceae; genus Lactuca; species Lactuca serriola. The sequence continues at coordinate 40,784,135 of NC_136416.1, forward strand.
TAAAACTTCTTTTTTAATGAAAAACATAATTTTTCATTACTTGAAAATTAAAAAACATTACATTGCATTACCAAAAAAAACGAAAACCACACACATGACATTTAAATAATCCTAGAAACTTAAAAAACACAAATAAAATAACTAAAACAAACTACATAAAGTCGTTCTCCGAGAACTCGTCTTCGGAGTCATCCGGTGGATCCAAATTAAGGTTAATGTTTTGAATCCCGTAAATGTGTTCCACCAAGTCATTGCGAAGATTGTAAAATGTTTCAGTGCAACGTATCTCTGTTCTCATGTTCATATATTCTTCGCCACAAATTTCTATTGATTGTGTCTCTGGTATGGTTTCTTCCTCGTCAAACGCACATATCGCTCTTCCTTCGTCTTCAATAATCATGTTATGCAATATGAGACATATATACATGATTTTTTGAAGTTTTTCTTCGCCTAAATAAGCTGTTGGTTTTTTCAATATGAACCACCGTTTCTTTAGAGCTCCAAAAGCACACTCAACATCCTTCCTAGCTCTTTCTTGAGAAGATGAAGAATATGACATTTTTGAAAGAGTGGTGATTTTTTTTTTAAATTTTGAGAGAGAGAAGAGATTGTATTGTGGTTAAAAACAAATGAATTGGATATGTATATATAGGAAAGAAAGGCAAAAAAATAATAAATCCGAACGCAAAGGACCGTCAACTGTCAAAAGTTGAACATCCAATCAGATTGCACGGTTGTTTTAGCTGCACTGCGGTTTTGGCCGCAGGAAACCGCACCCTGGGGGCGGTGTTTGCGGTCCACGTGGCTTCACTGCGGTTTGGAACCGCACCCCACACCGTATAGCCTAATGGTAGGTATCCCAACATTTTAGTGGTTGAATGTAGTGATGAGTTGAAACTCATCATTATAATCATTAGTGGTTGATATAAATGATGACCCAAGCATATTTAGGGAGTGTTTGGATAGGAAAAAAAGAAGTGTTTATTGCTTATTTCCACAATAAGCTAATTTTGAGTGTTTGGATAAAATCCAGCTTATTAAGTTAAATAAGCTAATTTCAATAGGCATCTCTCCCCATGTTTATTGTTTATTCCCACCATAAATAAGCTAATAAGCTAATCCAAACACCCCCTTAGTGGTCTTACACAATAGACAAACATTATACGACAATAAACTAAAAAAATAATAATAATAAAGTAAAAATAAAAAAGCTAGCTTATAAATGGCATAGCCTTAAATTTGAATTTGATTGTCGCTTACAATCGGCCTATAAACACATACTCATGTTTGTTTCGGTGAGAGAAAAACAAAAGGTAAAATAGTGCTATTTTAACTGTGGAAGTTGAGAAAAAAGGGTTTGGTTCCAAAATCCAAATTCAAAACGGATCTTGGTTGCTGGTTGGGTGGCTTTAAGACCCAAATCTAAGCTATTATGTAATTGTGTTCTTCTCCGCCTAGTTTCTTGATAGTCCGGTTTTTCTTTTAATAAAATTCTGTTGTTAAAAAAAAAGCGGATCAAACTGAACTAATTTAAAAAACATTTCCAAACAGTGAACCAAAAATATAGGATGCTGAGAAAATTACGTAAAAGAAAACATTTCAATTGGATGGAACAACTTAAAACTTACCCAAAAGTGTATACAATTTCTTAAACTGCTTACTTCAAACAAATTGAATGAATACTTTAATAATAACTATTGTACTAACATTATAGATCTAAGTTTTTTTGTTTAGGAAAATAACAAGAGGGACTCTCTTAATTGAGAGGTCATGTGTTCAAGTCTCTATGGAGAAATAAATAAGAATTTAGAAATAAATTAGTTTGCAACTAAAAAAAAATTAAGCTCTTCCATCCCACCATAGACAAATGGATTTCAACATCCCATCGTGAGGCATATTAAACTCTTACCTGTACAAATTTATGTTTTTTTTTTTTTTTTTTTTTTTCTTGAATTTGCACATAATAATATATATAAGGCAAAAAGATGGCGCTACAAAACAAAAATATATAATTGCACTTTATAAAAAGAATTTAATAAATATCTTGCTTTAATGCAATGCCTATGTCATTTAGTCAGGGGCTATGTTCTAAAGAGTTAAATAAAGAATAAAAAAACATGTGTATATGGCGGTAGACATGGATATAGACATGGGCGTGAGGTTGTGGGTGTAGGTGTGAAGTGGATAGATGGTACTAAATAGGGTGTGAGAAATGATTATAATTAGTTTGATTTCATGAATCATGATTAAAATAATAATAATAATAATAATAATAATAATAATAATAATAATAATAATAATAATAATGAGAGAGTATTTTTGTCTTTTTAATAAAACATAAACAATTGTATTTAAAATCTTTGACATTAGCTGAAGGATGACAAACTCATTAAAATACAAAATTTAATAGAATTTAAAGAATTATAATTTCTTTGATTTTGTCAAGCAAACACAATTTTTATTGCAATTTACACTATAATTCCTCAAAACTTCTTCGAAATTTGTGAATCAAAACACCATTAGATATAAAGTTTTAGACCGGAGGGTTTGGTAAAAATTTGTGAATCAAACCATGCCTAGCACGTGGTTTGGGTTGTACAGTTTGGTGATCTCTCTCTCTCTCTTCTCATGGTATACCATGCTTAGTGCATGGTTTTTGAGGTGGAATGCGGTAACGATGACACCACACCCATCCGCCTAAAAAGAAAGAAATGTTTCAATGAATTTTAGAATAGACATGAATTAGAATTTAATCATATGTTTGCTTGACATGAAAAATAATGAGTTTTTTGTTGTGTTTTATAAGTTTGCAAATCTATTCAAAGAATTATAATGTAAAATTGTAAATATTGATTTTTGTAAACTTTTATTCTATAAAAATAATGACATTTTTTTTTTTTTTTTTTTTTTTTTTTTTTTTTTTTTTAATTTATCGAGTCATAAATTTTAAACTCTTTTAATAAAATGCACTTGTTCCACTTGGACATTTGATTTCAAATCTGGAGAAAATAACCCACACCAAAACATATATTTTAAATAGGGGTGGGATTGGTACGGTATTAAGTTTTTTTTTTTCTTCAAACCGTGTACCGTATCAATTATAGTTGGCATAAGAGTTTAACTACCAGTACCGTACCAAGTATACTTGATACCAACTAATTTGACTACCAACAAATTTCGTTGGTACATATTGGTATTTGGTAAATACCAAAAGATTTAATTAATATATACATATACGTAAATATGAGTTAAATTTGTGGTCAATGAGTGGTTGCTTCACTTGCTTGTGTTACTATTTAATCTTTTGGAAACAATACAAGGAATGAGAAGCTTTTGAGTTTTAGCATCATGTGTTTTTGTATCATCGATTTCGTGCTCTTTAAAAAACAAGTATCAAGAAATTTATTAATCAATGTGTTAATTTATTAATTCCAAGACTTCTAATTTGTTATTCTAATTAAAACATGCATTTATGAGAACTAATATTTATTTATTTTTATTAATTGATATATATATATTGGTTGGTACGGTACAACCATGATATTCAAAATTCCATACCGTTACCGTACCAATACTACTTAATTGACATGGTCTTACCCGCCAAACATATTGGTTACCAAACAACTTGACTATCGATTTTATTGGTTCAGTTGGTAACATGTTGGTTCTCCATGGTACATATTTACCAGGCCTAATTTTAAATATGTTTTTGGAATGGTTTATATGGTCTTTAAATTGAGCAAAAAACTGAATATTTACAAAATTTTGGATTCTTGGTTGTTGATTTTGGTAGTATTTGTATTTTTGTTAGAGACATATTGCATGGAAGGATACATTTCTCCTTTTGATAAAATAGGGAGGATGGAATTTAGATAAAATTCCTTTAAACATAAATTTCAAACAGAAAAAGAGAGCAAATTATTGGCGTTCCCCAAGTGATCAGCAAAATTTACATGACATGCTAGTTTTGTCTGTCAATGACAAAAAAACACTAAACCATGCAATTAATTTATATAAAAAAAATTCCAAATAAAAAGTCTGACAAAATAAAAACTAAACCAAATATCAAGCTTTCAAAGCACCCAAGGTAGGTAGGTAGGTCTTTACCCCCCAAATATAACCTCTCTTTAACCCCACTCCCAAATGCAAATGGTATGCTTCAAATAACCTCCCACATTCATTAATCCACCTTCAAGAATTCATTCATTGCACTTTCAACACATTTTTATCAACTGTCAATATAAACAACATCACTTACTTTTCCAATTCCTGAAAGAGTAGTAGTACATTACATTTCTGGTCCCTGAGTTTATCTGTTTTTTGAAATTTTGGTAACAAAATATTTTACTATTTTATAATTTTCAGTCCATATGTGAGGTTCTTATAACTTTTTTGGTCATTGTTCCAAGTATGAAAAAATCAGTTATAACGAGGGACCAAAACTGTAATTTAGTCCAGAAAGCGAAAACTTACATTAAACATAGCTGGGTTCCTTGATCAAACTTCCATCGGATCCACCAGAAAGTTCCTTAAGCTCAGCCTGCAATCGTTCATATTTCTCTTTAACAGCAGCAGCAGTCATGACATAAGCAACCTCCTCTTTCAGTTGAATTTCCAAATCCTTGATCTTCTCCTTCGATTCCTTACTAGGGTTCTTTTTGTCTTTTATCACCTCGAATTTCAACAGCTCAATTTTACTTTTCAATTCCGGGGTATTCTCAACAACATCTTGAATTATCTGATTAATTTCCGCATTCAGTTCATTAACTTTCGCCTTCACCATCTCCATAGAAGCTTGACCCATCCGTGAAGCCACATGGACACCCGAAGCTTCTAGAGCATTCAAAAATTCCGTTTCCACTTCTGCCTTTACCTCCATCATCTTCTCCTTCAGATCCTCATCCAGACCTTCGCCTCCCAATTTCTCGATTTCCGCTTTCAGTCCCTCGATCTTGTTTTTCAGAATCGGATTTTCCAAAACTTGTTTGAACTTCTCGTTCACTTTAGTCTTCAACGGAAGGGTTTTTTTGTAATTTTCAGCGAATGCTTTCGCTTCTTTGATTTCGTTCAACAAGTTTAGTTTGTATTTCAGCTTACCGTAATTAGGAGCTGTTGATAACTTCTCGTTGAATTCCTTCTTTAGATTCTCGAGATCCTCGATTTGATCAGAAGTCAACTCTTTTTCTGTATCGAAATTGTCACGCATTTGATTTATTTTGTCCTGGACTCCTAAAGCTTTTGCAGCTTCAGAAAATTCATATTCAATTTCTCTTTTGAGCTTATTGATGAGGCCATTTTGGTCCATATCGGGAGCTATTGAAGATGATTCTTTTGCTTTCATGATTTGCTCTTTTAGCCTATTGACTTCACTCTGCAAGGCTTGATTGGAAATAAGTCCGGGTTTTGGTTCTTCCTTTTGTTTCATGTTGACTTTCTTTTCTGGGTCAACGGGTAGACCTTCTTGGAATCCACCAATCTTTCGAAATTTGAGCATTCTATGTTTTAATAGCTGTGGAGTATCCATCTTTTGAAGTTCCTATTTATAATAAATAATAAACAAAAACACACATTAATTGTGTACTAATTTCTTAATATAGAACAAAGCATAAATGGGCTTAATGTACTTACATCCATTGATTCAAGAATGACTTTTTTAATTTGCTGAGAGGTCCACTGTGGATCAGCATGAGCACCACCAAGTGGTTCCTGCAATTAAAATTATAAAGTTTACCCTCAATTAAATATAAATTTAAAAATATTATTTTTTTATTAAAATTAATTATTCTTACAGGGATGATGCCATCAGCAATTTGTAGCTTAGTAAGCTCAGTAGCAGTGATCTTGAGCTTCTCAGCTGCCTATACACAAGAAGAAATTATATAAACTTTCAAGAATTATATAATATCCGTGTACAATTACAAATAAATAAAAAATAAAAATTTTCACTACCTTTGGAGCAGCTTTGGCAGTCTTCCATAGAATTGCTGCACATGCTTCAGGGCTATATCATAAGAATTATAAGTTATTTCAGTAATTAGTAAGTGCAAAACTAAAAAATACAACAGATATCTAATGATTTTAGAGATCAAATAACACTAGTGTTTTTATAAAAGTTTCTTATTTCAACAGAGTGCAATTTGATTCATCTATTTTGAAGGTTAGAGATTCACTTTGGGCTGAACAAACAGTCTGAAAGACGGTAAATGACCATTTTACCCTTCTACTTGAAATTAGCGGTGAGTGGTGATAAAAAAAAAAAAAGTTAACATCCATCAACCCATTGCACATTAATTAAAAAAGAAACAACACCTAACAGTTAGTTCATTTATATCACCCTCAATCTTTGACTTGTAGGTTTTTGACAATTTTGTGTAAAAAAGTGTGATCAATCAGACTTTTTGGGAATTAAATTAACAGTCTCCAAGAGCCAGCTATTTATAAAATTGAAAATGGTGTAAACAAATAATGAATTCATATAACCCTCATCATGTACAAAAACAAAAAATAAAAAATATAGTCACCTGGCAACATAAAAGACAGCATTTTCAAGCATTAGCAATTTATTAGCACAACCAATGGCCAAAGCACCTCCAGATCCACCTTCACCTATCACAATGGATATGATTGGTACCTCTAAACCAAACATAGTCCTTAAATTATGAGCAATGGCTTCACCCTGCATACACATAAATGATGGTTTTATTAATAGATTAGGCCAAGTTTTTTGACTTACCACATTCAGACATTCATAATACATTAAGTCAAAAAGAAACACCCCTATCTATTGTATCCATTAAGTCCATTAAATCAAAAAGAAGCAGCACCTAATACCTATGTCCTCTCATTAAGTCCATTAAGTAAATAAAAACAAATGCACATATATTTATACATACCTGACCTAACTCCTCTGATTTAAGGTCAGCAAATGCCCCTGGAGTGTCAATAAAAGTGACAATAGGGAAACCATGGTGATGTGCATAGTACATCATACGTAGAGCCTTTCGGTATCTGTAAAAAACATAAATTTATACAGCAAAATGATTTTAAAAAGGGTAAATAAAAAAGTATCATATATCATAAATCCATAACATACAAGAAATTACTTACCCATGTGGTGTAGGCATTCCAAAGTTACGTTGAATATTTTCTTTGGTATTTCTACCCTTTTGATGACCAATAAACATGAATCGCCTTCCTTCTATTGTTCCAATTCCAGTTACTATTGCAGGATCATCATAACCACCTCTATCACCATGAAGCTCAACAAACTGTACATTTTGGAATACAAAAAGGGTATATCCGGTATTTTTCATAATTCATATCATATTCTTTCAATTTAGAAATGTTCTAATCTAAGAAAGCATAGAGTAACAGTAACACACCTTTTCAGTAATGTTGAAGACATGGTCAAGAAAAGTTGGCCTGTTAGGGTGTCGTGCAATATTAACACGCTGTATTGGAGTCAAGTGTGTATAGAGATCTTTAAGAGCCTGTAGATAATAAAATAATAAAAGTCAGCAGACATGACATTATGACAATTGTAATTTATATTTATACAAAAGGGTTGTTTTTTCCAGTTACAAGTAACTGAACCTGTTGATATTTATTCTCTAAAGAGATGATTTGATCACTGAAGTCCAAACCGGTTTCATTAGCCATCTTTTGAACCTGAAAACAACAAAAATGAAAGTTTAAGACATGTTCCAATTGTACCCTATAGAACAATCATATCACAGAAGTTTAGGAGGATTTACATCAATGATTTTCTTCTGTAGATCCATAAGAGGTTTCTCAAATTCCAAGGTGACAGGTTTTGGCTTCTCCTTTAATGGCTTGAATGGGGATAGATGACTAAGAACTCCACCCTTCACGTTGGGATCAGGATCCTGGGGCCATGGGTAATCGTGTTTCTTCACCTTCCTTACCTTTGCAGTGATACTTAAGCCCTTCCTTCCTGTGTTTACATGCCCTTTGCCTAATGTTCGTAGGGGTATGCCATTGATGCCATTACTTGAGCTTCGAAGAAGATCTGAAGCTGATGTTCCAGAAGACAAGCTTCCAGAAAAGGTAACAGGAGACGGAGGTACAGAAGCCATATCTGTACCCAAAAGTATAGTACTTCAAACTCCAACAAATAGCAAAAGAAATGATATAAAAAGGGGCAAATATACAGCAATCTGAAACCAGTTTCTGATATATAAATATTGGGAAAAGTCAGCATTTTAGTTGAACTCCCACCAAATCCCAATTTCTTTTCCATAAATCCATCAATCGTAGACTTATTCATTAAGAAATTAAAGTCGTTTAATAAACACGTAACGAAAGCACGATGTTTGTATTTTTCTAATCTCGTTGCATGCTATATTGATTTTCTAACAAATCAAGCAACATAAACGTAAGCATTCCAGTGCCAAATCAGTCTAAACGCGACTTGATTCCAAGAAAAGTAGAAAATCAACAACTATAATCACCAAAAACCACTCCATTAACCTACTTCCGGCGATCCTCGAAGATGATTAAAGTAGAAAGAAATCCGTTTAAACTAGCAATATTATTATGACAGAATGAATAAAAATTCAATCAAGCATTCATCAATTAAGAGTTTGATAATGCATCAAAAGAAAAGAAGCTGCAGGAATCAAATCAAGTAAATTGAAAATATTACCTGCGATTTTCGATCGCTAAGAGTAAAAAGATCTGAAATTGAGCACTTGGAGAGAAGGGATTTTGAGCTGGAAGCGAAGAGAAACAGAGAAAGAGGAGATTTATTACGAAGTGAGGAGAGAGAGGGGTAGCATCGAGAAGATCGTCAGTGTTTTTTGGGTGTTTATGTGAACTTCAATTCTTCGATACTTCTTATGCATTTGGAGGCGGAGGGATTTGAGCCAGCTATGATCTGTTTGGCTTTGGCAGTTGAAAGTGGGTGAGCCAGTGAGCCGGTGAGTCAGCCATGGGCTAGACCAGGGTTGGACCTGATTTCACACGAGTGAGGAGATGTTACACGTGTGTGGTAGCGATGTCTTCGATGAAGGCTCCCATTGGGGTCTACTTCTACTACATGAGATTTGTAATGAATTTCAGAATTTGTATATGCATTGTTTGTTTATACTTCACACTTGTCAAATATGCAATTGGATAAAACAATCTTGATTTCTTTTTCTTTGTTGATTGCTCGGAATATTTTAGTATTTTTCTAATTTAATTACAACTAGTGTTTAACTTATATTCTTTGTAATTAATAAAAATGAAAATTATAAAATAATAATAATAATATAATGGAACAAAAATATAACTTAAAAATATAGTATTAAAAATATAATAAGAGATTAAAATTATAACTTATTAAATATTAAAATTATAAGAGATGAAAATTATTAAATTAAAATTTCTTTTAGAATAAAGATTTAATATGAAAATCTGTTATTATCAACAGTTAAATTAGAGGTGAGCATTTGGACCGGTGGACCGGACCATTTTTTTGGACCCCCGGGCCGATTCTCGGTTCTAGGAATCTATCAAAACCGGTTCAGTTTTTTTCCCGACCCGGTCTGGTTTTTACCGGGTTTTAAGTCGGATTGACATGTGGTTTTTTCCAATATTTAGTTTACAGTTTGTAGATGAATTTAGACTATAATTTTGTTGATTTTAGTATTATATTCAGTGAATTACAATACTTCAAAGTTGAGCTATCAAAGCTGAAATATTTCAATTTTTTAACTGTTATTTTAGACTATAATTTTTAATTTTATGTATCTTTGAAAGATATATAATATGAAAGGGATCTTGGTGAACTTGATTTATATGTTAGTTGTTTTTATTTGAAAAATTAATTATGCAAGTTATAATATTATAACATCAAGGTAGATTAGTTATGCATGAAACAGAAACGTAATCATTTTTACAAGATGTATCGTATCAAACCCAATAACATATTCGTCTTAACGAGTTATATCAAACCCAAAAACTTATTTTAACGACTTGTACTTTATCCAATTAAAGTTGTACCGGTCCAAACGGGTCCAAGAACCAGAAAACCCGGACCCGGGCACGGACACGGGCACGACTTATCCAGTCCGGTCCACGGTCCACAATATTCTCCATAACCAGTCCGGTCCGGTTCGGTTCAAATGCTCACCCCTAAGTTAAATCGTTATTTAAAGAAAAAATATATTATAATGTGATGTGGAAGACTAAAAACTAAAAATAGTAAAAGAAAATAAATAAATAGTGATTTCCTCACAGATCACTTTTCAGATCACTTTTCATAATTATATAATTTTAAATGCTTTTAGATTATCATAAATAAAGATCATTTGTTTTTTTTAAAGATCTATATATTTTAAAAATCAATAACCCATTAAATGTTAAATAGATAATATTATTGTCTTTTAGATAAAATTATATATTTGGTTCTTGTAGTTACGTTCATTGTAGTTTTAGTTTTAGTTCAATTTTTCAATTTTTGATATGGATTGTGTTTTCAAAAGTTGTACACGTGGTTTCTGAGGTTGTTAACATCTAAGATGCATCGTTAAATACATGTAAAATGACTATTATACCCTAAATTTTATTTTTATGTTATATTAGAACTTCTTTTAAACTCATGTACCATTTATGTAAAAAAATAAAAAATATAATAAAAGCGGTAGAAGAGCAACCATGATCACACCTTTAACGGTTCATCCTCAATATCATATAGTGGCGGCCCTGGGGTGTGTGGGCGGTGCGGGCGCTCTGGGGGCCTTCGAATTTTAGGATATATATATATATATATATATATATATATATATATATATATATATATATATATATATATATATATATGTGGTATTGATATTTTTTTAAAAGACATTTGTATGTGTTATAATTAAAGAAATTGGTCATATGTGTTGATTTCTTATATATAGATTGTAATATTTGTAGCAATCTTGAAGCAAAATCTAATATAAATTTAAAAATTTATCACCAATTTAAGAAAAATGTCTATGCCAAAAGAAAAAAATCAAATTTGTTTCTAATATAAATTCTAGAAAACGATTTCATGTTTTCTAAAACACACTTTACCCAAAAATCATTAATATAAAAAATTAAAATATAATCATAAATTCTAAAATACACTTTGCTCAAACAAAGTGTCACTTTAAAATCTTTTTCAACTACAAAGTGGGAAAATAGGATTGAAACTGTGAAAGCAATAGTGACTCAAACTCTTGAAGTAATATAAGCTTTGTACAAACTTGTTCATGAAGAGACTTATATAAAGTCAAAATTGAAGCTACTTGTCTAGTAGAGTATGAACTTTGCACATTAGACTTTATAACTAGTATGGTTAGATGGTATCATCAATGTTTTCAAAACCGGTTTGAACCGGCCGGTCGAACCGGTTGGACCGGAAACCGGGGAGGGGAGCGGTTCAACTATCACCGGTTTTATGTCTATTTCTAAACCGGATCAAATTGGCCGGTTTTTACAAAAATTCGGTTGAACCGGTTAAATTGAATAAAACACATGAAATTAAAACCTTCAGCATAATATACTTTGGTAGTTTTTTCACATTTATTAAAATTTTTCTGAATAAAAACACATGATAAATGTTATGAAGTTTTTTGATGCGTTTATATTCATCTAGGACTTTATTTTTCTTTTTAATGCACGTGGGTTGATGTAAAACTTATGTGCAACGCCCCGTTTATTTAAATAGATTAATAAATGTAAGTCCCAGACTGATTTGCGAAGAATTTTAGATGTTGAGGGTTAAAAGTGTAAATTCAAGATTAGTTTTGTAAGTATTTGTGAAGGCAGGGAGTAAATGGTAATCTATGGGACTTCATTTGAGGAGATTATGGAAGATAGGGGACTGTTTGGTAATTTCCGTACCTAAGTTGTAATGGAATCTAATATTTAGGGTTTAAATTGTAAATATCGGGTTAGATTTGAAAAGATCCCAAGGGGAGGGACCAGAGTTGTAATTATGGGAAAGATTTTATAAGGGACACAGGTATATAAGGGTTTTGTAACCCTAACCCTAGCTCAAGAGTTGTAGTCGTCACCTCCTTTTCCCCCTTATGCCTCCCTCGTCGGCGCCACCTCTCCTCCACCGTTCCCTCCCGCCGCTGCTTTATCGCCGTCTTACCTCCTCGCTTCTCCGATCAACCATATCACTAGTGAACCTCGGTGCTTTCTCGTCTCTGTCGAAGGTGGAGACCTTAGTGTGGCACTGTTGTTCGATAAGTAACGTTGGGAGGCGGATCGTTGCCACCGCCTCCGACCATTAGAGCCCACAACTGCCTCCACTACCGACGATGACACCTCGACTGCCCCTGCTGTTGTTGTAGTTTGAGGAAGCAACTCCCACCGCCGGGTGTGGGCATCCCATTCGCAGTGCGTTTTTCCGATGGGTTGAGCCACCAAGCATGGCAGCCTCTATTTCCCGTTCGAGATCAGTCAATGGCGTGTTGGTTGGGTCTAAGTGCGTCACTGATTTTTCCGCCACTCTAAGTAGTTGAGGTGTGACATTGCTGCCGCCTCCTTGGGGATCCTACCATTGCCAAAAGCCCCGACCACCGTCGTGCTGCCGTGTTGTTGCTGTTGTCGGACCACCGTGAGCCACCAGGTGGGTGGTTGGGTCCTTAGTGCAAATAAGGAAACATGTTTGGGGCTATATTTCCATAGTTAGTCTGTGTGTTTTGTATAATCAGATAATGAGAACAGGCACCACCACCACCGTGAGGTGGTGGCTGTCGCCGAGCACTACCCCCGGCCACCATGGTGTGGTTGTGTGTATGAGTGTGTTAGTTAGTGTGTGTGTGGATTATGTTTGGATGAATCATTGTAATTGTAATTAGTTTGGTTAATAATAGTAACCACCACCGTAAGGTGGTGGCCACCGACGTGTGCCACCGTAGACTACCACTACCCGAGGTGGTAGTGGGTGGTGCCCCACTAGCAAAACCCTAATGGGCATAAGGATTAGTTTTGGGCCTTTTGGGCCCTATTTGGGTGAAAAACCCTAATTAGGGTTTGGAAAACCCTAATCTTGAGTAATTGGGCCTTGGACTTATTTGGACCTACATTTGGGCTATTGGAAATGGAATTATGTATGAAGCCCAAATTAGTTCATATCATTTATCTAGTAGAGTAAAGGACTTAATGGATTAAGCCCTTAATGGGTTAAGTAAGAAACACTTAACCCTAATTGTCATTTTATGTGAAACCCTAATTTCACTTGGGCTTTGGCAATTGGTTTATTAATGGGCCATCCAAGAATAATTAAATGGACTAGAGTAATTAGTTGGGCTTTAGAGTAAGGCCCATATGAAGGATCTTTGGGCCTTCGTCTTGACTGGACCGCCTCGTAGGGCCTACAGCCTATCCGGACCGCCCTAGGTCTCTTGTTCGTTAGCACAAAGTAGAACCGCCTCAACCCAACAAACAATAACATGTCGACATATACAATAACAATCAATAACCAAAAAGTACTTGTAATCATACAGATATACCAGTCTAACATATATTCAACGAATACATGTAATCATACAGATCTACCAGTCTAACATATATCTAGTGAATACATGTAATCATACAGATCTACCAGTGTAACATATATCCAACATAACATCATCTAACCTACCAAGACACATAATCCAGTGGTCAGACATTGGTACCTTTGACCCACAAGTACAATGAAGGACACTCACCTGAACAACTCAATAGAAGCTCAACAACTACCATAAAAACAACACAGCCGACCTAAGCTTCCTAAAGACAAGCCGAGACCAATCCTTAGCCCAACATTCAGTTGTACCCAAGTTTGAACAAAAGTCAAACTGGTCAAAAAGTCAACGGTCATAGTCAAAGTCAAAATTTCCAATCAGCAGCCTTCCACGTCATGGCCTTCCTTGGTCATGTTGTGGGCACAAAATGCCAAAACAATCGCTAATCCCCCATTCGCTACACTGTGGAAGCCTAAGGTCACGCCGTGGGGACTAGTATGAACAACTTAAACGACTTAATATATTTTCTTCCAATTCCAAGAGCTCAAAAGCTTAGATATTATCCTTTCCAAGTTCTTAATGGATAAAGTTTATAACTTTATCCATTAGAAAGGTCCAAACCACCAAGATCTAGACTTTAAATCTCAAAGCAACCCAAAATGCATCTTTCTCAACTTAATCCATTAAGTCCAAGTCTCCAACTTTCAGATCTGAATCATCAAGATGCCTAGATGGATAAGGTTTCCATCTTTATCCATAATAATGCCACAATCTTTCAAGATCTAAACTTTAATACACCAAAATGGCCTTAAGGACCAAGATAACTTGCATGGCTAAAAAGGAAAGCAAACGATCACAACTTTCCTAGCCCATGAGGTCTAAGAAGCATTCTAAAATAATCAACATATGTTGGAGTGCACTCAACACCAAGATCTCCCATATAATGGACCAAAAGTGGCAAAAATCCAAAATGACAATATCTAAGGAACTATATAGCAAGATTGGAACTTTATACTTACAATAGTCCAGGAATATAGTGCCTTTGATAGATCCAAACTCGAAACATCTTTCCTTGAAACCAAAAGAACCTTCTTGATCTTCAAAATTCATCAAAATATCATAAAAACATCCAAAAAAGGAGAGAGGAGAAGGGAGAAGATCAAATCTTGAAGGTGGAGGCTAGGGTTTCTCCCAAGGGGTTCTAGAGGTGTTGGATGCTGATAAAATGCCCAAAAAATGTGGAACATTAAGCTTAAATACGTTGAAATCCCTAAAAAAAATTCATGGGCTTAGGTCTGAATGATCGCCACGTCGTGGCCACAACTTTTCACCCAAACTCACCTCAACTTAAAACAACCATAAGTTCTTCGTTTCAACTCTGTTTTTGGTGATCTTTATATACACAAAAAGGTATTGACAAGCCCCACAACCCTATCTAATTAATTTTGACTTAATACATGTCGAATTAAAACCATAATCCATGCAAGAAGCCTGTAATATTACTTTTCCCATATCACCCTTTTTCTTCCAAGCACAAATCAAAGGCTCTAATCACTTAATCAACATTATCATCATCCAAATAGGTCTAAATGTCATTCCCTTGAAGCCTAAGGCCTTTACGCAATCCATTTATAGCCCGAAACCCCGAAATAAGAAACTTCTCAAAACAGGATGATACAACTCTCCCCCACTTAAACTGGATTTCGTCCTCGAAATTCGTCTTGGTTTGAATCTCTAAAAACAATGCCAACATATTTCATAAAATCCCTATAACCACTTCAAAATCAAGGAGTATATGCAGAGAAGTCGAGAGATCACTCGAAAACCCATAATTGTCAACAAATAACCCAATATCTTTAAAATACTCAACCGCAACCACTATCCTCCTGTCCCTAACTGCAAGGCCTAACTCTTAGTGAAAACTACTCAAACCAGGAACTCTAAAAACTAAAACCACAAAACAAATCCATGAATATACTCCCCAAAGTCGGGAACCCCTCATTCTAGGCTCCATAAACCATGCCCTAATCCTAATGATCATACATTCGTCGCACTTACCCTCAATCCCTGTGTAACAACCCAAAGTTTGGAAAGTCAAGAAAAGAAAGAAGACCTCAATTTTAAGGAGAGACTCGGCGAGTCCAAGGAGGGACTCGGCGAGTCCGAGCGGGATCCGGGTTGAGGTGTTAGCGACCGACTCGGCGAGTCGGCCAAGGAGACTCGGCGAGTTGGGTCTGAACGAGGAAAACCCTAAATCCGGGACTTGGAGCCTATTTAAGCGTCTCATTCTCTTTCTTAGGGTTCCTTTAGTGCCTCTTTACCCCCCAGAACATCAACCCTAGCCGCCATATCCGTTTTTGAGCTAGATTTTGCATCAAAGAGAGCACTATAAGCGTGGAGAAGGAAGAAAAGCCTTGGAAGAGCAAGAAGGGACTGTAAATCCGAGATTGAGAAGACATTTCAGATCATTTGGAGGTAATAAGCTGTTGATTGGACTCCCTTTGCATCTAGATCTATTCTTATGTGTGAGTTTTGGTCATTATTGGTATGTTTTGTAACCAATTCGGGTTGGAGGTTCAGATCTGGGGTTGCTACCTCAGATCCATGTTGGTTTTGGTCTTGAATCCCCTAAAGTATCAGCCCTTGGTATGTTGAGGAAGCATGTTTGCCATAAACCCTAGTTTAGTGTGTTTTGAGCATAGATCTCTCAATCTACACGTAAAGTTTGCCACTTTACGTGGGGAATAGGCCCTAGAAGTATGGATCTATGAGTTGGAAGTTCTGTTTGGCTCGAAAAGCCACTGCATGGATTGAGGACTGGATAGACTCGGCGAGTCCTTCGAGTGGACTCGGCGAGTAGCTTGAAGATGAGGAGGAACTCGACGAGTAGGATGAACAGCTCGTCGAGTCGGTTGAAGTTAGGCATGGACTCGGCGAGTTGGATGAACAACTCGACGAGTTGGTTGAAGATTGTCTTGGACTCAGCGAGTCTGTTCTTGGAACTCGGCGAGTCAGATCGCGAAACCCTAAACCCTTTTGAGTTGAGACTCGAATCAGTGAGTCGGGTGGTGACTCAGCGAGTTGGGCAGGACAGGACTTGGAACTAGTTGGACTCGGCGAGTCATGGACTGACTCGGCGAGTCGGGTCGCGAATAAGAAAGTCCCTGAGCTTATGAACTCGGCGAGTCTTTAGGAAGACTCGGCGAGTAGGGTTGACCTGGAAGGTTGACTTTGACCAGAGTTGACTTAATTGACTGTCAGACTAAGTGTCATATGTATATTGATAGCTCGGAGAGCTAGAGGAGCAGCGGTTCAGGGGATTGTCGAGTAGCAGCCAGAGGTTTATCAGCAGGGCTCAGCAGTTCAGGTGAGTTTCCCTTCAGTAGGAACGGGTCTACGGCCGCAATGTCGGCCCGTTTAATTATCAGTAGTCCCGGACTTTGGGTCTGATACAGTAGCTATAGTGCTTGATGTCTTTGTGATTCAAGCATGTTTGTGTTATGTGTTCCGGACTATGTTCCGATGCAGTATGCAGTTTATGTGGTTATAATAGTTGTTATGTTTTATGCTATGCCATGATCAGTCAGTTCCGGACTTCGGTCCGATGCAGTTAGTTCCGGACTTCGGTCCGATGCAGTCAGTTCCGGACTTCGGTCCGATGCAGTCAGTTCCGGACTTCGGTCTGATGCAGTTAGTTCCGGACTTCGGTCCGATGCAGTCAGTTCCGGACTTCGGTCCGATGCAGTTAGTTCCGGACTTTGGTTCGATGCAGTTAGTTCCGGACTTCGGTCCGATGCAGTCAGTTCCGGACTTCGGTCCGATGCAGTTAGTTCCGGACTTCGGTTCGATGCAGTCAGTTCCGGACTTCGGTCCGATGCAGTCAGTTCCGGACTTTGGTCCGATGCAGTCAGTTCCGGACTTCGGTCCGATGCAGTTAGTTCCGGACTTTGGTTCGATGCAGTTAGTTCCGGACTTCGGTCCGATGCAGTCAGTTCCGGACTCTGGTCCGATGCAGGGGACAAGGTCCCAGTCAGTTCCGGACTTCGGTCCGATGCAGCTAGTTCCAGACTTCGGTCTGATGCAGTGGGCAAGGCCCAGTATGTGCTTATGTGTATTGTATGGTATGTGGTAGTTTGGGGGAGCTCACTAAGCTTCGTGCTTACAGTTTTAGTTTTGGTTTCAGGTACTTCCGCTAGCAGAGGGAAGAGCTCGGGATGATGGCATCGCACACACCACAGCTTCAGCTTTTAGCCTGGGAGTTGATTTAGTTTTTGATTTTTATATGACATGGATATGATACAGTTTCCGCGCAGTGTTGTTTTTATTATGTTTGGGGTACATCACTTATGGTTTTTATGATATGACACTCAGATTATGGTTTTGGTTATATAAAAAAAAATGAAATTTTTGGGTCGTATTTTTGGGTCGTTACACCCTGATTAGGAACACTACCAAATCATACAGAAAGAATACTCGAAACATACTGATCATGAATTTCAACCAATCCCAAATCCAGAAGTTGTGCCCAAAAACATTATATACACATTTGACTCCTTGAAAAGTCATCACTAACATGCTGCTCCCAAGAGCATAATGATGGTAAAACCAAGAATCTCACTTTGCATCCGAATCCCTCATCAGGTGTATATTCACCTAAAATCACTTGACACATCTACAACAAACTTCACGACTCAAGATTTTAGAACCAAAACCTAACACTGGCAATCAAACTCCTAATAAAAAACCCACAAGAAAAAGGTGTCCACCATTGCAAACATTCATCAAGCAACTTCTAATGTACAACCAATACATCAACCAAAACAAACTTTTACTGACCATAATGAACCCAACCATCTGGTCACTGAGCCTTCTGCCCCCGAAATGTCCTTACACCTAAACAAGCCAATAAGACTAATGATTCCAGACCTAAGAGTCACAATTAAATGGATACAGGGTCCCGCCCATAAGAATCATATAGTCACTGGTTCATGATACATCGTGACACCTTCTAACCAATAAAACGATAAGCTCACAGTACTATACTAATCCAACCATCATTACATTACTGGCCTGAACATTCATGACCAGCGCCACAGGGGCCTAAAGATACCCAACCATCAACCCACCGACTTGCAGGAAACCAATCAACATCCCTCTCAACACTAACCAAACACAACACGATCTATACCCTTAAATAACGCATAATTCCTTTAACAGAACCGACTACTACCAATGCAAAATCAGACGAAAACATGGTCGCACACAACCATAGAATAAGATAGGTGGTTGTACTGTTGTTCCAATTCAAAGACTATAACCCAAATAAGAACCATGTTAATAATGTTGGGTTTTGAGCATTCTAACACTTCCTAAGTGTACATGCAACCCTAAATACCTTGGATCTATGTTTTCTCTATTATACATGCAAATAAGAACATCCAAGGTATTATCCTAATCTCGCATACAAAAACTATGAATGTAACAAGATAGAATACATACCTCTTGATGTAGCTTGATGTCTTCAAGCTTTAAGAGCTTAGCCCCAATAGTGTGGAAGCCTCAAGTGGAATCACAAATCACCAAGACACCTTGGAATACTTTAGAGAATATGATTACTTGGTTCTCTCTAGTGAAATTGGCTAGCCCTTCTTTTGTGTATCCACACTAGTGCCAATTTCACCAACCAAAGACATCTTTATATAGTATGGAGGATTAGGGTTAAACCCTGATACCCATGACCTTTCATTTCCTAGGATCCATGGGTTAAACACTCCATGGACTATCCATGAAAGCTTAGCCCAACCTAAATGAACTTGGCCCATTCCATATATATAAGAGTCCATATTTAATTAGTTCCTTTTGATCACTTAATTAATTATAAATTAATTCTTGATCAATACTAATTAAATAATATGATTCCATATTAATATATTAGAACTTATAATATATTAATATTAATCATAAACATACTATTCTCAAAATATTATCCATATAAATTGTGTCGGTGAAGTGCAACCCAAATGGACCATGCCGGGTCGGGTCAAGTACATACCAAATATAGTTATGGACTTAGACATTAATCCAACAAATAATACTAACCAGGTGTTCTCATGTTATCTTAATCAGTTCACATACACCCCTCATGGCCATATTTGATACACTACCACAATATACACCCCTAAGGAAAAGTACATAACCAACCCTAGATCTAATGCTTTTATTTCTCCTCACAACATTACCCAATGGGTGAAGTACTAGTAGATCTAATGAAATACGAACCTCAACGGTTAATAAAACCATCCTTATGATTGACTAAAACAAGATCCCACACCTTGATTGAAACTGCACAAATTCCACCGATACGTAACTAGCTCATTAAAACTTTTAAATTAATCCAAAAATGTTGCTAAAACGCTGGTCGGATCAATCCAAATACCAACTCCGCCAACTCGACATGCTAAAATTGGATTATGCAAAGATCCAAAGCTATACCTGAAAAAACTAACAACACGGCTTCAATGTCTGACCTCCCAATAACTAGGGACAACTGCCAAACCCGAGCCCTCTATGAAAAATACTCTGATAACCAGCAATTGAGGGTACCCGTACCCAGAAGCCAGAATGTAAGGCATACAGAACTTGATGATAGGTTAACACATCCTTTGAACTTCAACTAATATAGCTTGAAACTTTCGAAGAACCTCCACTATTGACGTTGAACGAATGACTAACAATTAAGAATGCATTGACAACTAATCCAATGATCCAATACACTACGGAAAAAGCCCATGCATAACTAAACACACCAAACTCTAAAGCTAGTATACCGATCAATAACTGCCCAGCCTAGACTATAGATATAAATCTATACCACGAGCTGATGAGTTCCTCAAGACCCGATACTCAACCTGAGCGATCCAAACACCTCTTGATCTATTCTCCGACATCCCAAAGGAACCACTGGCTGCAACGAGCTCCTTGTCTAATAGCTTCCTGTCGCAAAGACAACTCATGCATTCTTGAGCACATACATCTAACAGAAACTTGCTCTGCACCCCCGTACTGACCACATCTTGAACTAAAGTTTTGCATACCTGAATCGCAACTCCCCATGACTCATTCTTCTGAAACCATAAACTCGAACAGATCAATGATCCTCCAATTAGAATATGTAGTTCTCTCCCCACTTATGGTTCGAACTACTACCAACTGGTGTTGCAAATAAATGACTTCTCAAACCGGTTCAACAAGGTACATACCATCCCTGACTCTTGGAATGTATAACATAACACAAGATGATCTTATAGAAAAAGACCAAACAAACTCAAAGAGATTTTGAATCTCAGACGGAGACCTTAGAAACTCCCCGATCATAACCGCTTCTAACATAAAAAATCTGATGCATATGCACAAGCAATAATTTTGATAGTCCATTCGTAGCACCAATTCTCTATCTAGAAACAAATGGACTACCACTTACCTCGTCTACAAATCCCAACTATCAATTCGTCGCGAGGATCATTCATATATATATATATATATATATAAATATATATATAAGAAGCATCACTCTCATAGTCAGGATACATCAGAGACAACAAAAGTTGTCACTCCCGATTCACTTCCTTAATCACTTGAAACCATCAACTAGCACCTGAATTGCCTATATCCAAAGAAACCAAACCATTGATCTCTACTCAAGGTAACCATACCACAAGAATCCTCTTGTGTATTCCCATACTGCGATACTGCCGCCAAATATCGCAACCATCTAGCCCCATGCTAGGTCTACATC
This sequence comes from Lactuca serriola, assembly GCF_051521515.1. Lineage (NCBI taxonomy): Eukaryota > Viridiplantae > Streptophyta > Magnoliopsida > Asterales > Asteraceae > Lactuca > Lactuca serriola. Next base: position 40,805,423 of record NC_136416.1, read on the forward strand.
CTAACTCTGAAAATCACATGTCTCCTTTCTCTTTCCTCCAAACACGCAAATTTGGAAGAACATAACCCCCGCTATAGATAGTGATATTCCAATCCATCTGCCAATCACTCAGCCTCCGACTGCAATCCTTGAGCTGATCATAACAATCACTTCTTTTTTGAGTTCTTCAACTCCAACGGTACTACCTCGAGCAAGGCCACCGAGACCTCATAATCAACTAACTTACCTAGGTCTGCACCATTCAAACCTAAACTAACATGGCCACTAAGGCCCAAACAATTACCATACCCATCCTCATCTTGAATAATCATAACCAAAAGATCGAAAGATACAGAATAACTGCCATGAATCTTGGTATCAAACCATGTCGTCTACCCTCAACATGTTCCTTAGAATCCTCGTGAATTCCCTCGATTCGAGTATGGATCATGTGCTTCCAGTAGTACGTGCCCGATACTACCTTCCATACCTATCCATACTTTCCTTAAGAATCATCACGTATCCTCTAAGTAACTATTCATGCTAATATTCCAAAGTCCCACTAAACAGTGCACTAATCGCACTAAAGCACTTCCTAGGATATGCATACATCCTATACTGACTCTCTCAAGAATGGATAATCTTTCCTCATGTTGGCCGACTACAAACCATACTCATTCATAGAATTTCCACCAACCTTGCAGTCACTCACAGTGTTGTAAAACTCGCCGAGTTGGCCGATTACTCGCCCGAGTACTCGCTACTCGGCCCTTTACCGAGGCGAGTTACAGAATCTGAGTACTCCTCAATCGGCCACTTATTAAAGTGAGCAATGTTGTAAAACTCGGCCAACTCAATGATTAATACGTATAATATACTTAATGATTTGTTATTTAACACACACACACACACACTTGTGATTATTACTGTATATATATCTAAAATTTTCAGTAATTATTCTGAAGTGAGACCATTGTGTGTTTCTAAGTTTTTGTGAACTCATATATATCTAATTTTGTTATATATTTCAATAAAGTTTTGTTTTTAACTTATGATTTTGACATATATAATTTCCTTAAAAATATCTCTACATGAATTACCGAATCTGAGTACTCCCCAAGTACTCGTCACTACTAGAGAAAAGGCCTTTTACGACGCTCATTGCGCGTCGTAAAACGCTCAGACGACGCGCAAATGCGCGTCAAGGAAGGCCCTGTCATAATGAGAGACGACGCGCATTTATGACACGCAATTACAACACTCGTTTACGACACGCAATGCGTATCAAGGAAGGCCCTGTCATAAAAGAAGACGACACGCATTCGCGTGTCGTAACCTTACGACGCGCGTGTTAATGACACGCAATGCGTATCATTAAACCCGCTGTCAAGAAAGGCCATGTCATAAATGAAGATGACACACATTTTTGCGTATCGTAATTGTAAATTTAAATATATATATATATATATATATATATATATATATATATATATTTATAGACTTACTAATTTTCAAATTAAATTTGCATTTCATGTCTCATAATAGAAAATAAAATATCATATACAAAAAATACAATCCATTGCACAAAAGTTAATGTCATACAAATACTCATTCTAATAGTAGACAAATGTAATACATCAAATGTGAAAGAGATGAAAGTCTTCAACAAATAACAGTTGAGCTAAAAAAACTTGTTGCCCACCTTCACAACATCTCGAGCTACTTTGCTTGACACTATGCACATCAACAATACCTACAAATTTGAATAATGCAACCATTAGATTCACATAAACCAACAAATCCCAATATGTAAGCATGAAATTTATGCATCTATGTTAAAGGGGTAAAATGATCATTTACAGTTCAGAGCAAAAAAGGAACAACTTTTTTCATTTACTACTTACTTCACCATACAGACCTCATTTATCTCAACAAATGCATCATACTGATAATGGCATCATTAGATAAGTTAAGTAACTAAGTTAGGTAGGTAACTAATGAGACATAAAACTGATGAAATGACTAAAATGCCCTTATAGTAAGCTTCAGAAGAAGATTAAGTATGACTTTATAAATTGGACTAATATCAATACTTGAACATTGATCAAAAACTTACATGAGAGCAAATCCCATTTTCTCCACAACACCTCTGAGATTTTTCACCATTTTCAAGCTCAATTGGATAGTGTTTCAAGGATCCCGAGCCTCCTACTTTTTGCTCAAAGTTTCCAAGATTCTTAGCAAATGTTGGACCTAAAATGAAAGAAAAAAATGGTTTTCTGAATATATACTTCAATTACTAAGAAAATAGTAAGTCAAAAAACTGAAGATGTTCAAAATAAGATGCTAGTAAAGCTTTGCCATAATGGTAAGATGTTATGATATACAGAGCAAATGTAAAATTCAATAAGATGCACATAATAATATTCTTATGATCTTATAAGATTTCCAAATAAGATACTAGTAAAGCTTTTGCACAATGATATAAGATGTCATGACATACAGATCAAATTTCAAGATTCAATAAAATGCACATAATAATATGTTTTAGGGTAAATTATAAAAAAATGGTCCCTAAGCTTTCTGATTTTCCCATTTTTAGATCAAAATTGAAACATTTGTCAGCTTTTGTTCTTATTTTTGTTCCAATTGCAGATTCTTTTCTCTTTCCAAGTCATATTTGTGTTTCCATTCTATAGCCTCAGCTTGAGCAGCAGCTTTAGCTTCTGCTGCTTCTCTTAAAACCTTGCCAACTACTTATGAGTGACATAAACCACAAGGATCAGACACGAACCTTATTATTAACAAAAGCATCCTACTTTTATTTCACCCGAATGAAAGCAATCATACTTCTCATGGCTATCGAAAACTCCACAAGTTGATCTTCAATCCCATCAACAAGTGGAAGTGGTTGATCATCAATTTCTTTTACAACTTTCTTTAAGTTTACAAGAGGAAGGAAGTCATTTACAACTTTCTTTAAGTTTCCATAAGATTATGTACATTAGTAAAGCACTTATCCATATGCCCTCGGTGTCCTCAAACTCTGCCTGGAAAAAAGAGAAGCTTACTTATTAGAAGTAACAAACAGATGTTATTTAACCCTAATGCATGAACTTCTGTTAGCTAATATTAGTTCATTCACTTAAGCCCTGTTTTTTTTTCACATCAAATGCTGTCTGGATAAAGATGTTCAAAAATATTTGAAAAAATGACAGCACACTTACGGAAGAAGAAGGAAAAAATAAATTAGGCAAACTTGTAAAAGGTTAGGATACGTCTTCATGGAAAAACCCTGACATTCTCCATTAAGTCGTTTTTTACACATTAACACCCCATATATAACTTATTAGACTAAGTCCATTCTACATTAAGTCTATTAAGTCAAAAAGAAACAACACGTCATTCAATTTCTGAAAAAATGCATTAGCACTTTTTCAGAGGCTTGTCTTTGACATGTATAAATACATATACTCATTAAAATTTTCACAAAATAATATTTCTCATTACCCAATATAAAGATGATTATATAGGGTTACTTCCAAGAAAGCCCTTACATTTTATCATGTTTTATTTATTTATTTTTTATTTTAAAAAGACAATTTTTTTCTTAATTTAAACCTGTAACTATGAGGAAACTTGTTATTTTAAGGATTTTTTACTCATTGAACCGGCCGAGATGCTAACCTGATTAATTCCAAGAAAGCCCTTAACAAAGACAAAGTTATTTAGAAAAAGACAAAGTTATAACAACCCATAACTTTGTGTATTTCTTATAAAACATGTCAAAGTGTAAGAGCTTTCTTGGAATTAACCCTTTTATAATCCACGTCACGATCTCAAGCAGTTGAATGGGTAAAAAAATCCTTAAAAGAACAAATTTTTCAGAGTTGCAGACTATAATGAAGAAAAAATTGTGCCTTTTTCATAAACATGTCAAAATGTAAGGCCTTTCTAGTACTTAAACCTTTTTTGTATTTGAATGAACTGTTTTTGTCGCAACCATACAATCTCAGTGGGTGGTTAAGTGCTAGTAATTTGGTTATGCTTTTAAAAAATGAGACATACGGGAACCACCTGTGAATTTAAAGTATATTTCTCTAGCTTGTCTGAGGGAAATTCAAGTACCCCAACTTCCACTACAATATGCCTGTTTCCCTCACTACACGAAGAAAGAATTGATAACAACCACATGCCAGTTGTACCTCCTAATAGAGCACCTGGATCAAGCACATCAAACTCACCTCCATCATGGAAGCCACTTCTGTTAGCCAAACCCCTTGGAATTCTAACAATAACTTCAAGAGGGTAACAACCTGAACTTTGTTTTATTATATCTACTAATGCATATATAACAGATTTTAAGTACCCTGAAGCATCAAGTGCTTCCATGGTTTCCTTTCTGTGCTCCTTCAAACCACAAATGAGCAGTGAAATTCCCCTAACTCTCACTATATGAATACCTTAAAGAATCAAACCCAAGAGAAATAGCTTGATAGTTCTGAGTACAACCATGTGGGAATACCACTAAAATCTGTGAAATAGTCAGCATAAAGAGAAAAAGTATGCACATAAATGATTAAAGCTAGAATATTTTCTTACTGTAATCAAGCTTGTATAGTTCATGAGTTCATCTGTGTCAAGGACTTTAGTCCTAAAGGCAACGCCTTCCAAGGACATGGGAACAAGTTTGACTTCAACAGGACGTAAGAAAACTGTTTTTTCAGCCACCTGAACACAAAAGGTAGTGTGGTATTAGAAGAAAAAAGAATGATGTCATTGAACGTGAGTTTCTTATACCTTCTGCCAGTCAACAAAGTCAATGAGTTCAGGGTCCATGGTTTCTTTTGCAGCTATTTGAAGTATTTTTCCCCATCTTTTTTCTCAAACCTGCATGATCAGAAGGGGAATTCTTGGATGGAATCAAAAATTAATTAACTATAACAATTATTTAACTATAACTAAACTTTTATTATACTTCAAATGATTACAAAACAAGTAAGCAACAAGACCGAGAAAAATGTTTCAAAAAAAGGTTGAAAATTATATGGCATGGGACAGGGGCATTTTAGGCATGAGAGAGAGCTTGCTGATTTCCCAAATGCCCCTGATTCCCTTTACTTGATGATTTCCCAAATGCCCCTGATTCTCTTTATTGTGAACATATAATTCGATAACTTATAATTCAAAACAAACCAATTAGCATAAAGAGAGAGCTTACCGGTGGAGTACTTACATTTAACATAAAACAAAGATTTCAAGCAAATAGATTTAAAAAAAGATTCAAATCATATCCCAACATCAGATTTCAGCATGAGATTTTAGCAAATATATTTCAGCAAGTATGTTTGTTTCAACAGTTCATTAGTAAACATTTCAACACAAAAAATTAAAGGCAGCAAAAAGAATTCAACTAGTATGTTTTATCTCAAGATGAAAATTCCAGCAGAGCACCATAAGATCGACCAGCATAAAAACGATTCAAACAGACAAGTATCTGTTACATCAAGAAAATATAATTATTCAAAATCAACAACTAATCACTTTCTATTGAAGCATATATACACACAATTCGGAAACAAATAAGTCAAACCTACATACATTTAGTCCATAGCTCCAAGTCTAGAATCTTTTTATTTGGATTTTTCATGTTGGGGAAAAGGAATACCTGTAAACAACCCATTTCATATCAATACAGATCATTGACCTAGGATTTCATTGTAGATGGTGAGCACGAAGGAAGATTGATGGGTACGAATTTATCATCACCAAGTAAAAAATACGCAGATAGAAGACATGAATTAGCCCATCTCCAAAACGAAGGATTTATGCTAACGGGTTCAGGTTCAGGTCTAAGTCTTCATCTTGTAGCGGTGGATGTTGGGGTGGCTGAGCAGTGGTGGTCCAGGTTGAGTTCATCAGTTCAAAGAGAGGGGATAATCAACTTCCTGTAATTGATGCGAAGGGAACAAATAAAAAAAATATTTGCTTTGCCCCTGGACAATAAAAAGGGTTAGATACAATTAGTGGCATAAAGGGAACAAATCAGAAAACATGTAACCTGTAAGACGTGAGCAAGTTACAAGAACTTTCTCTCTATTTCTAAACCCTGGAGTGGTTATAGAGTCTTGTGTGTTTTCCAACTAGTCTTTCCAACCAATAAGAGTCCTTTAGTTCTCTCCTGCGCCGTTTCATCCTTATTTGCCACCGAAACCTCTACTTTGGTGTGTTTTCGCAGGAGAAAGTTAGCGGGAAAATGAATGAAAGGGGAGATGATGAAAAAGATCTTGATGTTTGAGAATTTTGGGTGTGCGAAAGAATTTTGGGTGGGAATGAACCCTAAATCTCCAAGGTGGGGTTTTCTAATCGAAATAGGGAGATCGATCGCCTTTTTTAGAGTGAAAACCTGGTGGAGGATAGAGATGAGAGAAAACCTGGTGGAGAAGGAGAGACGAGAAGGTTGAGGTTTCGATTAGGGGTTGTTTAACAGGTAGCTTCGATTGACGGTTGATGAGTCGTAGTTGTCGATCAGTGCTACAATCGAAAGGAGTTGCAGTCACCGAACCATTTAACGCGAGGATCGAGTTTGAGACTAGCAGAGGCAACGAGGATTGGAGGCAGTGGATGTTGGTGAGGGTGGAGACGAGGGAGAAGAAGGCGGGGGTTTAAAAAATTTGGGGATTTCATTTTCCCTTTAAGGAGAAGTGAGAAGCGCGTTTCTTAAAAAAAAATATAAAACGACATTCATAGACGACGCACCTTTTAGCTAAAGTGCCATCTGTGTTTTTTATTTTTTTACATTAGACACTAATTTAAGGGCACGCAACAATGCGCGACCTAAATCCTTAAATTTTTTGAAGAGATGACACTTTTTTAACGTTACTCTCTTTTGCGTAACATATATCTCCGAGTGTCGTTGTTTGCGCATCGTAAAAGGGTCTTTTTCTTGTAGTGCGTGAGTACTCCCGAGTACTCGCTACTCAGTAGTCGGCCGAACAGGTGCCGAGTAGCGAGTTCTACAGCCATGGTCACTCGTGTATGCTAATCATACATAATCCTGGATTCTATAGACAGTCGGATACTTAATTCTACCCTAAGCCCACAACCAGACTAGGAATAGGAAATAAGGCTAAATCAAACATTATTAGGCTATAAAATCTTAGTTATGTACAACTTTGATTCACACACCAAGCACCTACATTAATTATGTCAATTCCATCTAGAATACAAGAGATTCTCCTAGGCTATCAGGCATCACACATCAGATAATTTTATCATGCAATTCCTAGGGATCCCTAGCCTAAAAACTAGCATGAAATTCTATCATAATCATCATAAGCAAACAACAGTGTGGGTGTCTTGGGGTAGACTTTCTTGCTCTGACGGATTGTACACATCTCATCCTTCATTGGTTACTTTTGAAAACAATTTTGAAAACTTTTATAGATCCTTAGTTTGAGTCTGAATTCACAAGAATGCCCAACCAATTCTCTCAAACCAGGGTTCTGATACCAACTTGTAACATCCCAAAAATCAAGGTAAAATTTTCATTTTTTGAAACCAATCCAAAAACCATAAATGTTTATAAATCATAGTTTCCAAAAGTCATAACATAAATCAGAGTATCCCATGATCATAATCTTATCAAAATCATGGATGATGTGCACAATAAAGCCTTCGACTTGCCCCTTTCCTCAAAGGTACCTGAACCTATAACAATCAAACTGTAAGTCAACGCTTAGTGAGTTCCTCCAAAGTACCACACACACCCAAACAGATAACAACACGTATATATGAGCCTTTAGCCTGACTGGACTGCCTCGCAGGGCCTACAACCTATCTGGACCACTCTTTGAGCCTTCAACCTTATTGGTCCGCCTCGCAAGTCTTACAGCCTATCCGGAGCTCTCTTCAGGCTTTCAGCCGACTAGACTGTATTGCATGGCCCACAGCCTATTCGGACCGCCTCGGGTGTCTTGGCCTTCAACACAAAGTAGAATCGCCTCAACCCTACAAAAACAATAACATGTCAATATATACAATAACAATCAATAAACAACAAGTACATCTAATCATACAGATCTACCAGTCTAACATATATCCAGCGAATACAGGTAACCATACAAATCTACCAGTCTAACATATATCCAATGAATACAGGTAATCATACAAATCTACCACTCTAACATATATCCAACATAAAATTATCCAATCTACCATGATACATAATCTAGTGGGTCGTAATTCGTGCCTTTGACCCACAAGTACAATGAAGGAAACTCACCTGAACAACTCAACAAAAGCTCAACAGCTATCTCAGCAACAACATAGCTAACCCAAGCTTCCTAAAACCAAGTCGAGACCAATCCTTAGTCAAATATTCAATTCTACCCAAGTTTGACCCAAATTCAAAATAGTCAAAAAGTTAACAGTCAAAGTCAAAGTAAAAATTGCTAATCAGCATCCTTCCACGTCGTGGCGTTCCTTGGCCACATCGTGGGCACAAAATGCTAAAATAGTTGCAAGTCTCCTAGTTGCCACGTCGTGGCAGCCTAAGGCCATGTCGTGGGGACTGGTCTGAACAACTCAAACGACTTAATATATTTTCTTTCGATTCCAAGAGCTCCAAAGCTCAAATATGATCCTTTCTAAGGTCTTAATGGATAAAGTTTCTATCTTTATCCATTAGGAAGGTCCAAACTACCAAGATCTAGACTTTAAGTCTCAAAGGGACCCAAAATGCATATTTCTCAAATTATCCATTAAGTCCAAGTCTCCAACTTTCAGATTTGAATCATCAAGATGTTTAGATGGATAAAGTTTCCAACTTTATCCATAATAATGAAACAATCTTCCAAGATCTAAACTTTAATACACCAAAATGGCGTTAAGGACCAAGATAACTTGCATAGCTAAAAGGGAAACAAAATATCAAAACTTTCCTAGCCCATGAGGTCCAAGAAGCATTCTAAACTAATCAAAAGATGTTGGAGTCAACTCAACTCCAAGATCTCCCATACAATGGACAAAAAGTGCCAAAAATCCCAAATGACAATATCTAAAGAACTAGATAGCAATATTGAAACTTTATACTTACAATTGTCTAGAAATGTAGTGCCTTTGATGGTTCCAAACTTGAAACATCATTCCTTGAAACCAAAAGAACCTTCTTGATCTTCAAAATTCATCAAAATATCATAAAAAGCATCCAAAAGAGGAGAGAGGAGAGGGAAGAAGATCAAATCTTGAAGGTGGAGGCTAGGGTTTGTCCCAAGGGGTTCTAGATGTGATGGAGGCTGATAAAATGCCAAAAAAAAAATGCAGAAAATTAAGCTTAAATATGTTGAAAACCCTAAAAAAGTCATGGGCTTGGGCCTAACTGATCACCACGCCGCGGGCTCTGATCCCTACGCCGTGGCCACGACTTTTCACCCAAACGCACCTCAACGTTAAACAACCATAAATTCTTCGTTTCAACTCTGTTTTCGGTGATCTTTATATCCACGAAAAGGTATTGACGAACCCCACAACCATATCTAATTACTTTTGACTTAATACATGTCAAACTAAAAGCATAATCCATGAAAGAAGCCCATAATATTACTTTTCACATATTACCCTTTTTCTTCCAAGCACAAATCGAAGGCTTTAATCACTTAATCAACATTATCATCGTCCAAAAATGTCTAAACCCCATTCACTTGAATCCCAAGGCCTTTACTCAATCCATTTATTGCTCGGAATCCCGAAATAAGAAACTTCTCAAAATAGGATGTTAGATCCATTATCCATATTTGTTTCCTACATTGAATATTCATATCTAAGAAGATTGTAGATGAAGGTGATGGTGCATGTGGTTGTTACACTCGAATACTGGTAATTTTCCCTTCTAATCATTTAATTTGTGAGTTTGGCTACTTTGGCCCTTACGCGGGGCGTACCTGGATGGTACGCTGGGTATAAGGGGGTTTAAGAGGAACGATACTGTTTTAGGGAGTACATTGGGCGTACTCTAAGTACGCAGGGCGTACTCTGCATGGACATAAACCCTAATCTTTAGGGTTTGGACCCTATATATTGAACCTTAAGTCCTATTTCCTTATCCCATTTCCAACCTCCATCACTTGAAACGTTCTCCCTTGCAAACCCTAGCCTCATTGTTGCATTTTAAAGCTTGAAAGTGTGTTTTTGTGTGTTTGAAGGGAAGAAGAAGGTGGTGGTGAAGCTTGGAAGCTAGAAGCAAGCTTAGATCTGGAGGTCTTGCATTATCCTCAATATCCAGAAGGTATAAAGTTCATACCTTGGTGATTAGTTTGATAGATTTTGTGCATATGCTGATATTATGAACGTTTGTCCCCAAATATGGCCTTGTTGTGCACGAAATGCTATAGAGCAAATGGCTTGTCCTTCTGGATGTTTTTCTAGGCTTAGAGTGATAAAAATGTGTTCTTGACCCTTAGTTCTTCCCCATGCATGGGTTTGGTTTCTTAATGGCTTAAGATGTTGGGGTTTTTAGTGTTAAGCACATTAGGGCCATGAAAGACCTTAAAGTTGGAAACTTTCTGGTCAAGGACAACATTTGGGACATGGATCTGTATTTCAGACGAAAAAGGTTTATGTCTTAAGCACTTAATGGGTTAAGAGCATTCAACTGTGTACGTTAGGCGTACCAGATGGTATACTGCGCCTATGTGGTTAGGCCCCTGTTTTCTGGTCATGAATGAGCACGTCTGGCGTACGCCCCACATACGAGGATGGGTCGAATCGGCTGAGTTGACTCGCTTGATTTATTAATTTTGACTAATGTTGACCTAAGGGTATTTTGGGTGATTTGTTATTAATCAAGGTTGGGCAATAATTTGCATAATAGGTGACTGGTAGAGTCGGTACACATAGTCGAGACTTATTTCAGATTGTGTTCGAATCGAGAGGTGAGTTCTCTCACTATGCCAATGTGTCTAAGGCACAAAGGCCGAACCATTTATTGTGTTTACATATCATAGGATGTAGGATTGTTATGATAGTTATATATGTGATTTGTTGTGTATGTGTTGACATATGGGTGGTTGGGTTGAGGCCGCATGCCAACAAACCCGGTATGGTTGGATTGAGACTGGAAGTCAACATACCTGTTATGGTGAGGTTGAGGCCACACACCAACTAACCTGGATGGTTGGGTTGAGGCCACGTGCCAACAAACCGTGGTTGGTTGGGTTGAGGTGTTACTTTTGTGCTGTAAACCAACAAACCCGATATGGTTGGGTTGAGGTCAAGGACCAATAAACCATGTATGTATGCTTATATTATATCTATAATTGTTTGTATTATGAGGTATTTTGGGAAGCTCACTAAGCTTTGACTTACATTTTGGATTTCAATGTTTCACGTATTTCTGATGAGCGGGGAAAGACGAATGTGTGATTGTACACATCATCCCGCAGTTTATGTTGATTGATACTTTGACTCGAGGTTTTGACTTAAAATGATTTGTAAACAATGTTTAACTTTTGGGCTTATGGATTTATGTTTAAAAATGAAAAATTTTACTCTGATTTTTGGGATGTTACAGTGATGGCGTGGTTGGTGATAATAGATGGTGATATAAATTAAAATTTTCTATAGTAGTCATGGAGTTGCTAAATCTAGTAAACTGGAGGACCAATAAAATAATTTTGCTAGGATATTTTTCATTCACATAAACATTCAAAACATTTCAACTTTTGTTCACTAACATAATCTTTTAATTAAAAATAATTTTTAGTTATAATCAATTTTTATTAGTTTTAAGATCATATTTATAAAAAATATGAACAATTTATTTTATTTCTTAAAAAACTAATATTTTATTTTATTATTATGAATATTTAAAAAATATCTATATCGATCCATCTCTAAGTGTTATAGATTTTGATGTATTTTGCTTTTCAATTTTAAATAATAAAATAATTTATAATTTATTAAAGTTGATTAAAAAGTAAGAAGTAGACAACTAGTTATAGATAAACACGTGACATGAATGAGAAAATTCAAGATGGGCATACAAGCTCAAATACTAGATGACCGATTATGAAAATTTTAAAACAACCTACTTTTTTTTTAATTATTTTTTATAGGATTAGAGTGCTAGTCTTTTAAGAGTAAATATAGACGGGTACCCGACTAAATTTGATTGAATTAGAACGTACCACAACCGGAAACCGACGGTTTTTAAGATGTTGGAATTGAAACCCAAGGTCGGCCCTAAGGATTCAAATGCCTAGGACGAGCCGAAAAAAAGGCCGTTAGACCCATGGTCAAAACATGAGCAATAGAAATAAGGGGCCCAAACATAGAAGTACCCAAATTGTTTTCAAACGAGAGCAAACTCTAAACAATAAGCATATCCTATATGATTAACATTTTAGAAACATAGAAGTACCCAAATTGTTTTCAAATAAGAGCAAACTCTAAACGATAAGCTTATCCTATATTATTAACAATTTAGTAGTATACGATACCATTTTGTTTGTTTTAAGATTGATATTCTAAAAGCAAACTTATATATTGTTTATATAATTTCTAATCTTAAATATTAATACAAATGTAAATATAAAAACAATCATGTACCTACATTACAGTTAAACAAACCATTATGTACTTGATAGAAGGGTTCATTGGAAAACTAATTAAATTAAACATAAAAATATAACACTCAAACTTATAATTGAGAACACTAGACCCTTTAGAAAGAAAAAGGAGAACAAACACTAACATATATACCTAAAAATCAATCAAGGCATCAATATGGACAGTTGGAGAACATTCGATACAAGCAATCCTCAAATAGAGTTCAGTAACAAAAAAAAAGGCAACAGTAATTGATTAAACACAAATTTAAGACGAATTAGCCAGACAAACTGAAAAGAACAAAACAAATTAAAAAGACATTACCTTTTTCAAGGTCATCCTAAAAGACAATAACTTAGAAAGACAACGACACATTTGAAATAGATGCAAACAAAGATTGGTGACTAGGGAGACTTCAATGGTAGAGATTCAATTTGAAGCGGATGATTATGGTGGCGACTTCTCAGGAGCAGTTATAGATACATAATCTTTTATTCTCCCATTTGATTTGTTTCCTTTTATTTTGTTATAATCACAGATCTCAGGAGCAGTATTTAGAATTGGAGTTATTTTCTTTAAATTTTGGTCATAATGATTTGCTTCGTCAATTCTCAGAACTAAAATTGATGAAATACTAGTACGAGGGATATCTAAGAAAAATTTAAAGAATAGGCTATATTATCATTTGAAGCTGTATCATGGAATCTAGGAAGACAATTTATTTCTTAATTATAAAGAAGACTTGACTTGATACAATTGTCATATTAACGATTTAGTTTTCAGGAGACCCCGGTTTAAGAATATGCTTTCTCTGAGAGAAGAACTAAAGTAGACCCCGCCAACGAATCTTGTTGGATGTTCTACTAATCTTAATTTCGTATATGCTTAATTTGTCTGAGAGGAAAGAGAAGTTTTAATTCCGGCTTTCATGGCGATTGAAGATGAGAATATGAGATGAAGTGTGAGTAAATCAAGATGGAAATCATGGGTTTTGGTATTAGTACTGATTCCTATAATCTTGAAGTTATTCTACCTTTTGGGAATCTATTTAAACCCAATGAAGAACACCCAATCTTTTTATATATCTGTGTCAATTGTTAATAGAGGAAAAGGGTTGTCATATAGCTACAGCTGCTAATTGAGGATTCTGCAAACTTCAAGGTGTATTAATCCCCTTTCTTTCTCATATTCTATCAATATGCTTTCTTTTATAACATGTTTTTGTACGTATATCATAAAGTAAAGTTCAATAGTGTAATTAATTAGAAGCACCATCATTTTAAAGACATACTTATTGCTAAATTTATTAATTGATAAAACAAACACATAAAAAACTGTTATCAATATTAGAGTATCTTACTTGGATGTGATCTTCATTCTTTTATTATAAAGGTTTAAACTGAACATGCTATATATATTTCGATGAAATTTGCCCATTGTGTAGAAAATATATAGAAAGACAAACCTAACCTTGTTTCATAATTATAACATATATGTGTGTTGATTACATAATCTATCACTAGAATCTATATGAGATATCTTGAATACTAATTTGGTTATTAAATCTTCATAAATTTACGTATATACATATCTATAATCAATCAGTTTGTGTGCCAGTTTCCGGGGATATTATACATTAACTAGATCAGATCGAGACGATGGGAAACGATGAAAAAAAAGTTCAACTTAAAGTATATGTTGACAAAAAGAAGAAAAAAGTGATGTTCGCCGAAGCTGATGAAGACTTTGTGGAAATCCTCTTTAGTTTTTTCACTTTGCCTATGGGAACAATCGCAAAACTCTCAAGAAAGCATGTAGACTCGAATGCTATAAAAGTCGGAAGCCTAACCTCTCTGTATGAAAGTATCATAAATCTCAATGAAAAACATTTCTCCAACGAGCATTGTAAGGATGCACTGATTAATCCAAGCAATTCATCAGCATCTTTTTGCCAGAAGCTTAAAGTAAATCTAGATGAAACAAAGCCCATTATATCTTCTAGTGTCCCTCAGGAGCTTAAAGTAAATGTAGATGATGCAGTGTTTTTGAAAAAGAAAGCTTCTTTCATCATAACTGACGATCTCAATGTAGTTCCTGTGATGCTGGATACAAGCATCGTACTCCTTTGTTCACTTGGTGTTGAATACATTGATCTGCTAGAAGAGATAATCATGCCTTTTGGATTGGAAGAGGTAAGGTTATGTGGTGATAATCAACGTTAATTAATTATTATATACTATAATTTAAAGAAATTATTCGTTTTAATATATTCTCTTCAAATTATTATTTCAGTTCTCGAATCTACTTAAGTGGTCATTGTTAACGAATAATCCTTTGACAAATCTGGTGCTTGGGGGAAGTAAACCATGTCCATGTTCATCGTGTGACAAAAACTCAGCGAGTGATTCGGCTTTGACTTCCGTTGACTCTAGCGAGACTCAGACTCGGACTCAGACGACTCAGACGCCTAAGACTCAGACTCAAACTCAGACAATGAAATTACTAGTACAAAAGTCAACGAAGAAGGTATTATGTGCACAAGTGGAGAATCATTTCGTGGAATTGCTCTTCAGCTTCCTAACCATTCCGTTGGGTGCTTACGAACGTTTAACGAAGGATAATAATTCTTCTTCAGTGGGTATAAGTAATTTGTACAAAAGTATTTCATCTTTGGGAGATGGAAAATACTTGAAATCTGAGGATGTGAAGAACATGTTACTTCGCCCAAAGCTTGCACCAAATTATCTTCGTGTGACTAACTTTCTGCCAATTTATGAAGTAGATACACGCCCAGGTCGTTTCCTTAAAGAGCAAGCAACATTCATAGTTTCTGATGATTTGGAAGTAACAGTCTCTCCATCTGTAGCTACAATTACAAAGTTCAACACACTTGGTGTTGCCGTTTGTGATATCGAGGTTCTGGAAGTGACTGTAGGTGAACAAGAGGTAATTAATTAAGCTGGCTTTAATTTCCAAAACAATGAATACTAAATAAATATCGGACAATCTGGATCCATGGACTTTGCATTAACCAAATACTAATATACATAAGCTAAGAGAAAAGGAATTAAGATTGAACAAGAGACATTATTCGATTTTATAATGTATCATGATACCCTTTTCTTGATTATGCAGGCACTTTTAATTCTCAAGTCTTCTCTTACCTCAACATCTGCTTTAACCGACTACCTCAACGCATTGAGGAAGAAACCAAAGGCATGATCATCGATTTGAAGTCCATCTTAATTGGTTATTGATGTATATATATAGTCATGATATATATATATATATATATATATATATATATATATATATATATATATATATATATATATATATATATATATATATATATATATATATATTTGTTCTAGTAACGGTATTGTTAAGTGTACATATAGGCACTTCGTGAGATTGTGTATATTATTCATTTGTAATGCACACGTTGTACTTGTTGTCGTTGAATTGTTTGCATTATATTTTATCATTGAATTTGTTTTAGTTAAGAAAAACCATGATGACACTACTAGAAAAATGGGAAATACCGACGGCGAAATCCGTCGATGATAGCCAATATCAAGGTAAAAAAGGGCGTCAAATTTTTGGTCGTGGGTAAATTATACAGGTTACCAAAGTAATATCAATACCAGGTAATGCAGAATGCATTACCGACAGATTAATAGCACCTTATCATTGGGTGCTATTTGACCGAGTTTGACCTGTATACCAACAGATTTTCCGTTAATAATCGGTTAGAATTTTCGATTTACTTATTATTATTATTATTATTATTATTATTATTATTATTTTGCAAAATATAAAAATTTCTAGTGTTTTTTTTTTGTTTTTTGACAATAGACATAAAAGACCAAACTAAAAAGTTTATAGTAAGCATATTCAAACACAAAACTAATTAGACATTACAATTAAAGTGTCGAAAAATACAAAGAGTGTCTCAAAACGAAGTTTTACATAATTTTTACATACCAACTAAAATTAACACAAAAGAAACAATACCAAGTATTTGTACATTCCATTGTTCCAAAATACTTATTCATTATCATCGGGTGGATTATGAGGTTGATTATGAGGTTGATTACTGGAGATATTCCACTGTCTAAAAAACATCGGCATTTGTTCTTGAATTTGATGTTGTTATTGCATGGTAGAAAGTTCTTCATGCAACCTTACAACTGAAAAAATGGTAGCATAATTAAATACTTAAACCATAATAGCAATGTACTTTAGTTTATTATAACAATGTATTTTTGTTAATAATTATAGCAATATACTTAACTTTTAAACCATAATAGCAATGTTCTTTTGTTTATTATCATTTTAATCCATAATAACAACATGCTTAACTTTTAAACCATAATAGTAGTGTACTTTTGTTTATTATCAATTTAATCAATATTAACAAAAAACCACCTAACTTTTAAACAATAATAGCATTGTACTTTTGTTTATAATAAACTATATCCATAATAACAACATACTATTAAACTATTAAACTATAATAACTATGTACTTTGGTTTATTATCAATTTAATCAATGTTAACAACATACTACTTAACTTTTAAATAATAATAGCAATGTACTTTGTTTATTATCAATTTAATCAATCTTAACAACTGCCTAACTCTAAAACCCTAATAGAAAATTTACTTCTGTTTTTAATCAATTTTATCCATAATAACAACGATTTGATTAACTTTTAAACCATAATAGCAATATACTTTTGTTTATAATCAATTTTATACATAATAACAACACACTACTTAACTTTTAAACCATAATAGCAATGCACTTTTATTTACTATCAGTTTTATCCATAATAACAACATACTACTTAACTTTTAAACCATAATAGACTTTTGTTATTATCATTTTAATCAATATTAACAACCAACTTGTAACATCTGGTTTCTGGTTGTTTCTTTTGTTGGAAAGTCGGACTTGAAGTTAATCATGAGAGGGTCTCGGGTCATAAAGGATGAAGATCGGAACTGAGTTAAGAGTATAAAATTTTAGACTAAAGGTTTAGTTTTGGGTTGAGAAGTGGTTTGGGCTTAAGTTGGTTTTGGCATTTGCTGGATCAAGACTTTCCCGAAGAGACATAAGGGTTGTCGCAACGCGAAGTTTGTACAACCCAAGCTATAACGTCGTGATTTTCATTATAAAATTTTCTTTATTTTAAGTACATTTTTTAGCAGAATATGTTAGAGGAAGACTTTTATTTTAAAACATTTTCAAATCATAACGTTACTTCAAAATCAAAAGTCATTATTCCAAATCATTTAAAACATAACAAAAGTAAAATTTTGAAATGGTAAAACATCAAATGTGTCCAAAGTGGTATCATTAAAACCAACATAACTACCCCCATAAAGTAACCAATCTTACTATGTATAGACTCCTAGGTTTCTTGCACAGACCAGAAGGCACAAAAGAGAGAAGAAATAATTCTCAGCACCTGCTGAGTGAGTTCATAAAGGTTGCACATAAAAAATACAAACCCTAAATGGGTAAATCATTCATTTTACGATGAAACATAAAAATGAGACACAAATACCTCTTAACAAACAAGTAAATATCATAATCATTCAATCACATGCTCAACCAAGTACATGCCTTAATGTTCAACCGTAATGTCTCTGTGGTTGTCAATTAGTTTTTGTTTTGCAAATCAATGTTGTTATTATTTTGCCTCTTTGAATCTTTGTACTTGTTAATAGGGTTAAAGTATTTAATTGCTAATCGGTGCGATTGCCTTTTTTTTTTTTTTTTTTTTTTTGCAAATCAGTTTTGAAACCTTGTCTCTTCGTAGTTGTTAATATGATTACAATATTTAATTGTTTTGTTTGTTAAAGTTTAAGATGTTTTTTAAATATATTTGTTGCTATTTATGATTTTCTTAAAATGTTACTTTTTTATTAGTTTTTTTAGCAAATATGCTTGTTAAAGAGTATTTGAAAGCTTAGCAAAGTATTTTTAATGGTTTTATGCACAAGTTTAGTCCAAATTAAATAATTAATTATTATATTAATAGGTCCAAATCCAATTTTTGAAGTTGTTTTTGCTTATGTCATTTCTATTTCTGTTTAATAAATTATCCAATTTTTTGAAGTTATTTTTTTTCTTTTTATTTGAAGTGTTGTACTATTTCAATTATAATTCTATCTTCCAATCAATGTGTTTTCCTTCTTCTTAGTAAGATACAATGAATATATGATTATGTCTCTTTTCCAGTTAGATAGTTATAAATAACAATATACCATTGTTAGTAGGGTGTAGCTCAAACTTATACTTTTATTGGGTTGAATAAACACTATTCTTATAAATCATATGAATATATGATGTCTTTTGAGCAATCTAATCAATAAGAGCTTCAACCAGTACATGGATGTGACACTCTAACTCTTTGCATTTACTATTTTTTTTTCATATATATTTTTTGTATTGAATGAATTATAGGTGGATGATCTTAGAGTGGATTATATTATGTGAGTATTACAATGAAGTGCAAAACCATATCGTAATAGTAGAAAGACAAAAATAGTGATCTTGTTGTGGAAAATCACAATTTTCCAACCGAGAATTGATCAATAATTTGGCTTCTTTGAGTAGGGGTGCCACATCTCTTTCCATATGTATGTTAAACACTTGTTTTTCTCAATCATGCTTTCTATTTGGGTCTAAATGTGAAATATTGAGCAATATAGTTTAAATTATTTGTGTATTATCATATCCTACTTTCATTTTGATATTACAATTTATTTTCCTTATAAAGAAAGCATTATAGTTTGAAATATGTATGGAACTATGACAATGCACTTTCAATCTTTTTTCTTATTAGGACATTATACATCGAAGAATCTACCCCTGATGGAAAATACGATGCTATAATAACCAGATCAATGAAAGTATGTTGCTATGTGGTAGTTTATGGTTAAATAAATCACGTGGTCTGTTGTTGAAGATGCAAACATGGTAGTCATTTCCTCAGTATTTTATCAATCATTGGTTGTTTTTATTAATATATTTTACTTCTTCGGCATTACAAAAATTTCTCCCACTTTAAGAAACTTTGACATCACTCATATCATTAATCAAACATTACATAGAAAGGCCCAACTCGAAGCCCAAACACGATTAGGGTTTTCTAAACCCTAATTAGTGTTTCCAACCCAAACACGAGCCGAATAGGTCAATAGTTTATAGGTTAATTAGAGTTTAATAGGTCAGTCACCACTCACTGCCACCTAGGGCGGTGGCCGTCGACGGTGGTTCGTGGCGGCAGCCACCACCTCGTGGTGGTGGTGATGGGTTTTAAGTTGAAATCTGGCACATAATTACCCAACACGTTATAATGCTGAAAAGACAGATACATACATTTATACATCTCCTCTCATAAAAGTTCATACACAACCTATATGAAAATTTTATAAAGTCTAATTTTATTATCGTGTATAGAAAATGTTTTGACTCTAGAATTGGAAATACTAGAACTTTAGCTGCCTTTAGTATAATCTAGTCTCGAGTATACTTTTTAGTGTGCAACTTGGTATAAGGTTCAACGCCTGTGGGACGACATTTAAGCTTTGCTTTCTATATTGTCTGTTAGTAATACATTAAAAAACAAAACAAAAAAATAACAATTTAAGTGGAAACTAAGGTGAGATGCAAACATCTTACCATTTTTTTCCTATGTTGACGAATTGATATAGAACCCAATATGCTTGGAAACAGATCCATCTTCTAATTTTTTTATCTTTTTATTTCCATGATTGTGACAAAACATTTCCATTTGGATATGTTCCACACTTCATTGATCATTTTTCCTGATGCTTATTTTTATCCACTTTGGGCGATAGTCTTTTAACAATGTTAAATAACCTTCTAGTGAGACATTCATACTTGCAGCTTGGGCAAGTTTTACAGATTTTTCATGGGCCCTTCGTATTGTGTCAGAAAATCGTTGCTTTAGATAATTATCTCATACATTGTGTGCAAGAATATTAATCTCCTTGGGCAACCCATATAAACCCTACACATTGATCACTCATACAATTATCTATTTTATTTAACACCAAATTTTACTTTGATGAATCACAAAGCTACGAAGTAAAAACGTTGAAGTGTTTCCATATTGCGTCATGATGTTCTTTGTCAACCCTCTTCATGTGGCCCACGGGCCACCAAACATTGTTTTTAGTATACATGTGATGTCTCGAGTCACTGAAATCTGATCGAAAAATCTTGACTAAAGAAACATTTAGAAAATTAACATCAATACTATCATTAAAAAGAAAATTCATATATATATATATATATATATATATATATATATATATATATATATATATATATATCAGAAACAATTGTGAAATTAACATTACTCTTTATTAGAGTCGACTTCAATGAACTTCCTTTTTGATGGGTTAGTTGGAACTTGTTTTAAGATGTTTCCTCTTCTAACCGAACAAGGGTGAATTTTTGTATTACTGTTGTGTGATGGAGATGCATTTTGATCTCTAGCAACACGACCATCACTGTGACCACCACTATGTGCATCTCGGGGTGTCACTGGTCAATAAAACAACCTTTAAAAATGAAGAATTAATAAACTATTGGTTAAAATAAGTGTGTATTATAATATAAAAATATAAAGGGGAAGCAAAAATAGCATGCTATAATACACAATTAAGTATGTATTACACAAATGATCCCTATGCTTTGGGTCAATTTGTGTGTTTGGTCCCTAACATATTTTTTTAACTCGGAAGGTCCTTACTATTTGGTTTTTGTTACACGCTTGGTCCCTACTGTTTATTTTTGTTACACATTTGGTCCCTGTCTTTACCTAAAAAGACTATTATTTAAATAGGAAAAAATTGAAGGGTATGTAAGGTAAGATGAAGGGGGTGAGTTGGGGGTGTGTTTATTTAAATAAATTAAAAAATCAAGGGCAAAATAATATTTTTTAGGTAAGACAGTGACCAAGCACGTAACAAAAACAAACAGTAGGGACCTTTTGAGTTAAAAAAATAAGTTATGAACCAAACATGCAAATTACCCTAAATTATAGGGAGCATTCGTGTAATTTACTCTATTAAGAAGGTCCACCATGGGTTTATACATAATTATAGTTCGATATTCAACTTGTTTCTATGACTAACAACTACACCCGAATATAATATATAATTTATATAAGGCCACCCTGGTTTTAACACAAATCTAATGCAAAAATCACTTTTATTGAGAATTACATTTTCATGGTTCAAACATAAATCCTTGTAAAAAGATGAAAAATGGAGAAAACAAAATTCCATCACGTTGCAGTGACCATTTCATTCTTTTAGGCCCTGTTTGGTGGCTTGAACTAGATGGGACAAAACAACACTAGATTTTTTGGGAGGTGTTTGGCGTAATCTAGACAAGAGAGCTTTAACCAAGTCAAAGCGACAATTCATTGGGAGAGAAAATGGGGGGCCCTAAAATGCCTCGGGATGACTGCACGTTACATCATATCAGCATGACCAAAAGGAGGCGGAAAGCCAATTGGGCGCTAGCGCTTTATATTATACTAATATAATATGCATTCAATTAAGTTAAGGGCTTTTCCCTTATTAGTAAAGTTGCTCGAGGCCGGAAAATGAGAATACAATCTAGAAGATCTGGTCTAATGGTAGAAGAATCTATGGATTTGTTAGGAATTGATAGTCGTTGGCTGGACATACGAGTCACAACCGGCCGGGAAGAGGAGGGATCAACGATGGAGCTACTAGCTACTAGTTGTAAAGGAAAGGACAAGACCACCTTTCGTACATTTCTACTGGTCCAGACATTTGAATAGTGAACGAAAGAACATGAGATTAGATCTAGAATGCACTTCCAGCAGGGTTGACGGCTGTGTGGTCCTCATTCAACTGGAAGTAGGAAAGAAATCCCGGCACGACCGACGACTTAGTCTCCTTCTCCGCTTCGACTCAACCACCTACATAACCTCTTAGAAAAGATCCGATAGATAGCAGCTACCTAACTTTTAAGCCCTGCTTAAGGATTAGCTAGCTAGGAGTCTTTCTGTATATTCGAGACTTTATCCCTCGGTTCTAAGTGCAAGGCTTCCTTAGCTGCGGTAACCCTGCTATGCAGGAATTCTTACAGTTATCTCAAATCTAAGCTTGGAACAACGAACCGGGAACAAGCTTCCTTCGTTTTTGCTTACCTGTTTAACCTTTAGCTGTTAAGGATTAGCAACACCGTCTACTAGCTAGAGTTGTGAAACCTGAGAGAGCCAGGTGGGAACTCAAGACTAAGGCAGTAAGAAAGAGCTAGGATTAGTAGTTTGAGTTGGATAGGCGGGATTTGTTCACCTGTGTCGGTTTGGGGTACGGTCAGTTCACCGGGAGGATCGCCCTCCCAATTCAAAGTTTTTTCTTGGAAGTTTCAACCTTGTTGACTATGACAGCAGTCATGACTATAAACAGACTCGCGACTATGACAGGGCGGTATGCTCTACTCTCTCGTGACCCCTACTCTAATCAAAAGACTAAAGGCCCCTACTGAAGATTCAAAGGGCGAGCACTTAAATGAGAAAGGCTTGTAGACTCGTGACGCTGAACGAGACATTCGAAAACTAAAGCGCACACTAGAAAGTGCTTCGAAAGGTGTCAGCAGGTGCGCGAAGCCGGAGCCCGACATGTCCGTCCGCTGGGCCGGGTGTTCGCCCACTTCAGTGTCTTCGCCTTTAGATAATAAAAAGTGTCCACCCCTTAGGTCGCCAAACTACGACGAGAGTTTCGCCTTTTGAAGCGCCGGTCGCGTCGGGCGACCGAGCCAGGCCGATGCCTTATTTGTACGATATGATGCAAGCAAGTAATCCTATTAAAGTGATGCAAGTCAGTCTATAAGATGAAACCGAAGATACTAAGCCTGGAATCAATCGCTCTCTATGTAAATTTCTCTTTAGCAAGAAGCCAATGTAGTTATTCCCCCTTTAATTTAAGAGATAGGGCAATCGTCCTACGAAATCTATGGTTATGCTTTTCCCATGGCTAGGAAGGTATTCGGCTGATAAAGCCCCAACTTCCTGTTGGACGACTTAGATGTGATGTATAGAGCATACACAACTCATCACCGTTGGACATCTGCTTCTATCCTGGGCCAATAATAAAAAAATGACTTTCCAGGTGAGCCAGAGTTTGATCAAGTCCAAAGTCTAATCCAACTCTGGTGTCATGAAGGACCGCGAGTCACCTTTCTTTGCCCGACATACTCTGCCATCGATGAAGACATGAGTAAGGGGGATTTGCTGGCTTGCTGGCTAGCGAGTTAGTATGCCTATTGGCTTAAAGCTCTTAGCCTGTTTCGAATGCTAGATCGGTTTGGTGTTCAGTTAGCAAAGGGAGAGCGACTAAGCACCTTGCTCTTAGGACCCTTCAGTCAAGCTTCTCCAGAGAGACCTTTCTTTTAGGCAGGCGATAGCCTGATTCAAAGATTGGTTCAAAATCTTTCTCTTGTTATGTAGCTAATTAGGAGTTACCGAAGGTTGTTAAACTAACTCATTAGCTAGTCCAAGGAATAGAATCGGTGAAGGGGTAGAGCGTTCCCCGGTCTCTCTTGGCAATAGTTTACCTTTCTAATGTTCTGCCTTGATGAGTGGGAGAGGTAGCCGAATGAGGATATCACTACTGGAACGGACTGCGCAGGAAGTTGCGATCCTAAAATGAACTAGAAAACTGAATCGCCCATTACCAAATTAGACTCCTAGTTTAATTAACGTCGGCTTATCTGTCAGTCGTGCTGGGTCTGCCGCTCAGTTGAAAACTATGAAACAAGTTTGCGGTAGTTCAAAACTGGAATTGGCACAATTATGTTTATTATAAGTGGACAATCGAGTGGTTGTACCAGCCAAAAGTCATCTACGTATCGTCAGACCGCCCCCGCCGACGAATAATAGGTACCCGAACGAAACTCTTTTCAAATTATATATATATATATATATATATATATATATATATATATATATATATATATATATATATATATATATATATATAAATAAGCTAAGGGGGCTGGGAATCGCAAGAATTGAAAAGTCCTCCATTGAATGGGATGAGAAAGACAGGTTCGTAAATGGCCGAATTAGCAGGAGGAAGGGCGGCCCCACCCTGAAACAAAGGTGTACGTATATAAATAAAGAGACTGGTTATGGCCTTGATAAGGCTCTTTCCCATCTATCTTGACCAGGAAGAGGGGAGGCTCTTGCAGAAGCCCTGCCCACCCTTCTCTATTCTATTTTTAGGATCCATCTGAGGAGGCTTTCCGGACTCGTCTTTTACTTCATTTGTTTTGTCAAGGTGAAACTACCTCTCAGGTTTGGTCTTATTTGAAAGGTGTTCTTAATGATAGTTTTGTTCAAGATAGTATGTCTGCTTTCACCAAGACCTGGTTGCAAGGCAGTTCTATCAAATCTAAAATTGGATTTTTAGGGTAGTTTTATCTTCTCTGGTTGCTGGGAGATTTGGCTTGCTAGAAATGCATCTGTTCATGATTCAGTTGCTATGTCTTCTTCATCTATTATCAATGAAGTCAAGCACTGGTGTAAGGATTTATTGCATTGCAGCTTGATTTTAGAAAGGCATTTTAAAGTTCTCACTTTTTCCTTTGTAGACTGAGAGATCCACTAAGTAGGTATCTCGCTAGTGTCAAAATGAGACTTTCACTCTTTCATTCTATGAGGACCCTTCAATGGAAAAAGTTTCTATCTCATAGAGTATAGGGGCAAGTTGAAATCGTATTGATGCTTTTAAGGCTTTCAGCATCAGGTCAGCGAGGACTCACTCACTTACTCCTTATCTAATACTTTCTTCTATCTACTGAATTAAAAAGGTGGCCCACCGCACTGGGATATAAGATAAGAGACAGCTGTTGTACTACTTGACTGGTAAGAAAGAGGTTCCGTAAGAACTGGAAGACTCTTGTATGTATGGTAACCCTATCTTCCGCTACTGGTGGACTGTTGTACATAAAGGCTGACACACCTATAACGTTCGTAACTGGCCTCCTCAGTTGTGTATCGATCGAAAATTGGGGCGGCACAGCCCCCAAACAAGGGAGTGGTTACGTTCAATATGTCCCCCTTATTCCCGACATGCTATGGTGCCCCGGGGTGGGTAGGAGCGGGTCGAGTCCGCATCGCCGCGGAGCAACAGCTGCGTCCGGATCTGATCTATCTACTCGGCAATTCATTCGGTGACTTCACAGTCGCCAAAGAAGCCCCAAGAAGCATCAAACATTTCCGATGAGAACCATGGAGCTTGTCGGGCTCCTTCCCCCCAAAAAAGAAATTGTACGTGAGAGTTTCCCTTCATACGGCTCAAATCATTCTCAGATGCCCCGATAGGCATCCTTTCCTTGCTTGTTGGGTTGGTTCACGAGCGCGCAAACGATCACCGGCCGCAATAGCAGGAAACTATGACCAATAGAGTCAAACACTTAGTTACATCCACACGCAAAAGGAATGTGGTTCTGGTTGAGGCTTTCTTTTCCTTATTAGTAAACGGGGCTAGGGACGTTCGCGGAGTTCGTACCTTCCGTACCACCGAAAGGTCGTTCTTGGGCGGATCCCGCTCCTAAACATAAGGGATAGGGATCCTAGGGCCAAGCCTACCATATAAAAAGGGTCGTAGAAAAAGAACCCGGCCACCTATTTCATTCGGCGTTCCGAGGCAGGGGCCCGACCGATTCGACCTACTTTTGCTTTTAGATAACAAGAAGGTGAGGTTCTTTGCAAAAAAATAGTCCCACCCAAATAGGTGGAACTGAACGGAACACATTGATTTCTTTTCTCTGTTGGATGAAACTACCCCTGTTATGAACGTGTCTCCAGCCTTCATCTCCTGATTTCTAGCTATACATACCTAATACATGATTATTAGATAATCATTCCAACCCATTTCGATTCACATCAACCTCAATTTCTCATCATTGCATTTGACTTCATCATCTAGGTACGATTTTTTTAAAACTTCTTCTCTACTTACCCGATCGATTTTAATTTTCCTTGTCTACTATTGACCTGTATATGTTAGTTATTACTTGATTTCTTGATAATCAATTTATTGAATTATTGATTTCTAGATATACAACTTCTTGGTAAAGATTTATGGTTTATTGATTTCTTGATAAATGACAAATTCTTAGTTAGCAGTAATCGATATATGTATGTTACAAAATTTCTTGATTTCTTTGAAATGATTGATTTTTTAGCTCATGTTAAAACCAGACCTTAGTTCTTTTTCTTCTTTTCTTATACCCATTCTTTTTTTTTTCTCATGCCATTGGTTGTTTTGCTTCTTTGCTATGGTGGTTGGTGTTGAAGGGAAGGTTATGGTCTGTTATAAGCAAAAAGTGTTGCAGTAATTATAGATGATGGTTTCATCTTTTTGGTTTTATTTTACAAATTAAATGTGTTAGTGTTTTTCATGTCTTGGTATATTGTAGATTTCTTCATTGCTCTAGTCAAGTTTTTTGTGTCTGGTTTTTTTTCAACATTTCTTAACATTAGATTTTGTTGCTAATGGGGGTGTTTAACATTGAGGTTTAATTAAGTTCAATTCCATAAAATCGTATGTTTTTATGTGGGTGAAGTTGATGTTTTCACAAACCACTAAACCCTTCTCAATTCTTGATACTATTCAATTTAGGAATTGTAGACATATGTTCCAAAGACTAGTGTTGATCGATCAATCAAAGGTAAGGAATTGTGAATAATCATTTACCTTAAATATGGACCAATTTAGACTAATTCCATCATATGTAACTATATATTCTTTAACATCACTCTTTTACAAAGTGCAACAATCATCACAAGCCTCACCCTTTGAGCTTCCTTAACAATGTACATAATGTAGCATGAGAATAAACGAAAATGAAACTGTAAATAACACAAAATTTGCTTATGACTCTTTGTTCTAGAAAACGAAATACAACACTTGTATAAAAGAAAACCGAATGATGAGTCTCAATGTGCAAGTAATACATCCTATGTTAATTTGATTATTTATTCCATTTTTGAACGAAATTTCTCCTAAGGTTTATAACTACCTGTAATGAAAATCCTTTTGTTTTATGTGGTGGTTTAATCTATAATGCTTGTGAGGTTAGTATAGATGCATGGTGGATTCCAATTCTGTGAGGTTGTTTACAAATGATCTTATGGAAAAAGAATACTAGACTCTTATCTTTACTCTCTAGTCATCTAACCTTCTCAGTTAGAGTCAATTACACGAATGGTCCCAATGTTTTAGGGTAAATTACACGCCTTCACCTTCCCGCGATCCTCGGAGGTACCTGAAACATAATCCAAAACTGTAAGCCCAAAGCTTAGTGAGTTTTCCCTAAAATACCACCACAACAAATAATAATAGATAACACAACAACAACATGCATATAGACCCTTTAACATGTTTGGACCGCCACATCGAGCCTTCAGCCTGGACTGTTCTCCAAGCCTTCATTATGACTCGTTTGCCTCATAGGCCTTCAGTCTATCCAGACCGCCTTGGGTTTGTTGGCCTTTAGCACAAAGCATGACCGCCTCAACCCAACCATACACACATGTCAACATATACATAACTCGTAAACATATAATCAATTATTAGACAAACAGACAAATCTTACATATCAATAAGCATAACATTATCCTATTTACGAGGATACAGATCTAACAGATCACCATAATACTCAATCAGGCAATAATCAGGATAATCAATCCAAAATGGCCGACCTTGGTGCCTTCGACCCAACTAGTATAGTGAAGAACACTCACCTCACAAGCTGCACATATCTGACAAGGCCCGACTCCGAATCTCATCTTTCTACTCAATGCCAACAACCACTAATTGACCAATTTCCATCAAAGTCCCAAAATACCCAAAGTAACTTTAAGGTCAAACATATCCAAAAGGTTAAGAGGTCAATAAAAGTCAGCTCAGCTTGACTGCTACATCGTGGTACCCTTTACAACGTCGTGGTACCCTTGTACCACGTTGTGGTATTGGATACGACAAAACAGTCAAAAACCACCCCGCCACCACATCGCGGTGGCCTTGCCACGTCGTGGTTACAAGGTTTTCAGAAGCTTACTACATTCAGCCACCTCATTTGATTCCAAAAGGTCTCCAACTTAGATCTGGTCCAAAATAGGGTCTATATGGATAAACTTTCCAACTTTATCCAATAGAACCCTCCAAATGCATAGATCTCGACTTTTAAAGTCGAAAACACTTCATGGCTTCACCAATAATCGTCCAAATCGTGGGGTTACTTGACTAAAAGCTACAAGAGAGTCTCTAACACCATAAAAGCCGATGCTTCTCAGACATGCATGTCTTGAACTCTTATTAGGTCAAAATAGGGCAAAATGGCCAAGATTTCATGGATGACCTTCAAACTCAATTCTAGACTATATCCAAAGAGCCAGATGCTCCGAATGGCCTGGTGACTCATAAAGTTGAAAGCTTTATGAAGTTCAAGGACCCAAGGCAACAAGGCCTAGAGAAAGAAAGTGAAAAATACATAGATCTACTCATAAACTCATCAAGATGAAGACTTTATACCTCCTTGAGATGCTAAAGGAAATTGAACTTCTAGATCTTCTTTGCATTGGACTCCCAATGGGGTCTTCCACCAACTTTTCCATCACAAGCACCAAAAACTCATACTTTTAACGCTAAAAATAACAAAATGGCTCTAGGGTTTGCAAGGGACGATTTTTGAGAGATAGAGGCTGATGGGAGAAGCCTATAAGGGGGCTAAGGATCTTTAAATAGGGCTCAACCCTTAAACTTTAGGCTTTACCCAAAGCTCACCGCCACTTCGTGGTGAGGCTTCACCGCGCCGTGGTTTCCAAAGAAGATTACTATACATACTCGAAAATAATACAATACCTGAAACCCGATGTTACATGATGGTTTAATGACCACTGAGGAACAAGTTTCCAAATTCCTAAACATATTAGCACACCACAAAAAAAATATATGTATTCAAGTTAGACATTATTGGTCAGGGAAACAGTAAGTCGGTGTTTTCATCGTGCTTTAGATGCTTTAATGAGTTTGCATTATATATTATTTGTCAACCCAACGCATGTTGCAAATGATTGCATAGACACCCGATGTAAGTGGTTCCATGTAACCATTATAACATTATTATGATATATTATAAAATTTAGGTTTTTAACTAACAATACATTAAAATTTTATTTATATGGTCGTCTAGGAGAAATTAATGGAACTTATACCGAAGTTAGTGTCCTTGACTCAGATAAACCAAGGTACCGAGCAAGAAAGGATAATATATCAATGAATGTATTAGGTTTTTGCAAATCATGACGTGAATTTTGTCTATGTCTTAGCTAGTTGGGAAGGTTAGACTACCGATTAATACCTTTTACTTTTTATATTATATGTACTATTATTTGGCTGATGGATGTTATATCAATGGTGAAGGGTTTTTGGCACCAAATAGAGGTACTAGGTATCATTTACGGGAATGGGAAGGAAGTACACATGCTCCTACAAATAAGGAGGAATACTTTAACATGAAACACTCACAAGCGAGAAATGTTATTGAGTGGTGTTTTGGTCTACTAAAGAGTTGTTGGGTCTATATTAATAAGTCCTTCATTTTTTCCAATAAGAATTCAAGGGAGAATAGTCATAGCATGTGCTTTACTGCATAACTTTATTAGGAAACACATGGCTCTGGATCCAGAGGAAAACACGTCAAACACTGTTGAAGATATACCTATCAGGAAAGAGCAGCCAAATTAATCAATTTCAAATTGTCGATGTTGTTGAATCAAGTAACAAATGGACTCAATGGAAGGGTGATTTAGCCCAAGAAATGTTTGATTCTCAATGTCAACCAGATCTTATTAGATTTTTTTTTTTTAATTTTAGAACTTTTATTTATAAGTTTGTTATTTGTAATTGTTATGGACGTCAACAAATTTGAATTTTGTGTATTTTTTTTTATTAATTTTAACCGGATTAATTGTTTTAATATTTTCCATTTTTATATATTTACATTTTTTATGTATAATATGTCAAAAGCAGATAACAAATCATGTAGATAGGTATCAACGGACTCACGAAGAAGAGGATGCGTTGATTACCATCCTTCAAGACACTGTTGTCATCGGCAATAGAGGTGATAACGGAAGCTTTAGGCCTGGAACCTATGATCAAGTCGTTTTAAAGTTGCGGGACAAAGTCATTGGTATTAATATAGCAACAAAGCATGTGCAAAACAATATCAAAAGTCTAAAGGTTAAATTTTATGTTGCATATGATATGCATAATACAAACGGGTTTGGCTAGGATGATGCTCACAAATGTGTAGTAGTCGATTCTTCTAAGATATTAGATGAATATCTAAGGTTAGTGATTATATATATTATCTGTCTGCATATCTAAGTATTAACTATATGGTTTTACCCTAACTTTGTTTGTTTTACTAGAAACATCCAAACAAGAACTATGTCACGAATAAACCATTCTCTGCATACGAGCAACTGACAAATGTTTTGGTAAAGATCGAGCTACAGGTTGTATTGTTGAATCGTTTGTTGATGCGACAAAAAAAATGATAACGAAGAAAGAGAAAATTTTCCATCGCCTTGTAATATTCAAAACACTGCAACTTCCTCTCATCAGAATCCGAAAGACTCGACGCAAAATAAAAAGAGAAAGTGACATCTAAAGAAATAACACAGATAATTGAAAACGAGCTCGTTACCAATTCCGAGGAAATATAGAAAATGACTAGGTCTATTGTGTTTTCTACTAATGGTTAAAAATCATGTATGAAGAGTTGAAGACCATGGAGTTGTCTCCTTGAGAAATCATGTATGTTTTTTTTAAAAGTTTAATAAAAACTTGAATTTATTACCAATGTGGAATGGTTTGGACTTAGCTATCAAACTACTTTTTGCGAATACAATATTGGAAAAAGATAATTGAAATTTGTTATTTTTATATTTGAAATTATTGATTTTAGAAACCATTTGGGTTTAGAACTTTGTTAATTTTGAAGCAATTTTGATTATTTGATATTATAATTTTTTTAATATGAGAATTTTAAATAATTTTTTTACTAAAAATGTTAATTTGCAAGTTATGTATGTTAAATAGAGTTATTATTAATATTCATTGTAAAAGGGTAATATGATTATTTTTACCAAAAGCTACAGCAAGGGAGAATTTACATGCATTGTAGGTTTTTCCCATGACCCACCTTAAATTCCAAATCTTATAATAAGTTATATAGGACAAAATTTAAGAGTCACCTTGAAATATTTTAGGACCTATATTAGATAAAATAGGTGATCTAGTTAATTGATTTATAAGCTTATTTATACCTAACCCACATGGTCATTGGAATAAAAACTATCTCATTTTTGTTATCTATAAAAAAAAAGTGATGGAAAGGTTTATTATGGAATGTTTAAGTAGTAAAGCTTTCTACCTCCCACTCCAACATTGCTGAGTGGAATTATTAAGGAAAAAAAATAAATAAAATCCAAGACTTATTTTCTTTCTAAGTTTAAATTAGTTTTAGTCATTTAATATTATTTTTTGCATGTTGGACTGATTTTTATCGGTCTAACTTGATCTAGTCCGAAAAAGGACCATTTTTAGGTTGAATTAGTTTGAGTTGGATCGAGTTTTAAAGATTTCCGATTTTCTTGGCCAAGTAGGCAAAACTCGCCTCAATAGAAGGTTAAGTCCAAGTAATTTGCGGAGTACTTGAGCGAGTTATCCTATTTTTACAGCACTACACTACATACGACCCGACCCATAACTAGTAATTTTAACTATTTCATTTTTCTCGGTTTTACTTAAATAGGAACCACATGGTTTTTTGTTTTAGACTTGCCATTGTGGTTTACAAATTATTTTTTATATCCAGTCCAACCATATTCAGTCCGGTCCAGTCTAGTCCAGTCCGATTTTTTTCCACCCAGTTCATCAGTCCAAGGTACCTTAACAATGTATATTATATAATCATTTAATTAGCTATTTTTCACACCAAAAAACCATTTGAAGGCTACAATCCATTAATGTCCTATTTGTTGAATCCCTCGGTAAAAGATTGTTTTCTCGGTAAATCCTCCTTAATGTCCTATATGCTGAATAATCAAAATAAATTTCATTTACATCCTAGATCTGCTTAGAATCCTTTGTTATATGCCCAAATTTTGCTAGAGAATTTATCGGTAGCTAATTCCGTCGTTGAAACCAAGTTGAGAACGTCCCAGTTTAATAATTTACACAATCAATATTTTATTATTATGTTTTGACTTTATATAATTTTATATGTTCTAAAAATTTCCAGCTACTTTACTAAAGGGACACATAAAAATAAAAAAATACAAGCTTCAACTAATAGCTAGTTTGCGGAAGAGGTCCTTATATATGTTGTTACTAAAGAGTTTTTCAAAGTGATAATGATTCGATCCAATTAGGTTTCTCATGCATTTTGTTAATATTCTCTGCGTGTTATTGTGTATCCAGCAGTTTTTTGAGATTGATAAGGATAAACATAAATTATTTATTTTATTTTGAATAAATTTAAAATTTAAACAGAGGATAGTCTATTTATTTTTTTAATAATATGACAGGTTTGTACTTATGTTAATAATATATTAATATAGATATAGATGGATTGGAAGATAAACAAGGAAAATATGGAGTTGGCATAATTTAGAGAGGCATCAATAATTATCCCGTATTTCATTCTAGAATCATCCCTGTGGTTAATTCGTAACTATATATATAATCATCGTTGATATTAAAAGAATACAAGCTGATTGAGAGAAAGAATTAATAGCAGGAGTACGTATAGTGGTGATCGAAGGCATATATTGAAGTTTCTGTAAACTTGAGGTATATATAATATAACTTCGGCTCTAGATTTCAAGTATACATGTAGTCATTAATAGGGTATACAAGAAACGGGGCGTATAGGGACGACAAATGTCGTCTCTATAGGTTAAAAAAGTCGTCCACTATAGGTGTCCGGGACAACATGTCGTCTCTATAGCTCTCGTCTCTATAGCCCCGTCGCAATAGATAGTTTTTGCCGTCGCTATAGATATCATGTCGTCTCTATAGGTATGCCCACAAACTTTTGAAAAATTTCCAGTTTCTCACACCTTTTTTCCCATGTGCAGTTGAACAAACACCATGATAACATAAAAGCGAACTTTTGAAGCACAACATAAAAACAACAATAACAACTATAAACTAGTGTTTTATTGATTAGGGAACTGTAACAAGGAAGAAAAGAAAAACCATAGAATTCACCAATAATTAGAAAGTAATTAACAAACTAATTAGACGCACAATCTTATCACCTGATGGTTGTTAGAAGCAGCAAAATACAATTACTTATCACCATATGATTGAAGTCTTGCACAAATCACTTCTTGAATGCTTCATTGCCTTATGAAATATACACTTAAATAGACAAATACAATAACTTTGGAAACATAAAGTTCTTAATTTCCACATAAAACACTTAAATAGACAAATACAATAACTTTGGAAACATAAAGTTCTTAATTTCCACATAAAGATCTTGCAATCTGGAGAGTAATTAACATATTAAAATATGATTGAAGGAATTATACACACATTAAAGTATAAAATTACACTTACAGATCATAAAAATATTAGCTCATCTTTCCCCTGTTTCAACAAAAACCCCACAAAATTCAAGAAATCCAACTGGTTAAAAAGGAGATAGGGCCAATAATCATTTTCTTCTTACCTATATTTTGGTGGATAAGGAGAGAGGTTTGATACTAACAAGAAATATTATAAATGCTTCAAAAGGTAACCAAATTAGTATCAAAATGATGAAAAAAAAATGCTTAAACCATTAAGTTCAATTAACAAGTAAAACGTTGCAGCTGTAAAAGTAACTAAATTTTATGCATGAGATTGATTGATTACCAGTTTAGGGCCTTCATCATAATCATAACATAATGCTGCAGCTGCAAGTGCATCCATGCTGTTATGAACAACAAGATTCCCCTAAAAAGTAAATATGTATACAAATGATTACAGGAAAAAAAATCATAAAATCTGACCTAATGAAGTTCATTATGAACTAACCTTTAAAGGCACCTTTGGTGGCTCAGAACAAGTAGAGCAGAATCCTAAAGTTTCATTATGATGTCATCAATGAACTAAAAAAATAATGTATTTCTGTTTTTTACAAGATGAAAGGCATTATAGAAATAAAGAAAGACATGCCTTGTACATGAAAAGTCTTTGCAAATATTGAATTTCTTCATCACCTCATTTGGAGATAAAGATGCAGTTGGAATTGTATCAAATCTCTTGGAGATTCTAGATTCAGCAATAGATACAGGCACATAAATTGCAGAACCCTTTTTCATCACCTCATTATGTTTAATTTGTTTGTTAAATCAAACTAAAAGAAATTCATCACCATATTATGTTATGTTATGTAAGAATAAAATCTTAAATGGTATCCGATCTACCCTTTTCAAACTTTTTGTTTGTCCTTGTTTCCCTTCTTCATGACACTCCATTTTCACCTATAAACAACATTAAAGCCTACATGTTTTAAAAAGACTGTAGCTTTTGTCATGTCACAAAAAAGAAATGTACTCACAAGGCCCTTGTTGAAATGTGATTGGTGATAGAGGGAGTGACATCAGCAAAGTAATACTTCATCCAGCTAATGGCAGTGATATGAGAAGCATTCTTTCCAGGAAGAGGATGAGGTGGCAATAGTGTTAGAAAGTCGCACAACACAATCAGGTAGTGGAGGAGACACTCTGGAAAACTGCTCGTCAGCCACATCATTGCACATACTGCCTGAAATAATAACTTTTCAACATCTTTTTAGTTTTTACTAATTCCTTCCAATTTGCATTATTTTTCCCAAGTTATAACTTTTCTATGTATCTGAGTCCCATGTAGTAAACTCACTTTTATAATCTTGAACATTAGGTTTCAAAAGTTGTCATAGTTAGACTATTTTCATGCAATAACAAGAAACATTTATAGTAGTTGATCAAAATATAAAGGTAATGACCATTCACAAACACTTAGCTAACTTCAAATAGCAAGATTATGAACAGATCAATAGAAACATTACACATTTGTCTTTTTTTTCCTAAAAACCTATAGTTAAGATCCCAATTTGGATTGTGCCTTGATTGAAAAATGCTTACAAGCATGTAATAAAGGAATAAAAAGTGTTGGAAGGAATATTAATTCTTATCTAGACCATGCTTGACGCATTCCATTAATTACATTTACATATACAATAATACTTTGGCAGCTATAAATTACATGAAGATATTCACAATCTGGTTCTTGAAGTGAACAGTATTGAATTATTGATGAATCAGGCTTTCTCTAAATCACCTTCTGTCAGTAAAGTTAATAGACCACTTTAGCAGGTATCTCTAAAATGGTAGCACATCCAAATTGAATAGCTAATTCCCTAATATCAAGTCAATCATGTACTTCATCACGAAATGATTGTTTAATGTTTGATCTGATACATTATACATATCAATTGAATAAAAAGCATGATGATGATATGCAAAGCAAAAGATATGAACATGCTTGACACAAATTCTATTGTACATCACATTGAAAGATCTAAAGTAAGGCTTCTCATACATCTACTCAACTTTATTTCGGTGTGACGATCGAATAGAAATTGATGAAAAAAATCGTAACAGGGGCAAACAACTTAGGATTTCAAAAGTTGTCATAGTTAGACTATTTTCATGCAATAACAAGAAACATTTATAGTAGTTGATCAAAATATAAAGGTAATGACCATTCACAAACACTTAGCTAGCTTCAAATAGCAAGATTATGAACAGATCAATAGAAACATTACACATTTGTCTTTTTTTCCTAAAAACCTATAGTTAAGATCCCAATTTGGATTGTGCCTTGATTGAAAAATGCTTACAAGCATGTAATAAAGGAATAAAAAGTGTTGGGAGGAATATTAATTCTTATCTAGACCATGCTTGACGCATTCCATTAATTACATTTACATATACAATAATACTTTGGCAGCTATAAATTACATGAAGATATTCACAATCTGGTTCTTGAAGTGAACAATATTGAATTATTGATGAATCAGGCTTTCTCTAAATCACCTTCTGTCAGTAAAGTTAATAGACCACTTTAGCAGGTATCTCTAAAATGGTAGCACATCCAAATTGAATAGCTAATTCCCTAATATCAAGTCAATCATGTACTTCATCACGAAATGATTGTTTAATGTTTGATCTGATACATTATACATATCAATTGAATAAAAAGCATGATGATGATATGCAAAGCAAAAGATATGAACATGCTTGACACAAATTCTGTTGTACATCACATTGAAAGATCTAAAGTAAGGCTTCTCATACATCTACTCAACTTTATTGCGGTGTGACGATCGAATAGAAATTGATGAAAAAAATCGTAACAGGGGCAAACAACTTAGGATTTCGGAATCCGGCATTAGATGAATCAAATTGAAGATCAGAGACGTGACAATGCTCAAAGGCTTTACAGACGAATTGCTTCGATTCCTTAAGCCCTAACTTCCTTGTAATATCCGACAAATCCATTTCAAGAAAGAGTAAGGGAGAAAGAGAAACAATCGGTATTTGAGTTATATAATTGCTGTTGTGAATAGAGGAATATAAAAAGAAGAAAAAATCCTTTTAGATCTGTAGGGACGAGGTATCGTCTCTACAGCTTTTCACAAACCCGCCAAAGTTCCCACGTTATTGAGACAACAATTTGCCCTTATAAATTAACCAGTCAAAAAAATTGGTCAACCCTATAGAGACGACGTGTCGTCCCTATAGGTCCTCTATAGCAACGACATTTGTCGTCCCTATAGGTTGCGTCCCTTTAGCTACTTATTCTTGTAGTGTATTTGAACGTATTGAATGTTAAGATGAATTAACGTAACCTGATTCGGCCATATAAAATCACGATCCAAAAATCGATTTTAGTGATGTGTTTGTATTGATCATCTGCAAGTAAGTAGAGTTTAACATGCATTCGGTAGTTTTAATTAATAGTATTTGAGTTAATAACATTATTAAACAAATTATGCATAAAACTGTTTGGTATCGATAAATACATGATATTGGATATTGTTGAATGTTGATTTCTTTTTTTGATATTGTTTACTTGATCAGAGCAATGGGAAACGAAACATCAATACCACTGAAAGTATTTGTTGATGATAAGAAGAAAAAGGTGATGTTTGCAGAAGCTGAGGAAGACTTTGTGGAAATCCTCTTCAGTTTTCTCACTTTGCCTCTTGGAACAATCGCAAGACAGCTCTCAAGAATATTTCCAGGGGACTCGACGTATACAAAACTTGGAAGCTTGACTTCTCTCCATGAAAGTGTTGTGAATTTAAATATAACACATTTCTCAAGCCTTGAATCTAAGGGTTCCCTAGTTCATACAATAAATTCATCAGCTCATCTTTGTGAAAAACTTAAAGTAAATCTGAATCATGATCAAAGGGCGCCGCATGAGGAAATTTTTCTCAAAAAGAAGGCCAAGTTCATCATTACTGATGATCTCAATGTAGTACCTATTGTGCTTGATAAAAGCATTGAGCTTCTTAATTCTCTTGGTGTTGACTACATTGATGAACTACAGGAGAAAACCGTGAACTTTGGCTTAAAAGAGGTAATTAAGCTTTTTATATATAATAATGGAATAGTTCAAAAGTTATCGTTTAGTTTTAATAGATAATTCACTATTCAAATTATTATTTCAGTTCATACATCTACTGAAGTGGTCACTATTTACGAATAATTCTTTAACAAATTGTGTGTTGGGGGGAAGAAAGCCAAGTTCATCGTTCTTCACAAACTCTACATTAACAATTCCCAGTACTACCTCTGGCCAGATTCAGACTCAGAATATAAAATTACTTATACAAAAATCAAAGAAGAAGGTATTATGTGCACAAGTGGAGAATCATTTTGTGGAACTTCTTTTTAGCTTCTTAACTATCCCATTTGGTGCATATGAACGTTTAACAAAGGATATTGGTTCATCTCCATTAATGGGTATAAGTAATCTTTACAATAGTATTTCAAGTTTGGGAGAATACTTGACATCTGAGGATGTGAAGACGATGTTACTTTGCCCAAAGATTGCAGAAAGATATGCTTGTGTGACTGACTTGCTGCCGATTTATGAAGTAAATAAACGCCAAGGTTCTTTCCTTAAAAAAGAACAAACAGCAATATTCATGGTTTCCAATGATTTGAAAGTAACAACGTGTCCATCAATAGCTACAATTTCAAAGTTTAACACACATGGTGTTCCTATCCATGATATGGAGCTTCTTGAATTGAGCATTGGTGAACAAGAGGTAAATATTAATAAATCCTTTTAAGTTAATTAAAACAATTTACATGCATGAGCATGACACCATTTGCTTTGATTATGCTCACAGGCACTTTTACTCCTCAAGGCATCTCTAACGTCAAGATCAGCTTTAACTGATTGGTTCAGGGCATTACTATCTATGAAGAAATTAAAGGTAAAAAAGCATCACTTTTTTGGACACACTACAACTAGCTATTATCCCTCTTCTTCATTAGGTGAGAAAATTAGAATTGTTATTGCTTTTACTGATCAATTTGAAGAAGAGATAATGGATCATTCTAAGCTTGCTATTTAACAGTTTAACTTTTCATTGTTAAAACTTAAGCATGTTGCTTCTATTAATTTGGTTCATTAATTAGTATTCATTTTCTCCATATATATATATATATATATATATATATATATATATATATATATATATATATATATATATATATATATATATATATATATATATATATATATATATATATATATATATATATATATTTACAATTGTTGATAACAACAGTTTTTGTATTGTAGGATCTTGTGCCAAACAATGATTTTGGTGTAGATGGAGGAAGCATGTCGGAAGAAGAAGTTGGTTCCAATTCAGAAGTAGAAAGTCATAGTGACAAATTATCCGTGGCTGGAGATGCTGGAAGGGAGTCAGAAGAAGAAGCTGTGTTGATTTCAGAAGAAGAAAATCGTAGTGATGCATTATCCGTCATATCGTTCGATTAGATATTTGGGTTCATAGTATCTATTTTAATTAAGCTTATTGCTACTATTTTAAACTCTATATGACTTTTGAAAGGA
Source organism: Lactuca serriola (assembly GCF_051521515.1). Taxonomy (NCBI): domain Eukaryota; kingdom Viridiplantae; phylum Streptophyta; class Magnoliopsida; order Asterales; family Asteraceae; genus Lactuca; species Lactuca serriola. The sequence continues at coordinate 40,845,311 of NC_136416.1, forward strand.
TGAATCTGGATTTTTTTTATGTCGTCTTTCTGGTTGGATAGAAAAACGAAGAAAATGATTGACTAGATAGTGGAATAGAATAGTTTGGTTAACCTATAAGGAATGGAATGAGTTTTTATATAATTTTTATATTATTAATTGATTAATTCACAATATAATATAAAGTTCATACAAAAGAAACTAGCTTAATGAGCTCAGCAAATCATTGCATACATGACCGACCCACGATACTAGAAATAGGGAAGCGTGGACGTATAAGGTTGAAGTGTGTGGTAATATCTTTGTCTACCAAAATTTGGTGTCGAATAGGTGTTACATAAGTTTTGGTCATACACTTATCGTTCACAAAAAGCCCATGACACCGTTCGGCATACCATCTTGGTATCATGCATACTAAATCAATAAAAGATTTTACTAATATATACCTCTTGTCTTAGGGGCTGTTGAATAGTTGTTGATTGAGTTAGATCTGATCGAGTCAGATGTCTTGACTTGACTGAATCTACATATGAAACTATGTTTGATTAATTATGAGCCTGACTGTGATGAATGATAAAAATGATCATTTTACCCTTCTATTCTATATATATATATATATATATATATATATATATATATATATATATATATATATATATATATATATATATATATATATATATATATATATATATATATGACACTTAGTTTAAACAAGTGATTTTTTTCCTTTTAATATATTCAAAGATAAATTTCAATACATGACCAACCAAATCAAATCAAAATGATAATTGCATATCTAGTTTTTTTGTTTGTTTGTTTTAGTTTTTATACAAAATTGTTGTTTTTTCAAATTTGGCCATAATGCCCATCCTTAATCCAAAACAACCTCCTGGTACATTTGGAAGCAATGCAAATTTTAGCCATTTTCAATTTCCTGAAAAAACCATTTCCTCTTGAAAATTTTCGAGTTTTCTGACAACCTCCAAAAGATCAATTCTTTATGGTAATTTACCCAAAACTTAAAGTAAAAACTAGTCTTCACATTTTTCAAATATTTTTTCATGTTTGTTTTATTGACCAGATGCCATAACGGATTCAAAAACCAAACTACATACACACAATCGCATGAAAACTGAAATTCTAAAATCGAACAATTTCTATGGCCATTGATTTTTTTTTCTAAGTTAAGTATTCACTATAATTCAACCATAGATTCACCTTTGTGATTTTTCCAAGGGATGTTCATTCTCCATTGCTTTCTGTTTTCGCCCACTCATCCATCCTATCTATCAAACCAAATAATATATCGGCTATAGCCAAAATTACTTATGCAAAATCAAGCGAATATAATGACATGATTCTTTTAAGATAAAAGTACTCACTTTCGGTTCCAACCCTACAAAAAATAAAACAAAAATAATGATAGAAGCCACTGGTGGGATGTCAAGTCCACCAAACAAATTACATCCTTTGTTTGCAAATAAAACGTAATATAATCGTAAAAAGGGGTATTAATCATCGGGAAAATGGTTGTATTCAATTACCAATGCAATCCAAAAGAACTAGTGTAAATAAACTAACTAACTACAGTTAAACTAAAGGGGGGGGGGGGGGGGGAGTGTTATGATTGCTTGAAAACTAGAAGACTTGAATAACTAGAAAACTTGCAATTAAGCAAGGTGATGAGATGCTCAACTATTGGAGAGAATTGGTTAACCAAGACAATTCAACACAATGAACATTTATGTGTTTATCATTAGGATTTAATATGAAACTTATCATTCATCCTAAATTGGTTATAGCAGTCATGAAGCATGATATGCCAAGATTCCTCATAAGTTGTATGGAGGTTGGGGAAGCCCACAACAAACCTTCTTAATCAAAATCAAAGATCCAATTGAAGCAATTGAACCCAATAAGTTGATTAGCCTTAAGAATGAAGGAATCCCCAATTCCTAGAGGATGTCAATGCTTACACATCCATAAAGGAGTTATGATTCATAAGCTAGAGATGATTTCTACCATCATAAAGCCCTTAATCTAAGTAAATTCAATGATTCAATGCTAAACCAAAGATATAAACCAACAATTGATTATTAAAGTACCAAGATCATGATCAAAGCATTAAACAAACATAGGAAATATGAACTAGAATAATAGACATAAGATAAATGATAAATAAGCATAAATCCTTCAAAAACCCACAAACATTCAAAGGTTTTAGCCAATGTCTACCAAAATAAAGGATTTAGCCACTCATGGCAATAGAATAACAATCACAAAAGTCTAATTGCATAAAGAAACTACCAATAGCTTGGAAAGATGAAAAGAAATGAGTCTTTAGCTCAAAAACCGCCCTCTCCTGGTCTCCAATGGTGTAAAATCGAAGTCATTACTGATAGATCCAATCCCCCAAGGTAAATGGTAAGCCAAATGACCAAAATGCCCAAACTGGGCAGTTGCGCGGGTACCCGCGCACATGAGAATCTACCCGTGCAAATATTGTTGGAATGTTATTGACTCATTTTTCCTCTACTACACCATTCCACTACCCAAAATTCCCTTGGTCCCCCTCCATATCCCACATGAAATTAACCAATCATCTTTTAGCTTCAAATATAGATGCTCCAAACCCAAAATAATAATCCATGACCTATCTTCACAAGCCCACTTCATCCAAGTCTTTAGCTTTTTAAGCCGAAATCTCCTTTAATGGATCTGCAAAGCCCAATAATGCCTTGGAAGCCCACTAGGCCCATTTCAAGCTAATCCACAACCGCAACAAGCTCCAAAACTCTACAAAATACCTCATGCAAAATAAAAAGTCCCAGGTACAATCCATGATAAAGAAAATAAATAAAATACAATGCAATAATGATAAAAAAGCTAAAATAATAAAATAAACTAATAAAAATAAGGAAATAAAATAAGCTATCAGCCACATAAATCAGAAGCAAGGTGAAACAAAAACCTTGGAGAAATAAGAAGCTTTGGAGAACCGATGTTGGAGAGGAAAAATATGGTGAAGCTGATTTCGATGAGGCTGAAGTTGGCGATGCAGAGACCAGTGAGGTAGAAGTTGATGATGTCCGAACCGACGATGGTGAAAAAGTCAATGATGAAAATGTCGTTCAAGGGGGAGGGAATGTCCCTCAAGGCGTCTTAGGGCCATGCAAAAGAGAGTTTTCTTGGAAATTAATTCAATCAGTGTATTCGGTTAATCCGATAAGACTCTTGCAACTCTTTTTACTCTTCTTACTCGGCCAAAAGCTCAAAATTACATCATCAAACAGGTTGATTAACCGAACCAGACCTCACCTTTTACTTGACTCAGTAAAATAACCTAATATTTTTTAGACAAAATTGCAAGAATGGTCCCTATGGTATGCCAGAACTAGCATGTTTGGGCCAAAACAGTTTTGACTAGCATCAATGGTCCAAAAGTTTCATTTTCTTGCAAGTTTGGTCCAATTTGGTTTGAATTTTTTGGTAAAGACGATTTTGCCATTATTATTTAATTTTCAATTTTCGTTTTATTACCACCAATTTAAAAACAATTAAAATAAACTCTCTCTCTCTCTCTTTCTCTTTCTCTCCCTCTTTCTCTCTCTCTCTCTCTCTCTCTCTCTCTCTCTCTCTCTCTCTTAGACGTCATTCTCTTGCACCAACACCGACTGATGAACTCTATGAAGATTAACTCCAAATTCTTCCCCATCGACTGTCGGTTTAGGGAAAAGCTGGAAAGGGTAATGGAGAGCAAAATAAACCAAAATCAAAAACAAAACTCAAACAAGATTATGGAAAATCAAAGTAGTGGCTCCGATGAAATCTAAGGAATGAAGATGTGGGAACAATATTCGGAACCAGATCATAGTTTGCATCTGTTGGTGGCTAACAATTTGATATCGGAGTAGTGGGAAATCAAATATGTTTGCATCTTCACTGCCGCCTGAATCGATTTTTAAGTGACAGTCGAACCCAAAAATCATTTTTTTTTTCGAATCAGATGAACTGCCATTCACCACCACCAAAATTGATTTTATGTGTGAAACTCGAACCAAAACAAAAAAGATCCATATTCCAAACAGAAGGAAGAGAGGGTTGTTGAGAGGAGATGAAATCGACTTTGATGATCTTTTTCCCCAATCCAGACCTAAGTTTGTGTGTCAATTTCCAGATCTTCCTCTGTCATCGTCAACTTACAGAATATCTAAATCAGAGTGCTCCGATCACCTCCATTAATGTCATTCGCGTGTCCTTCTTTCTTTTTTCAATCTCGATTGCGGGTCACACTTAAGAGGACGATTAAATCGACCCCTTATTTTTTTTCCTTTTTTTTGTTCGATCGCAGGCGACACCTCTCTATTTAATCACAGCCGCTCATTCTTCAACCCTCTTCTTTTTTTAGTTGCAGTTTGATCAGAAGATAAATGGAAGAACAAGGCAGATGGGGATGATGGGTTCTCGACGGTGGTGATTTTTTATTGTGGGTTGAAGTTGATTATGATGGTGATTGTATGAAGGCTTGATTTTTCTGGGCACAATTGGTGATTTTTGGTGGCTTGGCGGTGGTTATGGTGGTAACTGAATGATCTGCTTCGATAGAGAAAGGAGGGGAGTACCGGGCGTTCTTCATATTCTTAAAGGTGGATCTTTATGTTTGTGTGTGAAATGAGAGAGAGAGAGAGAGGAGAGAGGTAATTTATTTTTGTTTATTTTAATTGTTTTAAAAATGCTGATAATAAAACAAAAATGAAAAATTAAATAATAAGGGCAAAATCGTCTTTACAAAAAAATTCAAACCAAATTGGACCAAACTTAGAAGAAAATGAAACTTTTGGACCATTCTTGCAATTTTGTCTATTTTTTAGGGTAGTCAAAATTTTTTCCTAAGTAGCATCACAACATAAAACAAAAATTTTCTAAAAAGTTTACACTGCTGAATAAAATTTAAGGAGCATGTTTGGCTACCACGAGCTCCTATATGGATCCACCAATAAAAATATATACAAAATTCTCCCAATAAAAATTGCCAATAATTTTTATGTAATTAAACTGGTCATAGAATAATAAGTTACAATGTTTAGTTTTTCCGTGAAATCCATATTCAATCTTGTGAATCCAAATATGTATATTTTAATAAACTTAGTTTTTCCAGTGAAATCCATATTTAAATCTTGTGAATATGTATATTTTAATAAACTTTAATCGATTCTTTTAAAGGGTTGCCTTTTTTATTCGTGCCTTATATTTTATAAAAAATTTTAATCTAAATTTTATGTGGCTACCTTTTTTATTATTGTCCCAGCCCAGGCCCAAAACCTGTTCCGCTAGTTATACTTTGTGTTTTATATTGGTTTATTAGAGCTTTTTTAATTATTTAAATTAATGTAAAAATATTGAGGTTTCTGTAAGATAGGTTTGTACTTGACGTTTCACAGCTTTGTACTAATAGTATTATAGATAAACAAGGAAATATGGAGTTGGAATTCTCATATATATCTTTCTAGAATCATCCTCTAAATTAAATCATGTCTTAGCTATAAAATCACCGTACGTAAGAGGGAAATTCGTTTTTTCTAGCAAAAAGAAGCAGTCGTCGTGATTGGAGGGAGGCATTAAAGTTTCTATAACTTCGGCTCTAGATTTCAACTTTCACGTACGTACTTCTCTCTAGCTTGTTTATGTGCATGTATTAGTTGTTAGCGTTGCCAGATTAATCAATCATCAATTCATCATAAGACTGATGAACAGATTTTTTGTGGTGTGTTTGAGTTAACACATTTAATTATTGACAAACTCACAATCAGAAGCTCAAAATCAGGTTTAATGGCAGAATATTCACCCATCAAAGTTGGGTCTAGAAACCAAGATCGGAGTCAGATTGGGGTCTTAACATCTGTCTTCAATCTGTGTCACATCCCATTCTAATGTATATAAGCTTTCGATTCAAAGTTATGCTTAGTATTCATTTTAATGAAATATTGTAAAGTTTACAATTTAATAATTCTGCCCAAAACCAGTTTGACCAAGACCAAAAAAAAAGCCGCCTAGACTTAGACTAAGGGGTTTTTAGAGGCAAAAGATCTTTTTGGAAAAGTTACAAAAAGTCAGTTTTCCTGATTTTTCCAAAAAGTTGATTTTCCTTCTTTGTAAAATCCAAAAGTAGCTTTTAGAAATCTTTTGTCAAACATCTTTTGCCTATGATCTTTTTCTAAAAGGACTTTTGGTCATTCAAAAGCTAAGCCAAACACCCCCTATTTTGTTCACGTAGGGTATAACGTCTTAAAACAAAAATATTGGGCTGAAAAATACTATTAAAAAAAAATCAAAAGTTGTGGGCTAAGTTATAAGCCCGCAACAAAAGACAAACATGATCAGGATCCAGGCTGAGGCCCATTAATGGTTGTTAATCAGTTAATGACTTTTCAATCCGAATCTAATCAAATCTATTGAAAAGACCCCTAGCTAGAGCATTTTTATTAAATTGTTATGTTAAAACCGTTAATTTAAAAATAACAATATTTCGAAATTTTAAAAGTTATAGATTACATCTCCAGTTGTATAGTATATGCCTAATTTATTAGGATTTTTGGGCACTATTTTATTCAGGGAGTTAACGAGTTGTCTTAACTAACTGTATTTAATTTTGTTAACTGTTTATATTTAGGAAAGTTATAATCTATCTATACAATTTTATTGGTGCTTCCACCTACCTAGAGTTTGTTTTACATCATCCATGCGATATATATTTGGTTTATTCATGTCATTATTTTTGAAAGATTTGATGCAAATAACTGTTTGGTGTTTTGATAAGTACACGTATACGTATAATATAAACATTTATTAATTTTTCTAGCTATGATATTGTTAACATGATCAGACGTACTATGGGAACGAATGACAAATCAGTTCAACTGAAAGTGTATCTTGACAAAAAGAAGAAAAAGGTGAAGTTCGCTGTAGCAGACGAAGACTTTGTGGAAATCTTGTTTAGTTTTTTCACTTTGCCTCTTGGAACAATTGCAAAACTCTCAAGAAAATATTCTAATAATGATATAAAAGTTGGAAGCTTGACTTCTCTATATGGAAGTGTCGTGGATTTAAATTTACAACATTTCTCTAGCAAGAAGTGTAAAGATGGTCTGGTTAATCCAAGAAACTCATCACTTTCTCATTGCAAGAAGCTTAAAGTAAATCTTGATGAAACAAATCCCATGGATGATAATGTGGCTACTGATGATGTTGTGTTTCTCAAAAACAAGGGTAACTTCATCATTACCGATGATCTCAATGTGAAGCCTTTCATGCTTGATAAAAGCATCCAACTTTTAACTTCTCTTGGTGTTGAATCCATTAATTGTCTAGAAGAGAGAAAGATGCGTTTTGGCTTGGAAGAGGTAAGGTTTTGGTTAATATATTATATATATCAGCGTTTGAATTTTTATAAAAAATTATATATCTTTTTAATATTATCCTATTTCAGTTCTCGAATCTACTTCTGTGGTCACTATCGACAAATAATCCTTTGACAAATCTGGTGCTCGGAGGAAATAAGAAGCCATGGACATCCCCATCGTGTCTTACAAATTCTACATTGATCGATATTACTTCAGCTAATTTGGTTTCAAGTAACTCTGGGAAGATGACTCAACCGATGAAATTACTGGTGCATAAAGCAAAGAAGAAGGTTCTATGTGCACAAGTTGAGCATCCTTTTGTGGAACTGCTCTTCAGCTTTCTAACAATCCCGTTAGGTAGTTTTGTACGTTTAACAAAGGAGATCGATGATGATTCATCTCCAGTTCAAGTGGGCATAATTAATTTGTACAACAGTATTTCATGTTTGGCTGATGAAAATCACTTGGAATCTGAGGATGTGAAGGCCATGTTACTTTGCCCAAAGATTGCAAATAGTTATCGTCGTGTCACTGAATTTCTGCCGATTTATGAAGTAAACAAAGACGCAGGTCGTTTCCTTAAAGAACACGCAAGAATATTCATAGTTTCTGACGACCTGGAAGTAACAATCTCTCAATCGATTGATATAATTTCAAAGTTCAACACACTTGGTGTTCATGTTGCTGATATGGAGGTTCTGGATGTAACCATTGGTGAACAAGAGGTAACGCTAGCTTAATTTCAACTTTGCATGTAGATAAGAGAGAAGGAACCTCCTCATATATTGATCAACGATAATTGTATTGGTTTAATATTGCATGACACGATACCTTTGTTTAATTATAAAATGCAGGCACTTTTGCTTCTCAAGGCTTCTCTCTCGTCAACGTCAGCTTTAACTGATTGCTTTGATCCATTTAGGAAGAAACCAAAGGTAAAATCATCGACTTGAAGCCCTAACATACTAACCCTCGTCTTTGGTGGGGAAATTGAATTTTAAAGTGTTGACAATAATTGTTTTCTGTTTATAGGATCATGTACCAAATATTGCTTTTGCTGAAGATGGTGGAAGCGATTCCGGGGAAGAAGTTGATTATTCAGGAGATGAAGTTGGTTTCACTTTAGAAGATGAAGATGATATTGATGGATCATTCGTAATTATAGATTTATAGATTTATAGTTTAAATATTTAAATTTGTAGTTACTATTTATGCTTATGACTCATGGGTTGTGTGGAGCTATAGAAACGGGGTTGTTTTTAAAAGCAAGACGAGGGGCGTTAATTCTCTTGTTTTTGAGGTCAAATCGGTAGCTTTTCTTTGGCTCAAATGTAGAATTAAATTTTTTTTTTTTCTCTGGATCTAAATAGCTTGATTTTTTTTTTAATCCCATCCTAGTATGTCGCTAGTTTGGAATCAGGATTGGCCTTATGTGCAAATAAACAAAGGTACTAAGGTAGGGCTTAGGCCCCCACCATTTAACCCAAATTCCGAGTCCATATTCCACAGAAATTCGATGAATCGCTACACTCTACACCTCAAAACTCAAAAGTTTTGTTTTTTTAAGCGATTAGCGACTGATGATTAAACTTTTGCCACTGGTCTTCTTCTTCTCTGTTCTTGTACTCTAAATAACAATTCTATGATTCTTCTTCTTGATTCTAGGAATCTTCTATGTTGCCTTATGATCTTCTTCCTATTAAACTATAACTCACGTGTATATATTTACCCTGTCAAATATTGTTGTAGATCTCCATCAATATCTTACGTACATATCTCCTATTAGTTGCACTCTATTGTATTATAAAAAGGATATTTGGTTACCTGCATATAATATAAAAATATAGGTTCTCCTTCTTCCTCTGTGCTCTCTGTTATCTTTATATGGTATCAGAGCCTCGCTCTGTATAAACCACACCCACACATTCCCCTTTATCTTCTCCTCCTTCTTCCCCCAAATAACCCTCAGCAATGGGAGACGGAAACTCCTCCTTCAATGTCAATACTATCCTCAAAGACATCACTATTGTCAATTTTCCAACAACCCTAAAATTGACATCCATCAATTATCTTGGATGGAAAACACAAATTGAAGCATTGTAACAAGGGCTTGACCTCTACCAATACATTGATGATACTCATCCTGCTCCATTACCAACTACTGTCGCCGATGGCACACTCAGTCCTCATCCCGACTAGCAGAAGTGGTTCAGACAAGATCGCCTTCTCTTTGGCGCCCTCGTCGGAAGCCTCTCTCCACAAATAGTTCCCTTGATTACAAACGCCTCTTCATCTCTTGAAGCCTGGAAAACCCTAGCTAGCACTTACGCATCTCCTTTGCGTGGTCACATTAAACAGCTCCAGTACCGCCTCAAACAAATCAGCAAGACTTCCAATCAAACAATTACTGATTATATGCAGAATGTCAAAACTATTGTGGATGAACTTGCCATCCTTGGCAAGAAACTCGGTCAAGAAGACCTGATTGATGCTGTCATCAATGGTCTGGACCCCACTACCTACAAACCAGTCCTAGATGCAATCCACGCACAAGACTCCACCATCTCATTCAATGAACTCCATGAAAAACTCATCAATCATGAACTTTCTCTTGCACAACAGACTTTAGCCACAGGAATCCATCAACCTGCCACAGTGTTCTATACTCATCAGCAACATCAGAAGAAGCAATGGCCCTCACGACAGGATACCACGGTAGGTCTGCTCCCCACTCCAGCCAAACAGACTCCTCAAGCCATAGGACAACGACCCTTCCTGGGTAAATGCCAGTGGTGCCATCATAAAGGACACTCTCTGAGCAACTGCTTCACTTTCAATAAGATATTTCCAAATGTATCTGTACCTTCTCCTTCTAGTCTCTCTATGCATGTCTCAAATGTACAAGCACATCTCATGAATCCCACGTACACACCCGACACAACAAATTGGCTCTTCGATAGTGGGGCAAGCTTTCACGCCACAAATGACCTCAATAATCTCTTTGTTCATGCCCCATACGATGGAACTGAAGAGCTCGTCATCGGTGATGGTTCGTGTTTACAAATTTCTCATATTGGCTCTCTAATCTTTCATACACCTAATACTCCTCTGATTCTTAAAAATGTTCTCTATATGCCTTCTCTATCTTGTAACATTATATCCATATCTCACTTATGTATTGACAATCACTTTCTAATTGAATTCTACTCCTTTGTTTTTGTCATAAAGGATCTCACAACCAAATTCCCCCTGTTCAAGGGCACATCAATCAAGGGTATGTATGAGCTCAGGACATCCCCATCACCAATCATTCTCACCATGCAAACAACATCTTCTTCCATTTGGCATCACCGACTAGGCCACCCCCAAAATAAAGTCTTCAAACAATTGTCTTCCCTTCTTTCCTTTAATTCTAGTTCAATAGACAATTGTAATTCATGTCGGATAAATAAAAGTCATCGTTTGCCATTTCATAATTTCTCTTTGTCATCGAGCAAACCTTTAGAATTAATTTTTTCGGATGTGTGGTGCTCTCCAGTTGAATCTTATGACCACTATAAATATTATATCATCTTTGTTGATCACTTCACAAAGTATACATGGTTTTACCCCATGAAAAAGAAATCTGACTCCCTAAATATTTTCACTCGCTTCAAATCTCTTGTTGAAAATTATTTTCAAACAAAAATAAAGCAATTATTCTCTGATAATGGCGAAGAATATCTGAAACTTGGCACCCATCTAGCCTCTCATGGCATCTCTCACCTTACATCTCCTCTACACACTCCTCAACACAACGAATATGCTGAACGCTGACATCGACACGTTGTCGAAACCGGCCTCGCTCTTCTCTCTCACTCCCAAACCCCAGTCACTTTATGGCCCTTTGCATTCACCACCGCAACCTATCTTATTAATCGGATGCCAACTTCTACACTCAATAACCTATCCCCATTTCATTGTCTCTTCCAAACAAAACCCAACTATTCCAAACTCAGAAGTTTTGGTTGCTTATGTTATCCATGGCTTAGACCATACTCTCCACACAAGCTACACCCTTATTCCACCCCCTGTGTCTTTGTTGGTTACTCTCCAACACAAAGTGCTTATTATGCCTTTGATCCTACGTCCCAAAAACTATACACATCACGACATGTTGTTTTTGTTGAACATGAATTTCCATTTAACAAACTCACAACCCCAATTACAGATACACCCATTGTTAATCTTGATCATTGGGTGCCCTTATCCATTCCACTAAATTATGATACAACACCATCAGCACCTACTCACCACTAACTAACATACCACATCCTCAACTAGATATACCACCACCACCACATAACTCTCCTCCTCCCTCCCCTCCACCGTCACCTCCCCCTCATCCTCCTTCATCTAGAATAACCACAAGACCAAACCCAAAACCCAACACAAAATATTTCAACTCCAATTTTCATCTTTATACAGCTTCTTCGAAATATCCTTCATAACCTTCTTCCATTTCCCAAGCACTCAAACATCCTTCCTGGCGCAATGCCATGCAAGAAGAATTTGATGCATTAGAACGAAATTGCACATGGTCTTTAGTACCTTCCTCCCAAGCTAAAAATCTTGTTGGTTGCAAATGGATCTACAGAACAAAATACAATCCCGATGGTTCCATTGATCGCTTAAAAGCTAGACTTGTCACAAAAGGATTCAACCAACGTACTGGAATTTATTATAGAGAAACTTTTAGCCCTGTCCATAAACCAGCCACCTTACGTCTTATCCTCTCTCTTGCTATGTCCCACAACTAGTCTTTAAGACAACTGGAGATAAATAATGCTTTTCTGTAAGGACATCTTCATGAAGATGTCTACATATCTCAACCTCCTGGCTTCGTCAATCCCTCTTTTCCCAACCATGTATGTAAGCTTCACAAAGCTCTTTATGGCCTACGACAGGCATCACGAGCATGGTATGATGAACTCAAAACACACCTTACTTCTCTTGGTTTGAAACCCACTATATCAGACTCCTCTCTTTTCCTTCTTAAAAACAAATATTCTTTTATCCTAGTTCTTGTTTACGTTGATGACATTATTGTCACAGGTCCTTCACCCACCCACCTCTCAAACTTTATCACGAATCTTGCTACTAAATTCTCTCTTAAAGACCTAGGACCACTTTCCTACTTCCTAGGTGTTGAAGTTCTTCCACATCCCTCTGGCATCCTCTTATCTCAACGAAAATACGTTATAGATATCCTCACGAGAGCAAAAATGAGTGATTGTAAACCCCTATCAACACCGATGACCAACACTGAACCGCTGCGTCTAGCAGGCGGCACACCACTACCCTCACCCACTGATTACCGAGCACTGGTTGGAGCACTACAATATTTATCTATCACAAGACCAGACATATCCTTTACAGTAAATCATATATCCCAGTTCATGCATGCACCAACATCACTTCACTCGATAGCCCTCAAACGATTACTCAGATACTTACATGGAACTTTGTATCATGGCATTCTCCTACGTAAACATTCACCACTCACACTTCATGCTTTTACTGATGCTGATTGGGTAGGTGATAAAGATAATTACAGAAGTACTTTAGGATACATTATTTACCTTGGTTCAAATCTAGTTTCGTGGAGCTCCAAACGCCAAAGCACTCTTGCTAGAAGTTTAACAAAGGAAGAATTTCGAGCTATAGCATCCACAACCACTGAAGTCCAATGGCTTACATCCTTACTCAGTGAACTCAGTTTCTTTTCTGCTACAACACCCACAATTTACTGTGATAATTTGAGTGCAACATCGTATTCTACAAATCCAGTTTTTCACTCAAGAATGAAACATCTTGCTTTAGATTTTCACTTTGTCCAGGAAAAGGTTCAACAAGGCTCTCTTTGTGTTCAACACATTGCAGGCAATGATCAATTAGCGGACACCCTCACCAAACCACTTCCTACCTCACAATTTCACTACCTTCTTTCCAAGATTGGACTCATCTCCGGATCGTCCATCTTGAGGGGGCATATTAAACTATAACTCGCATGTATATATTTACCCTGTCAAATATTGTTGTAGATCTCCATCAATATCTTCCGTATATATCTCCTATTAGCTGCACTCTATTGTATTATAAAAAGGATCTTTGTTTACCTGCATATAATATAAAAATACAAGTTCTCCTTCTTCCACTGTGTTCTCTTTTATCTTTATACTTCCTACTCCAGTCCCGACTTCTTCCTTCTCCATTAAAGGTTGTCATAAACTCACAGTCACTGAAACATAGAAACGGTAATATATATGCGATTTTTTTTCACTTTTCGATTCTTATTTTTCCATTAAAGGCTGTAAAAAATGGTCATGATGTCATATGATATTTTGATTATCTAAATGGAGTTAATACTTTTTAGTTATTATTTTTTTTCATTTATCTGATGTTTTATTTCATTTTTCATTGATTACAACAGATTACAGAATATACAATCAGTGAATCAGGTTTGAAGAAATTTGGCATTATCTTAAGGGCGGTATAATCCTAATCCATATCTTCTATACTTATAGTTGTTGTCTTGATTATTATTCATTGTTATTATTAATCAAATAATTAATAATCATATCAAAGAGAAAATACAAATTAGGTGCTTTAAAAAGGAAACATAAAATGAAACAAGAAGCTTTTATAGGTAAACAAAAAGGGTCGTTTTTAAAATATTTAACTACAAACGAAAATATTGATAATGAGCAAGAACAAACTAATGTTGATAATAAACAAGAACAAACTAATGTTGATAATAATGATCATAAACAAACTAATATCGAAAATGATAATGAACTAGCTAATGTTGCAATTGATAATGAACAAACTAATATAGTGAAAATGATAATGAACAAGCTAATGTTCCCCATATTCTCATTGTTCTTCCGACTTTTCCAATCTTTCGGTTTCTTGTTATTTTGATTTCCCCCTTGATTATGAAAGTATTCAAAAAAAAAAAAAATGGAAACGGAAAGTATTTAAATGCTAGGTTCATTCTCCATAAACTTTCTTGTTCTCATTGTAGGCATCATCTAAATCAAGCAAAATAACACACGAACAACAACGGTTACAGTTAATATGTAAAAGACAAATAAAAAATAAGTTAAGAATGATCAAGAAATCTTGAGAAAAAACTTCAAAAAGACGTTTGGCAGCCCACATAGCCATTTCACAACCCATTAGCCGTATCACAATCAACAAAATTCATTGTTAATTCTAGAAAACCCTATTATTTCGCCTAAATCTGAGAAAAAACATGAATATTAGTTTATTTGTCTTTTTACTTTTCAAAATTGTCAATATTTACTTAAGAAAATCTTCTATAAGAAAGTATAAAGAAAAGCTATAAAAGTAGGTAACTAATTGTGGGCTTAAATATAAATGATTAATAAAAATGACCAAAAAAAATTGTTTTTAGAATAATAAGTCCGGAACAAGGATTCAAGTCTAACGAAAAATATTGTTTTTGATAAAAAAAAAAAAAGTACACTTTGGACTAACATATTAACATTCTGGATTTCAGACTGAAATCTACAAGTTCAGTAATAATAATAATAATAATAATAATAATAATAATAATAATAATAATAATAATAATAATAACTCCGGAATTTCAAGAACATGTCTGAAATCCGAGATAATTCCAGAATTTCAAGAAAAAAATATTTTTACTAAAATCTAACAAAAAATTAAAAAAAAAACATAATAAATATGAAATATGTATGATATTATGGCTTAAAATAAAACATTTGATTGAAAAACAATAATATTAAACATTTTGAATATAGGTATAGAATATTGTTTAAAAATAATTGCGAAAAAAAAGAACTTCGGACTTTGAAGAACAGAACAGACCGAGGGCATTCAGAAGAAAGTTGTCATTTCTCACAAACTGGAATATATATATATATATATATATATATATATATATATATATATATATATATATATATTTCTTTGGAAAACTCATGTATAATGGTTATGTTACTTGATTTCCCAAAAACAAATTGGTAAAAACACTTTAATAGGTAAACTTTGGGGAGGGGGAAGAGGGGAGGAAAAAAAAACTTCCATTAGCATTTTATATAGTTGCTTATTATTTAAATAAATAATTGATATAATGAATAAATTATGCTATGAACCTCTTTCCTTGCCATTGCCATTGTGGATGTCATTATATGTTATAGACCTATCACTACTTTAATGACTTCAAAGTAAACGACAGAGTCAACAGCCAGAAACATTATGCTTATTGACTAGTATTTATTTTCTCTCTTATTGGAATGGTTCGCTCACACCGTCAATTAAACGGGACAATTTTCAGCCTTTGGATGCATTAGAGTATTCCTCACAGTCGCAGGAATTGAATCCAAACACAAGTCCTATTCCCTCATGAGACCCACCACAGAGGGTTGAATTATTATTTAGTTTATAGACTAAAACGGAGTATAAGAAACATATAGTTTAAAAATGCTTCTTATTGGAATATACTAAGAAATATAGCAAATCAGAACTAATATCATATTGTCATCAAGTTTTTCGTTTTGATTTTGATTTTCTTTGTCTTTTCCAATTTGTAAGAGTTTGATAATATAGCATCATTTGGGTGTGTAAAATTCTGGTCTCTTCCAATGAGAACCCAACTATGGTTTCAGATTTTGTTGATAATTGGCTTTTACGTGATCTTTTTTGAGGTCAGTTCCAAACTAGTTTCTGGCCATTGTCAAACCGAGCAGCAATCGGTTTTGATCCGGTTGAAGAAAGAATTAGATTTCGATTCTTTGTTATCATCAAAACTAGTGTCATGGGACCCAAATGCAGCAGATTGCTGCACCTGGATAGGTGTTACTTGCAGTGTTGGGGGTGTTGTCATAGGCCTAGATTTAAGCAGCGAGACGATATCTGGTGGCATTGATCATAATTCTAGTGCTCTCTTCGGTTTAAAGTATCTCGAGATGCTGAATCTGGCTGAAAATAACTTCAACTTCACACACATTCCTTCCGGATTTGGAAGTCTTACAAGTTTGAGGAGTTTGAACTTGTCAAATTCGCGGTTTTCAGGCCAGATTCCTGGCGAATTGTCGCATATGACAAAGCTTCAATTTCTTGATCTATCTTCGCTTTTCTCCATGGGAATTCGCTCACTGAAACTTGAGAACCCCAATCTGGCCATGCTTATCAAAAACCTCACACAGCTTAAAAGTCTTTATCTGGATAGCGTGAACATATCAGCCCAAAAATCTGATTGGTGCCAGGCTTTATCCTCTTCTTTGCCTGATTTGGAGGCTTTGAGCTTGTCAAGTTGTCAACTTTCAGGCCCTTTAGATGACTCCCTTCGGAAGCTACACTCACTTTCTGTAATTCGTCTGGCTCAGAACAATCTTAGCACTTCAATTCCAGATTTCTTTTGGAATTTCAGAAATCTGAGTGTTCTTCATCTTGGTGCTTGTAATTTGCATGGAGCATTTCCCAAGGTCCTCCAATTGCAGAATTTACAGATTCTGGATTTATCTGTTAATAGGGATCTTCATGGTTCCTTACCAGATTTTCCTGTCAACAGATCCCTTCGAAGATTAGTGCTCAGCAAAACAAACCTTTCAGGTGTGATACCGGAGTCTATTGGAAATCTTAACAACTTGTCCCAGATAGAGTTGTCCACCACAAATCTTTTTGGGCAAATACCAAAGTCAATGGAAACCCTCACCCAATTGACTTACCTTGACTTGTCATCAAACAAATTCACTGGCCAAATCCCATCCTTTCAGCTTTGCAAGAATCTTACACATATTGATCTCTCACGAAACAGTTTATCGGGTACCATCCCTTCTGCTCACTTCCTCGATCTTCAAAATCTCATCTCTGTTGATCTAAGATTCAATGCTTTCAATGGAAGCATACCTTCACCTCTGTTCAATCTGCAACAAATACAAAAGATACAGCTTTCCAACAACAATTTTGATGGCGTACTTGCTAATTTTACTAATCCATCTGCATCTTTACTGGACACTCTTGATTTGAGCAGTAACAAATTGGAAGGGCAAATTCCCAAGTCTTTCTTTCAACTTGGACGGCTTAATATCCTCTTGCTATCATCAAACAACCTGACTGGCTTTATTCAAACCAAAGATTTCCAGGGTCTGAGCAACCTAACGACACTTGATCTTTCATTCAACAACTTGTCAGTTGAAACAAACAGCAACATGTCTAGCTTGTATCAGCTTCCAAACTTCTTTTCATTGAAGTTGGCCTCGTGCAATCTTCACAAGTTCCCTAATCTACAAGACCAATCCAATTTGATAAATCTAGACCTTTCAGACAACAAAATTGATGGAGAGATACCAAGCTGGATCTGGGAAGTTGGCAATGGAGGCCTTACGTATCTGAACCTTTCTCATAATCAATTAACAGGCCTCCAAGAGCCCTATGTTTTTCCGGATCTTGATGTCCTTGACATGCATTCCAATCGCCTCAGTGGGGAGCTTGTGGTTCCACCAGTAACTGCTTTTTGGATTGACTGTTCTGACAATCTTTTCAATTCATCACTCCCTGAAAGCATTGGTGTCAACCTCAGTAACGCATATTTCTTTTCGGTTTCTAACAATTTACTCAATGGAGAGATCCCTGAAACCATATGCAATGCTCCCTACCTAACGGTTCTTGATTTGTCAAACAATCATTTAACCGGAAGGATACCACGGTGTTTGATTGAATATGGTAGTGGCAGTATTGGTTTTGGGGTCCTGAACTTGGGAAACAATAGTCTCAGCGGTCGAATCGAGGGAACATTTCCGAGCTTCTGCGGTTTGAACACTTTAGACCTGCATGGAAACTTTTTGGAAGGGGAGATCCCAAAATCTCTTGTCAATTGCAGAATGCTACAAGTCTTAAACCTTGGCAACAACAGGATGATCGACACTTATCCGTGCTTTTTGCATAACAATACAAACTTGCGTGTACTTGTTCTGCGATCCAACAAGTTTCATGGCTCTGTGGGTTGTGGGGAAGACCAACAGAACAACTGGTCAAAGATTCAGATTGTGGACATAGCTCACAATAATTTTAATGGTACTGTCCCTGCACATTATTTCTGGCGATGGGATGCTATGATCACTCACAATCACAATGATGGAGAATGGGCAAGTAAGAAGCACCTAATTTTCATGGTGATGCAACTTAATAACTTGTACTATCAGGATACTGTGGCAGTCACTGTCAAAGGACGTGAGTTGGAGCTGCTGAAAATCTTGATAATCTTCACATCCATTGATATCTCAAGTAACAATTTTACAGGAGAAATACCAGACACAATTGGGAGACTCAACGCTCTGTATATCCTCAACATATCGCATAATGACTTCACAGGCCCTATCCCCTCATCTATCGGGAATTTGAGGCAGCTTGAATCATTGGACATGTCATCCAACAAACTAACTGGAGAGATCCCATTAGTGCTCACTGATCTTCCATTCCTTTCCGCCTTTGATCTGTCATACAATAAATTGGAAGGAAGAATCCCAACAGGCTCCCAGTTTCAGACTTTTGATGAGGATTCCTATGGAGGAAACAAGGGATTATGTGGGTTTCCTCTGAATAAAAGATGCAAAACTTCAGTGGCAGTATCATTACCACCAAAATCCCCAGAATCAAATGATGATGGGTATGATTGGCAGTCCCTATTCTATGGAATGGCAGCCGGGTCTGGATCATTAGCTGTTTTAGCGATCCTGTATTCCCTTTTCAAGAGACCTACAACCAGACAATGACACTTTGTCTCAAGTCTCTGTTCTCAAAATTGTGAGTTTTGTTGTATCAATTTCCCTATTTTCATTTCCATAAATTTTCAATTTGTATCTAGCGTCATAATTAATGTAAGTTCTTCAGGTAAGAGAAAAGTTTGTAATATCTATTAGCTTACTTAACTTCACAATTAACGATCTGCAAATCATGAATTGTAAACTCATTCATACTCCCATGTTTCTTGAACATAGCCACAACCTGCTTGCAAGTTTTACAAGCCGTACCACATTCAATAGTAAAGATATATATTTTAAAAACTATGTCCACATAGGACCCATTGTACTCGATTGAAGAGATCTGTCACTTTTTGGGGCTAGGAAACAAAAAGTATTAAAAGCAAAGAGTATAAACACATGATTGTTTATGCATGCTTTTTTCGTGATTTATCACTTTAAAGCAGCTTGAGCTACAGTGAAATCGTCACTTCTCAAGTCCACAAGTGGGGAAACTCCTCTTAGATCCACATGCTATGAACAAAAAAATCTAAAGACAATTTTATGAGAAATATTTATACAAATTGAAAAAAAAAGAGAGAGAGAAAGACTTGAACCTAAAAAAGAAAACATAGAAATCAAATTAAAAATAACTCGAGACTGAAATTTTAGAAAATATATAGAACAATAAACGGGTCATGAAAAGCAAATACGCTAAGCAGTATTACAACCTAATAAAAAAACTATAAAATTGAACATAAAACATTAAATGACAAAAGAGTCTTGCAAGGGCTTGTGAGCTTGTCAATGTTCCCTGCATACGAAATTGATTAGCAGGTATGTAATTACTAGGAATGCTGTATGAAAATGCATGCTTTGAGGGACCATACTTTGTATTTGAATGTTTAATCAAATGAGGAGCTGAAAAAGAACCCATACATATATGAAACAAATTATCTATCTTACTAAAATATTAATTCTAAAGTTTACTTACAATTCACTACAAGTTGAAGTATTATCAAGACAAACAGTTCACACCTTGTGATTTTAGAAGAAGACACATCAGAATTGTATCCTTCAATGGGTTAATTGGACTTATTGTTGTATCTTGTGTTGATCAAGGTTCGTTTTGGTTTATCTCTACATTTATAAAATTACAAAACAAAAAATATGACAAAAATAACAAATTTAGTATAAGCTAACTTCAATTGATACTCATTATTCCCTCATGTTAAACAGGTTACAAACGAAAACAATAAATAGAGTTTGATCACAAAAGGGTAACTACCAATACGAACAAATAGGATATCTATCTAAACAAAGATAAGAACCAAATAAATCATGCTAATCTAATGACCGGATAATCACCAAATCCTTTACTCCCCCTCAAGTTGACACACGGAGATTTTGAATGTTCAACTTGACAAGCAATGACTGTCACCTGTCAGTACCAAGAGGCTTGGTAAACAAATCCGCCAATTGAGCTTGAGTAGTGACACAAACGGGAACTATTTCCTTAGACTCAACTCTCTCCCGAACGAAAAAAACAATCCATTTCAAAGTGTTTAATGCGTTCATGAAAGACCAGGTTATGTGCAATATGACGAGCATATTCATTATCGCACAAGAGAGGTGTGGGCTAGTCAATGCGAACCCCAAGTTCAGAAAGTAACCACCTAACCCATAATAAAAACCGGGAGACCACTGATTGCTTGATTGCTGGCGAGATTTCCATGACACCTGTGCACCACCCAACATTAAAAGATAATCAGTTCTAGAATGCCTGGAGAAAGGACAACCTAACCAGTCGAAGTTACTGTAATCAAGTAACTCTGGCTGACCTTCCTTTGGAAGAAGAATGCCTTGCCCAAAAGTAGTTTTAAGATAGTGCAAAACCCTCAAAGTTGCGTTCCAATGATTTTGACAAGGATCAGATACAAATTGGCTTAAAACTTTAAACAAATATGTAATATCCGGCCGGGTTGTTTGGAAATAAAGTAGTTTTCCAACCAATCGCCTATACAAATTAGCGTCAACTTTCTCTTCTTTATCACATTTGTCTAGTTTGAGATTTTGTTCCATTTGGAACTTCCTTGGACGACACCCAAGCATACCGACATCATCTAGTATGTCAATGGTGTACTTCTGTTGACTAAGTACTAGACCCTCTTGTATCCGTGACACTTTGATCCCCAAGAAATACGTGAGACCGCCAAGGTCTTTGATGTTGAATCGAGTATGGAGACTCGATTTGTTACTCTCAATCTTCTTGGAATCATTATGTAATGTTTAGTCCATGTATTATCTATGTTTCAAAATTTTAAGGTTTTGGACTGGAACTCAATGAGTTGGGGAGCTCCAAATTGTTGTGTAGGGATCAATGTGGACGCAGGTTAAGGACTTAACTCGACGAGTTGAGGAGCCCCAAATCGACGAGTAGACACTGGAAAGGAAAACCCTAATTTTTAGGGTTTACACCCTATTTAAAGGCATTAAGCCTCATTGTTAGCCTCCCTTATCACCCTCTCAGTCCAGAGAAACCCTAAATTGTGTCTTATCTCCCATTTTGAGTGTGCGAGAGCTTAAGGAGTGCCTTTTTTGTTTTTTTGTAAAGAAGCTTGAAGTGGTTGGTGCATAGCTGAAGGAAGAGGATGTGGATCCGACATTTACATTATGGTAGCAACCATTTGGAGGTAAAATGTCCTTACCTTGACCTCTTGTTTCTTAGATCTTCTCCTATGGAAGTTTAGTGCCTTTTTAGCCCATTTTGGAACCATTTTTGGAGTTAAGCATGATTTCAAGTTGTGACTTCAGATCTAGACACCTCTAGGCCTCCTTGGGCCTAAAGATTCAAGCTTTGGCCATCCTCCATGCCCTAAACCCCTTATTAAGCTTCATATGAGTGTTTTAACCCCTTTGATGTCATGCATGGACGTAAGGTTAGCAACTTTATGTGGTATCTTAACCCTTGGGGATTGGATCTGTGGTTTGGGGCTTTGGATTCGACTGGAAAGGACAGAATATGAAGAGGCTGAAGGAACTCGACAAGTTTCTTAGCCAACTCGACGAGTTGAGTCGGGTTTTCCCACTTTCTGGAGTCTGAATAAACTCGACGAGTTGATGAGATAACTCGATGAGTTACTTAGGGTTTTTCCTGGTTTTTCTGAGTTCTAAAGGAACTCAATGAGTTTCTAGATGCACTCGACGAGTTGGATCAACATGGACTGTTGACCTTGACTTTTGACCTTGAATTTAACCATGGTTGACCAAGATTGACTTTAAGGGTATCTTTGGTATTTTGGGATTTTAACAAAGTTGGTCACGTAGTGGTTGTAGGCAATTGAGTTCGGAGCTGTGAGTTGGGAGATCTTATCAGTTCAGCATTTCGTGAGAGGTGAGTCTCCTCACCATACCAATGGGTCGAAGGCACCAAGGCCGGCCCATTATGTGTTATGTGAAATTCTAGTTGATTGTGTGATATGTGATATGATAGCTATCCTTGTGATACTAGTATGGAAGACCCCTAGGATTCCCGTGGAAGTAGACTAAGACCATATGGGGGTTCCCATGGCATTCGGTGTAAGACCTTGGAGGGTTTCCATGGCATCCTAGTATGTTTACAAGTTTAGTTTGTATGATATTTTTGTGTTAGGGAAGACCATGCGGGGGTTCCCATGGCTGGAAGTTAAGACCATGTGGGGGTTCCCATGGCAGGTAGCTAAGACCATGTGGGGGTTTTCATGGTAGTGGGTTAAGTTCACGTGGGGGTTCCAGTGACATCCAGTGTAAGACCTCAGAGGGTTTCCATAGCATCCTTATATGTTATATGCATGGCTTATGTTGTAACGCCCTGAACCTAGCAGGTATATTTTGAAACCCGCATTCTTTTGATTATTGTCTTTGATAGCCCTCGAAGAAGTTATGTTAAGTCCCGGGGAGTATAGGGGCTAAAGTTGAAACTTTAGGCCAAAGAGAGAGTACAATAAGCGTACATAAGAGTACGTTGGGCGTACTAGGCGCGCCCTAGTACGCTGGGCGTAAGCTTATGTACGTTGGGCATACTCGCGTCAGCTAAAAACCCTAATGTTAGAAGTTGGGACTATATAAACACCCTTATGGCTCATTCTTTTCCCTTACCTCAACCTCCATGCCTCAGAGAACGCCCCAAAACCCTAGTTTGTGTGTGAAGCGTAACATCCCGTAATATCAAGAGTAAAGTTGAAGGGCTAAAAGTGTAAATTGGAAAGGGAAACTCGGCGAGTCCATGAGTGGACTCGGCGAGTAGGGTCGCGATTTTGGTCGCGTGTTAAATGGCCAACTCGGCGAGTCGGCGGCTGGACTCGGCGAGTTGGTGCTGAGTGGAGAAAACCATAATTTCGAAATATGAGCCCTATATAAAGGACATTATATCCTCTCCCCAACCTCCTTACCTTCCCTTGAAGTCCAGAAAACCCTAGAATCGCGATTGTGAAGGATTTGAGTGCATTTGAGCTTTGGAAAGGAGGGAGGAAGATCTTGAAGAGTTAAGAAGCTTGGAGCAAGGGGCTTTGCTTAGATTCGGATTTCATTGCTGTTGGGGCTTCCTTTTGAGGTATTATCTCGTTCTTGGGCTGCTATTCATCTAGTTTCATCATTTTTGGGATGTATGGGAGGTTTAGCTTGTGGTATTTTGAGTTTGAAGGATAGATCTGAGGTTGCTACCTCAGATCTGGAGTGGAGGAGGTCTAAAGTGCATTAAAGTCCCTGTTCTTGAGTGTTTGGTGAAGCCATCATGTCCCAACCCCTAGCCCTAGAGTGTAAATTGCCTAGATCTCTTTGGATTCACGTAAAGTTTGCCACTTTACGTGATGGATGGGTTGTAGGAGGCTAGATCTACGTTTTGGATCAACTGCATGGCCTGGAAGGTTCTGTTTGGGATGAGATCTAGAGGCACTCGACGAGTCACAAAGGTGTACTCGGCGAGTTGCTTGAAGATGGACTGAAACTCGGCGAGTTGGAAGAACAACTCGGCGAGTAGGTTGAAGATAGCCTTGGACTTGGCGAGTCTTTTCTTGGACTCAGCGAGTCTGGTCGTGAGGTCCAAGTTTCTTCGGGTTGATTTGTGACTCGGTGAGTCAAGGGACGACTCGGTGAGTCAAGTGAGTAAGGACTCAGAGTTGCTGGACTCGGCGAGTCTCGGGGTGACTCGGCGAGTTAAGTCGCGGATAAGGGAAGTTCTGTGTATGTGGACTCGGCGAGTCATTGGGTTGACTCGGCAAGTAGAGTCAGTTAGGGGTTGACTTTGACTTTGACCAAGGGTTGACCAGTTATTCTTCAGGGGCATTTTGGTAATTGTTGGATATTGTTTTGAGTTCAGTGCTTGGTGGTTGGCCAGTGTTGGAGATCGTATCAGTGGTCAGAGCAATTTGGGTTTATCTGTTCGGTCGGCAGTTGCGAGGTGAGTTATTCTCACTATATCAACAGGGTCTAAGGCACTAAGGCCGGCCCTTTATCGGATTGACATCCGGGTATTTGTTGTTATGATAATTGTTTGATATGTTGCATCCTGTTAGTTAGGATGGTATATGTTAGAGACCTGGTTGAGTTCGGTATCCTATTATGTAGGGTGATGCTATGCTAGTGACCGGTTAGGTCGGTATCCTGGTTAGGATGATGATATGTTATGTGATCTGCTTGATCGACTTGTTGACTGTGAATTGTTATATGATTGTATGTTTATGTGCACATGGTTGTTTGGACTGGAGTTGGGTTGAGGCGGGTCCTGCTTTGTGCTATAGGCCAAGATACCCAGGGCGGACCGGTTGTCCCGAAGGCCCAGCAAGCGGTCCGGATAGGCTGTAGGCCCCAAGAGAGCAGACCAGGCCGACTGAAGGCCCGGTGCGGGCGGACCAGTCATACTGTAGACTCAGAGAATGGACCAGGTGGATTGAAGGCCCGGTGCGGGCGGACCAATCACATTGCAGATGTATATGGCTAGACTCAGAGGGTGGACTAGGTGGACTGTTGGCCGGAGCGGCGGACTAGTCACACAGTAGACCCGAAGTGCATGGTTGTTCTGTGATCGGATATGATATGGCATGTTATGCGTGTATGGTATATGTGGTTGGTCTTTTGGGGATATCTCACTAAGCTTTCGGGCTTACAGTTGTGGTTTAATGTTTTTCAGGTTCTTCAGGAGACCGTGGCAAGGCAAAGGCGTGATCGTACCGCTCCTCATGTTTATGTTGTGATGTGATTCTGGGAATACTCTAAATTAATTGAATTGATAGCCTTTTTGTAATAATTTAATGAAATTGGGTTGTTTTTGAAAAGTTTAAATTGGTTGGAATTTTTCGGTCGTTACAAGTTGGTATCAGAGCCTTGGTTTGAGTGAATTGGAGGAACACTTGTGTGACTCCAGTCTCAAATCAAGGAGAGTTTTTAAAAGAGAATTTAAAATGGTTTTCAAAATGAGTAAAAGGAGGACGCGGAGGTACGATCAGCCGGAGCCAGTAAGTAACCCCAAAATACCATACATGATATTTGTTTTCGAGCTTTGATAGAACAACATGCTAGTGCTAGGCTAGGGATCTTCAGGATTTCATGATAATGTTGCCTGTTTTATGATGCCTGCTAGCCTAGGGATTCTTCTGTGAGAGATTTCCAGTGTTCCTCTAGGAGTGAGGGTTAAGTTCTTGTTATGTTTGTTCTTCACTAGGGTGTTGTGGTGATAATTGATATGAATATGGGTAGGTGTGGAAGGTAGTATGGACCCGTACTACTGAAAGCACAGGACCCATACGCGTATCAAGTAAGCTACAACCTCTAGGGTTGCTTCAGGGGTTGGCTCCCGGGTTAGTATATTTAAACAAATCTAAATACTTAAATATATAATTAAAATAAATAAAAAGAATAATTAATAATAGAGAGAATTACATAAATGGTCTCTGTGGTATAAACATATTACATAAAACGTCCTTATGCATGAAGGGTAAATATGTCATTTCACATAGGACTTAACTGAAAAAGTTAACGCCGTTAGTCAAAAGGACAATCTTTGCAAGATTTTGAAACCACAAGGACCATCTGTGTAAAGAATTCGTCATAAGGACCATAATTGGTCGATTTTGTCAACCATGAGGACCATTTATGTAATTTTGTCAATATATTATGAAATAATTGCAAAAAAAAAAAGTACGGACCGAGGCCATTCAGAAGAAAGTTGTCATTTCTCAGAAACTGAAAAAAAAAATTATTATTTTCTTTGAAAACTCAAGTATAATGGTTATATTACTTGATTTCCCAAAAATAAATTGGTAAAAAACACTTTAATAGGTAAACTTTGGGGAGGGGGAAGAGAGGAGGAAAAAAAACCTTCCATTGGCATTTTATATAGTTGCTTATTATTTAAATAAATAATTGATATAATGAATAAATTATGCTATGAACCTCTTTCCTTGCCATTGCCATTGTGGATGTCATTATAAGTTATAGACCTATCACTACTTTAACGACTTCAAAGTAAACGACAAAGTCAACAGCTAGTAGTATTTATTTTCTTTGTTATTTGTATGGTTGACTCACACCGGAACAAATTTCAGCCTTTGGATGCGTTGGAGTATTCCTCACAGTCACAGGAATTGTATCCAAACACAAGTCCTATTCCTATTCCCTCATGAGACCCATCACTGAGGGTTGAATTATTATTTAGTTTATAGACTAAAACGGAGTATAAGAAACATATAGTTTAAAAATGCTTCTTATTGGAATATACTAGGAAATATAACAAATCAAAACTAATATCATATTGTCATCAAGTTTTTTCGTTTGATTTTGATTTTCTTTGTCTTTTCCAATTTGTAAGAGTTTGATAATATAGCATCATTGGGTGTGTAAAATTGTGGTTTGTTCCAATGAGAAGCCAACTCTGGTTTCAGATTTTGTTGATAATTGGCTTTTACCTGATCTTGTTAGGGGTCAACTCCACATTGGCATCTAGCCATTGTCAAACCGAGCAGCAATCGGTTTTGATCCGGTTGAAGAAAGAATTAGATTTCGATTCTTTGTTATCATCAAAATTAGTGTATTGGGAGCCAAATGCAGCAGATTGCTGCACCTGGATAGGTGTTACTTGCAGTGCTGGGGGTGTTGTCATCGGTCTAGATTTAAGCAACGAGACGATATCTGATGGTATTGATAATTCTGGTGCTCTCTTCCGTTTAGAGAATCTTGAGACGCTGAATCTGGCTGCAAATAACTTCAATTCCACACCGATTCCTTCAGGGTTTGGCAGTTTGACTAGTTTGAGGAATTTGAACTTGTCCAATTCTGGTTTTTCAGGGCAGATTCCTGGTGAATTGTCGCATCTGACAAAGCTTCAAGTTCTTGATCTGTCTTCTCTTTTCTCCTTTCGCTCACTGAAACTTGAGAGCCCCAATCTAGCCATGCTTATCAAAAACCTGACACGGCTTAGAGTTGTTTATCTGGATGGTGTGGACATATCGGCACAAAAATCTGATTGGTGCCAGGCTTTGTCCTCATCTTTGCTTCGTTTGGAGGCTTTGAGCTTGTCAGATTGTCAACTTTCAGGCCCTTTAGATGACTCTCTTGGTAAGCTACAGTCACTTTCTGTAATTCGACTGGCTAACAACAATCTTAATGCTTCGGTTCCAGATTTCTTTGGGAAGTTCAGGAATCTGACTACTCTGCATCTTGGTGCTTGTAATCTGCATGGAACATTTCCCACCAAGGTCCTCCAGTTGCAGCATTTACAGATTCTGGATTTATCTGTCAATAGGAATCTTCATGGTTCCTTACCAGGTTTTCCTGTGAACAGATCCCTTACAAGTTTAGTGCTTAGCAACACAAACCTTTCAGGGGAGATACCGGAATCTATCGGGAATCTTAAGAGCTTATCCCGGATAGAGCTTCCAAATTGCAATTTCAGAGGAAGAATTCCCAAATCCATGGAAAACCTCACCCAATTGACTTACCTTGACTTGTCCTCAAACAAGTTAACTGGCCAAATCCCATCCTTTCAGCTGTGCAAAAATCTTACCCACATTGACCTCTCAAGGAACAGTTTATCGGGTATCATCCCTTCTGCTCATTTCCAGGATCTTCAACATCTCATGTTAATTAATCTAAGGTTCAATACTTTCAACGGAAGCATACCTTCATCTCTGTTCAATCTGCAGCAATTGCAAAAGATACAGCTTTCCAACAACAATTTTGATGGCGTACTTACTGATTTTTCTAATCCATCAGCATCTTTATTGGACACTCTTGATTTAAGCAGTAACATGTTGAAAGGACAAATTCCCAAGTCTTTCTTTCAACTTGGAAGGCTTAATATCCTCTTGCTATGTTCAAACAACCTCAATGGCACGATTTATACAAAAGATTTCCAGGGTCTGAGCAACCTAACAGCCCTTGATCTTTCCTTCAACAATTTGTCAATTATCAACAGCCCAATCCCCTTGACACATCTTCCAAAGTTTTTCTCATTAAGGTTGGCTTCATGTAATCTTCATCATTTCCCTAAACTACAAAACCAATCAAGATTGATAAATCTAGACCTTTCAGACAACAAAATTGATGGAGAAATACCAAACTGGATCTGGCAAGTTGGCACCAGTTATGAAGGCCTTACATACATGAACCTTTCTCATAACCAGTTAACTTCCCTCCAAGAGCCCTATTTTCTGCCTGATCTTGGTGTCCTCGACCTGCATTCCAATGACCTCCATGGGGCGATTCCAATTCCACCAAAAACTGCAACCTTCATTGATTACTCCAACAATCTTTTCAATTCCTCACTCCCTGAAACCATTGGTGTAAACCTCACTTTTGCCTATTTCTTTTCGGTTTCCAACAATTCACTCACTGGGGAGATCCCCGAAACCATATGCAATGCTCGCTACCTCAAAGTTGTTGATTTGTCAAACAATAATTTAACTGGAAGGATACCACGGTGTTTGATCGAATCTGGTAGTGGCAGTATTGGGGTACTCAACTTGGGTGGCAATCGTCTCAGCGGTCGAATCGAGGGAATATTCCCTAGCATCTGTGGTCTAAACACTCTAGACCTGCATGGAAACCGTTTAGAAGGGGAGATCCCAGGATCTCTTGTCAACTGCAACATGCTACAAGTCTTAAACCTTGGCAACAACAGGATGATCGACACTTATCCTTGCTCTTTGAGTAACAATATTACAAGTTTGCGTGTCCTTGTTCTCCGAAACAACAGGTTTCATGGGTCCATACATTGTGGTGAAGATCAACAGAACAAGTGGTCAAAGATTCAGATTCTGGACATAGCTCACAATAACTTTAATGGTACTGTCCCACCAGATTATTTCTGGAAATGGGATGCTATGAATAACAATCACACTGATGGAGAATGGGGAAGTAAGAAGCACATCAGTTTCAAGGTGATGCCACTTGATAACTTGTACTATCAGGATACTGTGGCAGTCACTGTCAAAGGACGTGAGTTGGAGCTGGTGAAAATTTTGACAATCTTCACATCCATTGATATCTCCAGCAACTGTTTTTCAGGAGAAATACCAGACACAATTGGGAGACTCACTGCTCTGTATATGCTCAACATATCACATAATGACTTCACAGGCTCTATCCCACCATCTATCGGGAATTTGAGTCAGCTTGAATCATTGGACATGTCTTCCAACAAACTAACTGGAAAGATCCCATCAGAGCTCACTGATCTTCCATTCCTTTCTGTTCTTAATCTATCATACAATCAATTAAAAGGAAGAATCCCAACAGGCTCCCAGTTTCAGACTTTTGATGGGGATTCCTATGGAGGAAACAAGGGATTATGTGGGTTGCCTCTGATTAGAAGTTGCACTACTTCAGTTATAATATCATCACCACCAAATTCCCAAGAGTCAAATGATGATGGGTATGATTGGCAATCCCTATTCTATGGAATGGCAGCCGGATCTGGATCATTAGCTGTTTTAGCGATCCTGTATTCCCTTTTCAAGAGACGTACAACCAGACAATGACACTTGTCAAGATCAGAGGGACTCTATTTTCATTTCCATAAATTTTCAATTTGTATCTAGAGTCAGAAAGAATGTAAGTTCTTGAGGTAAGACAAAAGTTTGTAATATCTATTTAGCTTACTTAACTTCACCCATATTTCTTCAACATAACCACAACCTGATTGCAAGTTTTACGAGCCATTCCCCATTCAATAGTAAACATATATATTTTCCATTTGTAATCAAATGGTCAGTCAGCCTACAGTGGTACTTTGGCCAACTGTCATTCAACATTTTTTGGTTTTATCACTAGGAATGTTGTATGAAAATGCATGCTTAGAGGGACCCTACTTTGTATTTGAATGTTTAATCAGCCGAGGAGCTGAAAAAGAACCACTACATATATGAAACAAATGATATATCTTACCAACATATTAATTCTAAAGTTTACTTACAATTCACTACAAGTTTTTTTTTTTTTTTTTGAAAGAGTACAATTCACTACAAGTTGAAGTATTACCAAGACAAACAGTTCACACCTTGTGATTTTAGAAGAAGACACATCAGAACGGTATCCTTCAATGGGTTAGTTGGACTTATTGTTGTATCTTGTGTTGATCAAGGTTCATTTTGGTTTATCTCTACATTTATAAAATTACAAAACAAAAAGTATGTCAAAAATTAGCTAATGTAATCGAACTCCAGCTTCACAAAATCGCAAATAAGTGAAATCATACCCTAAAAACATGTGCGATGAAACTCCTAAAATTGGCAAACATGAACTTAACCCTCATCTTACCCACTAATCACTAATCATAACACAAAATTGAAAAAAAACTAAATTTTTTTCTCTGAATTGCAATCGGTAATCATAACTCAAAATGGAAAAAGACTCAAGTGGGAAACATGAACTTGAAATTAGAACCTGCGTAAGAGTTTTTTTTGATCAATTTTGTCTTCTGGTGTTGCTTCTGAAGTTCAGTTTTGAGGGTTATAGATTCAGAATCACTGAGAGACGATGATTGAGGAAGCACCAAAGCAGGGAACAGCCCTCGTAAGTTACTTGGAGCGACCGGAGGAGCCTGAACCTGATTCCCGGTTTAAAAAAAAAAAAAAAAAAAAAAAAAAGGAAATTACCCAATCGTCCTCGTGTGCATATGCCAGTGTTTAGTCCTATTTTCAAAAATTAACTCATACTGTCTCTCCTATTTTCAAAAATTAACTCATACTGTCTCTCATTTGGTTTAAACTTGCACGTTTCATCCCTAAAATACGATTTTGTTTCGGTTTTAGTCTATGTCAGATATGAAATGACCAAACTACCCTTGTATATTCTAATCTAATATTATTTATTATTATTTATAATTTTAAAAAGGAAATGGGCCCCACTCCCACCCACCATCTACCCTAACCCCACCCCACCATGAAGACGTTTGAAATTCCACTTCCACCACCGTGAAAACCTTTCCTTCTTTCTCTCTTCTTCTTTCGTCTGTGCAGAATAATCGGTGAGGTCATCTTCTGCCGGCAACATCATCTTCCTCCGACGAGCTTCAAATGTGGTCGATTTGGCCGATGTTGTTGAATTCGAAGATTTGACCACAAAAGAAGCCTCATATAGTAACGGTATGGTGTTTGAGTTCACCGGTGGTAGAATTTCAGAAAACACCACCGCTCTGAACGCTAAAACCCCTCGCCAATTTGCACCTTAGAAGTTATCATCGACCGCCGACCATGAAGTCGGATCCTAAATCAGAAGTCGCCCCTGATTTTGCTATGTCACTGTAACTTGTCAAACCCTCAAGAAAAGAAAACGCCATAAAATTAAACAATGAAGATGAAAGCACAAAAACATAGTCCAATTTAAGTTTATGTAAACAGATCGATTGGAGAGATGTACTAGTATTATTGGCGTGGGAATGTAACAGCCCGGAACCCCAGGTATTATTAAAATTATGTTTTTGGGGTGATTTAAGAGAGGACTCGGCGAGTTGGAGCCTAGACTCGCCGAGTAGGATCGCGGACTTGGTCGCGGGTCCGCGACTGGACTCGACGAGTCCAGATATGGACTCGGCGAGTCGACGCTGTTCAGCAGAAACCCTAACCGTTAAGTTTGGATCGTATTTAACGCCTCTTAGGCCGTCATTTTCAGTCCTTCGATCAATTGAGAGGAACCCTAATCGCTGTGGACGCCTAGAGCAAGGAAGAAAGCTTTGGAACTTGGACGAATCGGTTAGGCAAGGAGAAGAGGGATTTGGCTAAAGGAATACCAAGGAGGATTGAGTCCTGAGATTTGGGGGACACAGGGAGTGCGTTTCCAGGTAATACTCGGATCAAATCTGTTATTTTGATGTATTTATGAAATTAGGGTTTATAGAACCCATTTAGTGATTTGATGAAGTAATGCCTTGTTATCCCACGATTATAGCCTTGTAATAGGACCTTTAGAGGTCCAGAAGGTCCCATGCATGTGTACTTTGGGACGAGACCTACCTCAGGAAGCAGTTACTCGTCTGCATGGCATGGACTCGCCGAGTTGTTCTTCAGACTCGGCGAGTAGCTTGAAGATTTGCTGGGACTCGCCGAGTTGTTCATCAGACTCGGCGAGTGGAGTCGGGGTGGCCCCGCGATTCTTCCACGAGGACCTCGTCGAGTCATGAGGGATACTCGACGAGTAGAAAGGGAATATTCAGGATTTTGTGAGGACGACTAGACTCGCCGAGTCGCCATGGTACTCGCCGAGTCCAGTCGAGTTGACCGTTGACCGTTGACCAGAGTTGACCTAAGTCTGACTTTTTAGGGATAGTCACACTTAGATGATATGAGTGTTAATGAGTTATATAATGTTATAGGAGGGTTGTAGCTCGTTGGTTTGTGTGCGAGTGATTTCAGGAGTTGCTAGCTTTCAGCGCTTACGAGGTGAGTCTTCTCACTATACTGTACCCGGAAGGGTTTGACTGTGTGACCGGGAGGTCGGATATGATATGTGATATGTATGCTATATGTGGTATGTTATATGTTATATGTGCTATGTATTATGGGCCGGAAGGCGATATGATGTGTGATGGACCGGAAGGTCGGCGTGGGTAAGGCCGGAAGGTTTACCCAGCAGGGACGGAAGTCCCCTGAGACACATGGACCGGAGGATGTGTGATGGACCGGAAGGTCGGCGTGGGTAAGGCCGGAAGGTTTACCCAGCAGGGACGGAAGTCCCCTGAGACACATGAACCGAAAGGTCGGGCCTGGAAAGGCGTATGTGCGTAAGTTGTATATTGGGGAACTCACTAAGCATTTATGCTTACTGTTGTTATGAATGTATGTGTTTCAGGTACTAGCGAGGACCGTGGGAAGGCGCCGGCATGATCGATACACACTGAAGGATGTTTCATGATCTTGGGAGTTTGAATAATTGTATTGACCGAATGATTAAATTGTTTATGTCTTGTTTTAATGGAAAAATAATTATGTTTTTAAAATGAAAAATTTGCTTGAAAAATTGAGTTGTTACAATTGGTATCAGAGCCTTGGTTTGAGGGATTCGGGTGCACCTTCGGGGGTAACTGAACTCAAACCGAGGATTTGAGGAAACTTTTCAAATAAAGGCATAAACTTTTGTAAATGGTTTTGTGGTAAGCAAGAAAGAAGCAGTGTGTACGATCAGTCAGCGCCCGAACGGTAAAGATCCCCAAAATACCTTACAATATTATACGATATGAATTGTTATGCATGCTAGAAGACTAGGTATTCATGATAGGACTAGAGTGGCCTGATCTGTGATGCCTTAGTCTAGGGAAGTTGCCTATATGAGATGCTTTGCTAGTATGCGGGTAGATAGAGCGTATCAGAAGTAGAGTACTCACTATCTGGAGTTTGGGGAGGAGGACTTGGGATGAACATTGATGCGGTGTGGTCGGTAGTATTGGGCCCGTACTACCGAGGACACCGGGTCAGTGGGAGACCCAAGTAAGAATCTCGGGATATCTGGGACTGAGTAGGGTTGCGTGTCGAGTACGATTATACTCGGTAGAATCTCTGATAGTTTTTGTTGTATTTCAGAGATATCATGGTTAGACCGCGGCACGGGGCAAGTTCGAGCGGTATGAGTGACGAAGATATTCGTCAGATGATCCACGAGGAGGTGGCGGCGGCGATCCGGGCTGAGATCCCGGAGATGTTTGGGTCTATCAAGACCACCCTGATGGAGACATTCGACGAGCGGTACGCCGCATTGACTGAGGCTGCAACCGCTGCAGCTACCGCAGCTGTGGCCGCTGCTAAGCCACAAGGGGGTGATTCATTGCTGTTCCGAGAGTTCAGCAACACGAAGCCACCAGAGTTCGATGGGACGCAGGATCCGATTGCTGCGATGAGGTGGATCGCAGATATAGAGGGGTGCTTCTATACTTGTTCATGCCCGGAGCACCTGAGGGTACGGTTCGCTTTGAACCAGCTCCGTCTGGGAGCGAAAGACTGGTGGAAGTTCGTGACAGCGAATTTCACTTTGGCAGAGACTACAGCGGTGACATGGGAGGGATTTACTGCCATGTTCAGGGATGAGTACGTTCCCCCGGTGGAGAGGGAACGATTGGTGCAGGAGTTCTTAACCCTCAAGCAGGGTACCGATTCTGTTGCGGTGATTACACGGAAGTTTCATGAGAGGGCGATGTTTTGCCCTGAGCTGGTGTCCTCAGAGCAAGCTCGGATGAGCCGATACTTGGGTGTCTTGAGGAGGGATATTCGGGAGTTTGTGTCAAACTCCACTTACCACACTTTTGCTGAGCTTCAGGCGAATGCCAGGAAGCGCGAGATCGAGTTGGAGACTCAGGCTAGGGAGGAGGCCGAGTCTCAGCGGGTGGATCGGCGACCGGCTCAGTTCCAGCCGGCAGCCAAGCGGACCAAGTCCGCTGATTCGAGGACAGGAGGTTCGAAGGGTCGCACTTGCGGGAAGTGCGGCAAGAGTCATGATGGAGCATGTCGATCTGGTGCTTGCTACAAGTGTGGCAAGGAGGGGCACATTGCTAGGGAGTGCCCCAAGGGATTTTCGGTTTGCTTTCATTGCAACCAGACTGGCCATAGGAAGGCCGAGTGCCCTCAGCTTCTTCAGGGATCTGCACCTGCTGCCGGAGTTACTACGACTCGACCGGTGAAGGCCGAGGCCCCGAGGGCTCGGGGAAGAGCCTTTCAGCTGACAGTGGAAGAGGTCCGCGCTGCGCCCGATGTTGTGGCAGGTATGTCGTAATTCATGTAATTATTTTAATGTCGTTATGTTATGCTTATGTTGTTATGCGCGTAGGTACTTTCCTTGTGAACTCTGTGCCTGCCTTAGTGTTATTTGACTCGGGTGCGAGTAGGTCCTTTGTGTCCTTGGCCTTTAGTCAGCATATTGGCGTTAGTCGTGAGTCGTTGAGTCGACCTTTGAGAGTCTCTA
Organism: Lactuca serriola; assembly: GCF_051521515.1. Classification (NCBI taxonomy): domain Eukaryota; kingdom Viridiplantae; phylum Streptophyta; class Magnoliopsida; order Asterales; family Asteraceae; genus Lactuca; species Lactuca serriola. The sequence continues at coordinate 40,880,883 of NC_136416.1, forward strand.
TAGCTGACGAGAAGGTGATTTGTGCTACGGAGGTTCTTCGGGGATGTGTACTAGAGATTTTCGGGGTTGGATTCCAGATTGACCTGATTCCTATCGCGATGGGGGATGTCTGTGTCATCGTGGGCATGGACTGGTTGAGCCGGTTCGGCGCTGTTATCGACTGTGAGCGTCAGTTGGTGACTATACGAGACCCAAGTGGGGGAGTTCTTTCAGTATACGGCGAGGGTACCCGTTCGGGATCAGCTTTTTGTTCGGCCGCTAGGGCGAGGCAGTGTCTACGTCAGGGCTGTAAGGGTTTCGTGGCGTATGTGATGGATACGCGGGAGGTTTCTGAGAAACCGAAGTCAGTTGAGGAAGTTCCGGTGGTGCGCGAGTTTTCAGATGTCTTTCCCGAGGAGTTGCCGGGAGTACCGCCTGTGAGGCAAGTAGAGTTTAGTATCGATCTGGTTCCGGGGGCAGCGCCTATTGCCAAGGTGCCCTATCGTCTTGCACCTCCAGAGATGCAAGAGTTGTCCTCGCAACTCCAGGAGTTGCTGGGAAAGGGATTCATTCGGCCGAGCAGCTCGCCATGGGGAGCACCTATTCTGTTCGTCAAAAAGAAGGATGGTTCACACCGGATGTGCATTGATTACCGGGAGTTGAACAAGCTAACGGTCAAGAACCGTTACCCGTTGCCGAGGATCGATGATTTATTCGATCAGCTGCAGGGAGCATCTTGGTTTTCCAAGATCGATCTGAGGTCAGGATACCATCAGGTGAGAGTACGGGATGAAGACGTCCAGAAGACAGCGTTTAGGACGCGATATGGACATTATGAGTTTGTGGTGATGCCTTTTGGACTCACCAATGCCCCGGCTGTGTTCATGGATCTCATGAACAGGGTATGCAGGCCGATGTTGGATCGGTCGGTGATCGTATTTATCGACGACATTCTGGTGTATTCGAGATCGAGAGAGCAGCATGAGGAGCATTTGAGGGAGGTCCTTGAGGTATTGAGGTCGGAGAAACTTTATGCAAAATTCTCCAAATGTGACTTCTGGTTGCGGGAGGTCCAGTTTCTAGGACATGTGGTTAATCAGAAAGGGATATTGGTCGATCCGGCCAAGGTTGAGGCGGTGATGAGTTGGGAGGTGCCGAAGTCACCCTCTGAGATCAGAAGTTTCCTTGGGTTGGCAGGGTATTATCGGAGATTTATCAAGGATTTCTCCAAGATCGCAGTGCCACTCACCAGGTTGACCCGGAAGGGTGTTACGTTCTCATGGGGACCCGAACAGCAGACCTCCTTTGAGACACTTCGCCAAAGATTGTGCGAAGCCCCGGTATTAGCTCTTCCAGAAGGAATGGAAGATTTCGTGGTATATTGCGACGCATCGATTTCGGGAATGGGTGCAGTGTTAATGCAGAGGGGTCATGTGATAGCTTATGCGTCGAGGCAGCTGAAGCCTCATGAGGCGAGATATCCCACGCATGATTTAGAGTTGGGGGCAGTGGTGTTCGCTCTCAAGATTTGGCGTCACTACTTGTATGGGGTTCGATGTACGATATACACGGACCATAAGAGTTTGAAGTACTTGATGGATCAGCCCAACTTAAATATGCGTCAGAGGAGGTGGTTGGATGTGGTCAAGGATTATGATTGTGAGATCCTGTACCACCCAGGCAAGGCTAATGTGGTAGCCGATGCATTGAGTCGCAGGGCGGAGAGCACTCAATTGCGAGACGTATGCTTGAGACTGACTGTGATGACTCCAGTATTGGACGCCATTCGTGGGGCCCAGGCGGAGGCCGTGCGACCAGAAATGCAGAAGAAAGAGCGGGTTGTGGGGTTAATCTCAGAGTTTGTCAAGGATAGTCGAGGCCTTATGACGTTTCAGGGTCGGATTTGGGTACCGTTCGTAGGCGGTACGTGTACTACCTTGATGGAAGAGGCTCATAGATCGAAATTTTCGATCCATCCTGGTGCTACAAAGATGTATTTGGATTTAAAGAAGGAATATTGGTGGCCCTGTATGAAGAGGGACGTGGCATGGTTCGTTGAGAGGTGCTTGACCTGCCGTAGGGTTAAGGCTGAGCACCAGAGACCGCATGGCAAGTTACAGCCATTGGAGATCCCCGAGTGGAAGTGGGAACAGATTACTATGGATTTTATCACCAAATTGCCGAGGACTGCTAGGGGAGTTGACGCAATTTGGGTGATCGTGGATAGGTTGACAAAGAGTGCACACTTCCTTGCCATCAGTGAGAGTTCTTCGGCGGAGAAATTGGCGAAGATATACGTGAGAGAGGTGGTATCTCGGCACGGGGTGCCGATCTCGATTGTGTCAGACCGTGATGTGCGCTTTACTTCCAGATTCTGGAAGAAATTTCATGAGGAGCTGGGTACTAAATTGCATTTTAGTACCTCATACCATCCCCAGACAGACGGTCAGAGCGAGCGGACAATTCAGACACTGGAGGACATGCTCCGAGCGTTTGTGTTAGACTTCGGGGGTAGTTGGGATGCGTATTTACCATTGGCAGAGTTTTCCTACAACAACAGCCATCATTCGAGCATTGGTATGCCGCCTTTCGAGCTGTTGTATGGTAGGAGGTGTCGGACTCCCATCTGCTGGGGAGAGGTGGGACAGAGAGTGATGGGCAGCACGGAGATCATACTCCAGACGACAGAGCAGATTCAACAAGTGAGACAAAGATTATTGACTGCCCAGAGCCGACAGAAGAGCTATGCAGACAGGCGCCGATCCGAGCTTGAATTTCAAGTCGGCGACTTCGTTCTCCTGAAGGTCTCTCCTTGGAAAGGAGTGATTCGGTTCAGGAAGAGAGGCAAGTTGGGGCCCCGGTATATTGGGCCATTTCGTGTGATTGCAAGGATAGGTCGGGTAGCCTATCGGTTGGAGTTGCCAGCGGAGTTGGGTCAGATCCATGACACTTTTCATGTGTCGCAGTTGAGAAAGTGCATAGCCGATGAGTCGGCAGTGGTTCCATTAGAGGATATTCAGGTGGATGCGAGCCTGAATTACGCAGAGAGACCAGTGGCTATCAGGGATCGGAAGATCAAGGTTCTGAGGAACAAGGAGGTACCTCTGGTGTTGGTTCAATGGCAACACCGTAAGGGATCAGAAATGACTTGGGAACCGGAGCGCGAAATGCGGGAGCAGCATCCGGAACTATGTGCAGAATGAGACTTCGAGGGCGAAGTCTAATCCAAGTGGGGGAGAATTGTAACAGCCCGGAACCCCAGGTATTATTAAAATTATGTTTTTGGGGTGATTTAAGAGAGGACTCGGCGAGTTGGAGCCTAGACTCGCCGAGTAGGATCGCGGACTTGGTCGCGGGTCCGCGACTGGACTCGACGAGTCCAGATATGGACTCGGCGAGTCGACGCTGTTCAGCAGAAACCCTAACCGTTAAGTTTGGATCGTATTTAACGCCTCTTAGGCCGTCATTTTCAGTCCTTCGATCAATTGAGAGGAACCCTAATCGCTGTGGACGCCTAGAGCAAGGAAGAAAGCTTTGGAACTTGGACGAATCGGTTAGGCAAGGAGAAGAGGGATTTGGCTAAAGGAATACCAAGGAGGATTGAGTCCTGAGATTTGGGGGACACAGGGAGTGCGTTTCCAGGTAATACTCGGATCAAATCTGTTATTTTGATGTATTTATGAAATTAGGGTTTATAGAACCCATTTAGTGATTTGATGAAGTAATGCCTTGTTATCCCACGATTATAGCCTTGTAATAGGACCTTTAGAGGTCCAGAAGGTCCCATGCATGTGTACTTTGGGACGAGACCTACCTCAGGAAGCAGTTACTCGTCTGCATGGCATGGACTCGCCGAGTTGTTCTTCAGACTCGGCGAGTAGCTTGAAGATTTGCTGGGACTCGCCGAGTTGTTCATCAGACTCGGCGAGTGGAGTCGGGGTGGCCCCGCGATTCTTCCACGAGGACCTCGTCGAGTCATGAGGGATACTCGACGAGTAGAAAGGGAATATTCAGGATTTTGTGAGGACGACTAGACTCGCCGAGTCGCCATGGTACTCGCCGAGTCCAGTCGAGTTGACCGTTGACCGTTGACCAGAGTTGACCTAAGTCTGACTTTTTAGGGATAGTCACACTTAGATGATATGAGTGTTAATGAGTTATATAATGTTATAGGAGGGTTGTAGCTCGTTGGTTTGTGTGCGAGTGATTTCAGGAGTTGCTAGCTTTCAGCGCTTACGAGGTGAGTCTTCTCACTATACTGTACCCGGAAGGGTTTGACTGTGTGACCGGGAGGTCGGATATGATATGTGATATGTATGCTATATGTGGTATGTTATATGTTATATGTGCTATGTATTATGGGCCGGAAGGCGATATGATGTGTGATGGACCGGAAGGTCGGCGTGGGTAAGGCCGGAAGGTTTACCCAGCAGGGACGGAAGTCCCCTGAGACACATGGACCGGAGGATGTGTGATGGACCGGAAGGTCGGCGTGGGTAAGGCCGGAAGGTTTACCCAGCAGGGACGGAAGTCCCCTGAGACACATGAACCGGAAGGTCGGGCCTGGAAAGGCGTATGTGCGTAAGTTGTATATTGGGGAACTCACTAAGCATTTATGCTTACTGTTGTTATGAATGTATGTGTTTCAGGTACTAGCGAGGACCGTGGGAAGGCGCCGGCATGATCGATACACACTGAAGGATGTTTCATGATCTTGGGAGTTTGAATAATTGTATTGACCGAATGATTAAATTGTTTATGTCTTGTTTTAATGGAAAAATAATTATGTTTTTAAAATGAAAAATTTGCTTGAAAAATTGAGTTGTTACAGGGAAGCTTGGGTATTATTATTGAGTGTACATAGATCTGACAAGGAAACAACTTGGAGGTGTTAAGAGGGAAATTGTGGAGCGTGTTCTAAAAGGAAAGCAAGGTGAGACAGTAATGACGGAGTCGGCACATGCGAGAAGAAGATGACGGAGTCGGCACAGCTCAAGGCGGCGGTGAAGATGGAGTTGACGCTACTTCGTTGTTGGTTATAAGAACAACAGTTATAGCGAGTGAGATGGTGATGATTGAGGAAACATATTAGGTCGGCCAGAGAACTTTAAAGGGATCATCGTTTTCTGATTGGGTGTGGTTATGGTGGTTGAAGCTCAAAATTGAAGAACACATTTAAGATCGGAGGTTGGGGGGGGGGGGGGTTATGGGATGTGGTAGTCTACTTTTTTTTTTATTAAAAATAATAAACAAAGTAAAAGGAAATCAAAAAAGAAATGGAGAAGGGTAGTATAGTCATTTCAAGTCAGGAGGGACGAAACATGCAAGATTTAAATATACAAGGGACGGTCCGAGTTAATTTTTAAAAATAGGGACTAAACGTGCTTTTGGACACTTGCATGAGGGACGATTGGTGTAATTTATCCAAAAAAAAAAGTGTTTATTGCTTATTTCTTATTTTCACAAATTTTAATAAGCATCTCTTCTATGCTTATTGCTTATTCCCACCACAAATAAGCTAATAAGTTAATCCAAACATCCCTAACTGTGTCCCCAATTCAGTGACTGTGAGCAACAATCGAAATTTGATTGTGACAGTCATTTTGGGTGGTGGGTGTTGGCCTGTTTGGTTTGTTTCTTAAACTTCTAACAGTTTTTATTTATTTAGTGTTTACTGAATATGGATGTAGTAAAAAGAGTTTTTTTTTTTAACTAGAAAGGTTTCCGTGTGTTGCGCGAGGCAGAAAGTGTTAGTTTTGTGTGTATGTTCATATGTGTCATACATTACTATTATCTGAAGTACATGGCCTGAATGGTATCCATAAGCGCGGGGCAGAAAGTGTTAGTTTTGTGTGTATGTTCATGTGTTTCATACATTACTATTATCTGAAGTACATGGCCTGAATGGTATCCATAGTAAAGTACGTTGCTATTTTGTGTAATCTGTCATGAATCGGATGAAACAAACCTGGCGTTAGTGCCTACCAAAACAACATCAATAGTTCAATACCACCATCAAACTTCTTAACATACAATAAAGCCCAAAATAAGAAATACAACGGTAAATCATGATAATAATAATAAAAATTACAATGTTATATTTAGTTTTAAAAGAAAGTACAATGTAATCTACAATAAATGCATAAAGAACATCTTGATGAACCTACTAATATACATGTTTTCGTAAATGTATGCTTCTAATTATATATAAAGAGCATATCAAACCCACACTAAACACATACACATCAATATGTAGAATCATGAAATTGATTTTCACATATCAAAACAACGGAAAATCTAAAGTCACTTAAGGAGAAAAAATGCAACAAAAAGGAAAAAGTAAAAAACCAAAAACACAATCTAACTATGGCTTTTACAAATTCAGATATAAGGTAAAATAATTTCACAATACCCTTGAAAAGATGCAATTATCAGTAACTTGAGATTTTTTTAGGGATTGTATCAACAAAAAGTCTAAACGAGAATTGAATATCTCGTAAACATGAACCCATCAATAAAAAGACGGTCGAGAACGGAGCTCGTATGCGGAAGTTATGGCCATCTGAAGATTTCCGAAAATTACATTGTGCTGATGGTGTGGCCCATTCTGGAGGCGACATGTGTCCTAGTCGGCGGTCGGCTCTCCCTCGAAGACAAGGCGATGTGGATTAATCCGGAGACGACATGTGGATCAACCAAATACCGAAATGTGGCATGTTCTAGAAGAATGATAGGTGGACACACGGAGGCGGCAACACATGGTAGGCATACAAAGGAGCCAACACACCCATTGTGTGCGGCGCGCGAGCCTGGAGACTATATATACCCTTCGAATTTTCACTCCTTTCCTCACCAAACCACCGATTCTCTCTTAAACACTCCTAAATTTTTAGATCTAGTTTTTCTTAAGCTTTAGAATATTTTAGTAAAAGCACGGAAGCTCTAGGAGCCCGACGAAAAGGAGTGTTCGGGTCGAGAATTCGCCTGCATAATTTCTCGGTTTTCACTAAGACCTCTGTAAGTTAAGTTACACTCTTTTGCTTTCAGTGTAACTTATATTTATAGTCACAAGTCGTTATTATGAACCTATAAATAAGATTTATCACTGATTCCAAGTCATAATACTGATTGATCTTTTTATAGGAGAGGTGTCTAGAATGGTCATGTTGGCTTGGTTGTTGGATTTCAGCACCCAGATATGCTAGGCAGTATCCGGTCGAGAGGACCGAAGGGGAGGCCAGCACCCAGATATGCTAGGCAGTATCCGGTCGAGAGGATCGAAGGGGAGGCCAGCACCTAGATATGCTAGGCAGTATCCGGTCGAGAGGACCGAAGGGGTAGGTCGGGCACCCAGATATGCCTGACAATTTATGTATGTTATGTGATTATATGGTATGTGGTACAGTGGGGAAACTCACTAAGCTTCGTGCTTACAGTTTTCAGTTTTGGTTTCAGGTACCTCTTCAGCTAGGGGAAAGGAGTCGGCGCGGTAGCAGCATATCACACACACTCTTGTTTCCGCGGTTATGAGTTTATTCTGGGATTGATACTCTGATATTTTGGTTGTTTGCATGTTGTGGATTTCAAATTTGGGTTTTCGATGTGAAATGGTTTAATTAAACAATGTTTTAATTATTAATGTTTTCTAAGTAATGTTTTAAAAACGAAATTTTTGGACGTGAAAATTGGGTCGTTACATCATTCTTGCTTCTCTTCAAAACAGAACCCACGAAAGAACATTATTCATACATGTACAACTTTGTAATGCACTTGAATATTTATTAGGGGAATCTTGATTATGCAGGTGCATTTCATGCCTACATTTACATTTCCAATCAAATGATTTATGGTATCATGGATTCTAGACAAGTCTACAAACGAGTGGAATCACAAGTGCTGTGATTTTTTAGTTTACTTAGGTTTAAGATCGAATTCATGGGATAAGATACAACATCAATATGTACATTATCTTGCAGGTTTTGTAGACATATCACCATAATATACCTTGACGTAAACATTTATGTTGATAAATATACCTCTCATACACAGTCATATCCTTTTGTAGAGAGGTGTTGACAGCTAACCATAGTAACGCTCTTCATATACCTTATGGCCAAAGAAGGTTACAGTCTTTGATAATTTTGCAACTTTAACTTTATTTAACTTTTTAGAGAAAATGACTCAGGAGGGTAACCAATTGTTAAGTTTATTCTCATTTGGTCCATTTCCTTTTTTTTGTACTCAATATACCATCGAACTTGTTGTTTGTGTTCACCATAACCCTTTGATCGGCTATTACAGGTCAAAAGTTGGTCAAAAGGGTTATGGTGAACACAAACAACAAGTTCGATGGTATATTGAGTACAAAAAAAGAAAAGAGACCAAATGAAAACAAACGCAACAGTTAGTTACCCTCAAAAGTCATTTTCCCTAAAAAAGAGATCGATCGATAGATCGTTGGGTGACATATATTCAGGACCACGAGCGATCCGCGTCGCATAACTATGTTTATTTTTTTATTTTATAATTACTATGTGTAAAACCTTATGTAATACAGGGATTGATTAAAATAATTAAATATCAAAATATAAATAATAAGATTTTTAAAAATAAAATTTTGAAACAAAAATTAAATATACGTATTAATTGCAATTTACTATATATATATATATATATATATATATATATATATATGTATATATATATATATGGGACGGTTCACATGAGATTAAAAAAAAGTAGAGATCTTGAGATTCAACCTTAGCCACATATTTCTCATTTGCCGCTCAAATGCTCCAGCGTACCGACAGCAACAGGGTATGCCTAATCATAATGATTATATGGAAGAGAGATATAATCATATAGGATTATACATGTTTACACGTATATGCATAATCATAAATGATTATACATATATGTTTGTTCACAGATTGATTAATTATAAATGATTATGTCGGTTGGTGACAGAAGAGGTGGTGGTGGTATATATAACGGATGTGACAGTGGTGGGGTCGGTTGGTGTCAGAGGTGGTGGCGGTAGCAGTTATGGTGGTGGGGTTTGTGGCGGAGGAAAAAGGAATGGGCAGCACTGTATAATCATTTATGATTATACTAGGTTTGTTGCGCCGGTACGTCGGAGGCTTAGAGCGGCAGATGTGAAATACATGGCTGAGGTTGAATATCAATATCTCTATTTTATTTTTAATCTCAACGGAACCTACCTCTCTCTCTCTCTCTCTCTCTCTCTCTCTATATATATATATATATATATATATATATATATATAGTGAAGGGTTATATGAAAAAAAAAACCCTAAAAATGCATAAATAAATACTTAGACATCACAATAATTTTCTTAAGAAGAAAGTGAAGGGGTTTTTTAGCGTGCCTACCTCCTGTTACCCTATATATTAGGTATACTAATATTTTAATATATTGGGTATTATTTTAAAAAAAAGAATAAAATTATCCTATATATTAGGTATACTACATATAATCCTTTTTTTAATAATATTGCGGTTATTGCCCAGGGCGGATCTGCAGTGGTGCACGGGGTTACACCGGTAACTACTAAATTTTTTCCTATTAATTTAAAAAAAAAAAAAATTTAGTATGCACCTATAAAAAATGAGTGTATTATTGTTACAGTTCATAAATTCAATCAAAAGTTACCGAGCCTAAGTTGGTTTAAATTGCAAGGTAAAGTTTATCTCTTTAAATAGGTCTCGAGTTCAACTCTTTCTCTCAATAATTTTCTTTTTCATTTTTATGTTCTGTTTTCTTTTTATTTTTTAGTTTTACATTAAGTTTTCATTTTATCGTACCATTTCTTACTAGTCTCTTCATGTAGTTTCTTCCATGCACATTATCCACATATATGTACATATGCATTACACATGTTTCAATCTTGTTCGTTTGAGATTTTTTTTAAACCCTTGGATGACATATTTACTTATTTAGTATCCACAATATATAAATTCAAATACTAAGACCAATAAATAGTTGGTGTCAAGTTACTAATAAATAGTTGGTGTCAGGTTACCTCATAGGTAAAATACATAAAGTTTCTATTTAAAAAATTAATAACTTGACTTAAAAAAATCAATATTTCATTATATTGTACAATGAATAGTTGCTACCTAAGTCCCCTAATTAGTTTTATTATTGTTTTTCATAGTTTCAAAAGAAAATATAATTAAACATAATCATTTCATTTTAGAAAAATCTTTAGAAAAATCTCAATATTTTAGGTTAGTTTACCAAATAATTTTAAATTATTTTTTTTTACAAAAAAGTTGTAAAAACTGGTTAAAGGTTGCATTATGACATTTTCTCATGGTTCAATCGGTAACAAATTAATTTGTGACTATTTCCTAAATAGACCCAAAATATTGAAACTTTTATGGCAAAACAGTTATTTTTATTTTTATTTTTTATTGAAAAATCAAATAAATATATTATTCTTTAAATTTGTTATTATTAAATAAATGCATATATAAATATATTTTAAATACATATTTATACATATAAAAATGTATTTATATGTAAAAATATACATATAAATTTAATAAATACATATGAAAAACATATTTATATATTAAAAACGTTTTTAAAGTCTTTTTTTATTTAAATGTATTTATAGGTTGTTGACAAAAGAACTAGATTATGATAGAACATATCCATCTAACCATCATAGTGAATTAATTTATGTGCCACACCTACTATGAAATCCTGTGTCCGCCCCTGGTTATTACATGATAGGTTTGTACTTGGTTACAACTTAAAATAATAGTATAGATATACACGGATTAATGGAAGATAAACAAGGAAATATGCAGTTGTGATTAATTTAGAGGCATTATCACTTATATCTTTCCAGAATCATATCCCTACATGCATGGTTCGTAACTATATATTATATATAATCACCGTTGATATTAAAAGAAGGCCGCAGCTGGTTAAGAGGATGAATTAGCAGAAGGGGCAGTGGTGCTCAAAGGCGGTGACGTTTCTAGTGGGAGTTTTCTTTAGTCAATTTGAGGTATATATAATTACTTCGGCTCTAGACTTTTCGTGTTTATATATGTGTTTGTTTTGTATTGCAAGTTAGGATTAGATTGACGTAGCTAGCAGCTTGATTCGACCATGATCATAAAACTGATGAATTTATTATATATTTGAGGGCTTAAGATTTCTATAATGATGGACGACCCAAAAATCGATTTTTGTAGTGTCTTTGTAAGCATCACATTCACTCTCAAACAATTGTTTCTGGAAGTGGATAGTAGCATTTGTTAGTTTTAATATTTACTGTTAACAAAATTATTAGACAAAGAGAAGCACAAAACAAGTTCAATGGGAGAATATTCATCCAGTGATGTCTTATGAGAAAAGTAGCTGGGTCATAAGGAAGTTTTTTTTTCGAATTTTTTCTTGTAAGTTTAAATTAAAGCACTCAAAAAGATATACAGAAGGACCAGGATTATATCAGGTTACATTAAAATTAGTAATTCATTGATAATTGTGAAAAGTATGATTTTTCAACTCTATTTTTATATAGTGAAGCTGATCAGGGACGATGGGAAATGTTGCCGAAAAGAGTGCAAATTCAGTTCAACTGAAAGTATTTATTGATGAAAAGAAGAAAAAGGTGATGTTTGCAGAAGCTGAGGAAGACTTTGTGGAAATCCTCTTCAGTTTTCTCACTTTGCCTCTTGGAAGAATCGCAAGCCTCAACTCCAAGGATATAAAAGTTGGAAGCTTGACTTCTCTATATGAAAGTGTCCAAAATTTAAATAAAAAACTTTTCTTTAAATACTGGTATAAGGATTGCCTACTTAATCCAATGAATTCATCTGCTAATGTTTGCGAGAAGCTTAAAGTAAATCTAAATGGAACAAAGTCAATCCCTTATCAGCCTGATGCAATCCTTTTCAAAAAGAAGGGTAGATTCGTCATTACAGACGATCTCAATATCCTACCTCTCGTGATGGACACAAGCATTGCACTCCTTAATTCTCTTGGTGTTGAATCCATTGATTTATTACATGAAAAAACTATATATTTTGGCTTAAAAGAGGTATATATGCTTTTGGTTTTGGTTATATATATATATCAACATTTATCGTTAATTTTATATAATATCGCTTTCATATTATTTTTATTTCAGTTCTCGCATCTACTCAAGTGGTCATTACTGACAAATAATCCTTTGACAAACCTGGTGTTTGGGGGAAGGAAGTCATGTTCATCATTGTCCACATACTCTACACCATGTAATTATTCACCTTTCATGTCGGGTAACTTTACCCAGACAACAGTAAAATTACTTTTACAAAAATCGAAGAAGAAGGTATTATGTGCACAAGTGGAGAATCGTTTTGTGGAACTTCTTTTTAGCTTCCTAACAATCCCGTTGGGTGCGTATGAACTTTTAACAAAGGATATTGCTTCATCTCCAATATTGGGTATAAGTAATCTTTACAATAGTATTTCAAGTTTGGGAGAAAGAAAATTCTTGAAATCTGAGGATGTGAAGAGCATGTTACTTTGTCCCAAATTAGCAACTAATTACCTTTGTGTCACTGACTTGCTTCCGATTTATGAAGATAATATACGCCCAGGTCGATTCCTTAAAGAACAAGCAACATTCATAGTTTCTGATGATTTGAAAGTAACAGCTTCTCAATCGATAGCTACAATTTCAAACTTTAATGCACCTGGTGTCCCTATTCCCGATATGGAGTTTCTTGATCTATACATTGGTGAAGAAGAGGTAATTAAGCTAGCTTTGGGTAATTAATTTAATTTAAACACTTTGCATGACACCATTTAAGTTGATTATGTAGGCGCTTTTACTTCTCAAGGTATCTCTAATGTCGACATCTGCTTTAACTGATTGGCTAAGGGTATTACAATATAGGAAGAAACCAAAGGTAAAATCATCACTTGAATCCCTTTTACAATTTATTTTAGGCAAAATACACCTATTATGGTTGTTGATAATGATAGTTTTCTGTCTCAGGGTCATGTGCCAAAATTTGCTTTCGCTGAAGATGGTGGAAGAGACTCAGAAGAAGTTGATTTTACGTCAAAAGTGAAAAATTATAATGATACATCATACATGATGTTACATTAGATTTTTGGATTTATAGTTTCTGTTTTAGCTTATTACTCGTATTTTTAAACTTTTTATGACTTGTGAAACGCATGAACGATTTTTTGTCGTATTGATCATCTACATTCTCTTTATACATGGTTTTAGAAGTTTTTTGTGGATAAAGAGGGCAACATGTGGTAAATTTATTAGAAATAGAGCATTACAAACAACATTTTATGTCTGAAATAGCAGACAAGTAAAGTTTTTTGCTATTTATGACTTTCCGTATCTCATTTTTTCGTTATACTTTGATGCAGATCCCTGATATTCCAAACACCTAAATTGATAATCATGATAAAACAGGGGAAGAGTGTTTTCCTCCATCTTGACAACATGAGAAATTTCCCCTCTTGACCTTTATCATTTCCATCTTCAAGAGTATTGGTTTGCATATCTACACTAATAATATTTGAAATCAAACATTGATTAGAAATCTTTATGTTAGAGGCATCCCTAAGGACATCCCCATCAAAAATTTCTGAGTTAAATTGAAGACTTCAAATCTATTAACAGACAATTGATTTTTCTTCAAATTGTTCACTTCCAAAATTCATTTTCCTTTTGGACTTTTCAGAATTTTTTCCTTTGACAAAATCATTCAAAATGTCGATAATCAACCAACCAGAGGGTATTATGCTATTGGAGATCGTTTATTGACCATATATGGGTCCTTATCTTTACCTTATTTTCTCCTATTTTTCCTAGGTTTTCTTGCTTCCCTGTATATATTTATTCCTTGAACGCTTTTGGATTGAATTAAGAAAATTAATGAAATACCAATTATCTTGGCTGCTCTCTGTTATCAAACTCAATATGGTATTAGAGCAGTTCTCATCGATCATATTCTAAACTCACCAACCCAAATCTCGATCAGTTCTATCCGCATCATGACAGGAGAAAAAGGCAGCGCCAGTGGAAACAAGGATGAAGATGGTCCCAACGTGAACTCAACCTATTACGTTCATGCCTCGGACTACCCAAAACAACTACACGTAAACGATCTTCTTAACGATCACAACTACACAGATTGGTCTCAAGAGATGATGAATTTCTTGTTCGCCAAAAACAAGGTAGGATTTGTTGATGGCACGATCAAAAAACCCGACAAAGAAACACCTAACTATACGCCTTGGATGCGTTGTGATGCCATGGTAAAAGGGTGGCTCACAGCAGCCATGGAAAAGGAGATAAGAAGCAGTGTCAAGTACGCTGGAACGGCTTATGAAATCTGGTCCGATCTACAGGAAAGATTTGGAAAAGAAAGTGCTCCTAGAGCCTATGAGTTAAAACTTGCCCTAACCACAACACAACAATCTGGAACCTCTGTTTCAGCCTACTACACTAAACTCCGCAGCCTTTGGGATGAAGTTGGTTCTGTAATGCCCACGCCCCAGTGCATCTGTAATAAGTGCAATTGTGACATCGGGAAACGACTAAGCGAAGCAAAGGAGAAAGAGAGGCTCTACGAATTCCTCATGGGACTAGACAGCGACTTCACAGTAATCAGAACATAGATCTTGGCTACCAAACCTATTCCTACTTTGAGCAATGCTTATCATATGGTAGCCGAGGATGAGAGACAAAGAACCATTTGCTCAGACAGGAAACCAACGAGTGAAGCCATCGCCTTCAAGGCCTCCTTCCAGAACCGAAAAGAAACCAATGGAAGACAAGATGTTGTGAAACGAGACAAAAGTAGTTCAAGAGATGGGAAACGCAGTGACATGGTGCAAAACTGCACTGTTTGTGGGAGAGACGGACACAACAAAGAAGGATGCTTCAAGGTGATTGGGTATCCTGAATGGTGGCCAGGCAACCAAGTGAAGCGTGATGGAAACAAAGCTGCCTATGCAGAGAACAATTCAAGTCCTATCCCGGGACTTTCAAAGGAGCAATACTAGTTGTTCCTAAAGACTTTCAAACAAGATAATGACAACCAAAGGAGTGAGAAACCACGTGTTGCGAACCTCGCAGGTAAACAGGAAGATCATGACGAGTGGGTGGTGGACTCAGGAGCCACATAACACATAACTTACAATCCGAATTGTCTTTATAACAGAACTGAAGCCAAGTTTGAAGCACCTGTTACTGTCGCTAATGGTATCAAGGTTCCTGTCAAAGGAAAAGGTGAATGTACCCTCACAGGGGGTACTAAGATCAAAGACGTGCTTTATGTCCCGGATTTTAATTGCAATTTGTTATCTGTTGGACAATTATCCAACGATTTACAATGTGTTGTCTCATTCTTCCTCGATTTTTGTGTCATGCAGAACCTTTCCACGAGAGGCTTGATTGGTGTGGGTAAACGCGAGAAGGGTCTTTATCGGATGGGCATGGTCAGAACTAAGAGAAAGGCTATGGCTGTTACACATGATACATGGCACAGAAGATTAGGACATGCTTCCGCCACAAAACTTAACAAGATTAGTTTTCTTAAAAATATTATTTTAAATGATGTGTGTGATTCCTCTTCAAGGGCTAAACATACCAAGTCTTCTTTTTCAAGTAGTGTTACTAAAACCAAGGATTGTTTTGATTTAATGCATTGTGATATTTGGGGTGCTTATCGTACACCTTTCTCCACCGGGGCACGATATTTTTTGACCATTGTAGATGATTATAGTAGATCTGTTTGGTTGTTTCTGTTAAAGTTTAAGCATGAAGCAAGTAGTCATTTAAAGTCATTTCACAAAATGATTCAAACGCAATTTGGCAAAGATATTAAAAGAATTAGGTGTGACAATGGGGGAGAATTTACATCGAACGAAATGTTGTCTTTCTACCAAGAAAACGGCATTTTACTTGAGACTACTTGCATCCATACGCCTCAACAGAACGGAGTTGTTGAAAGAAAGCATCGACACCTTCTCGAGATGGCTAGGGCCTTACGATTTGAGGCAAAACTCCCTAAGCAATTCTGGGGAGAATGTGTCTTGACTGCAACTCATATCATTAACCGGTTACCATCCAAGGTAATCAATGATAAATCTCCTTTCGAGCTACTTCACAAAGAAAAGTCGGACTATGACTTCATGAGAGTTTTTGGATGTCTTGTTTACTACCGGAACACTAACCACGGTGGAGACAAGTTCGAAACAAGAGGTAGGCCGGGAGTTTTCTTGGGTTACCCACCCGGGACAAAGGGTTACAAGATTTACGATCTAGAATACAAGAAAGTTATTGTATCTAGAGACACCAAATTTTGTGAAGATATTTTCCCTTTTAAGGAGGTTAGTCCTAATCCCCTACATGAGGATTTATTTGAACAGATTGAAGATCCCATTGGAATTAAAAATATCGAAGCAGACTGTGAGAACAATGAAGAAATAAATGATGGGTCTATTGAAATGAATAGATCATCACAGGAATATAGTCAAACAAATGAAGTGCAAGAAGACTTGGATCATGACTCAAATATTCAAACACCTCATTTCGAAAACAATAGGGAAACCGTTTTTGCGCAGGAACATGCTAAAAGAACCAAAACACAGCCGGCTCATCTCAAAGACTTTCATGTTGACCTGCCTTCATCGATAGACCACTCGAGGCCCGTTTTCAATCAAGACCCCTCCACGGTACATCCTATTTCTAACTTTGACTCATATGATAATTTTTCTAATTCTCACAAAAGCTTCTTAGCGGCCATCGAATCCAACGATGAACCAAAGAACTTTAATCAAGCCATGCAGGATGAAAAGTGGAGAGATGCTATGAAAAAGGAGATCCAAGCCCTTGAAGAAAATGGAACTTGGACTCTTGAAAATTTGCCTAAAGGAAAGCGTGCCATAGACTCAAAATGGGTGTACAAGGTTAAATACAAACCCAATGGTGAAGTTGAACGATACAAGGCTCGGCTTGTAGCAAAGGGATTTACACAACAAGAAGGGGTTGATTATCATGACACATTTGCTCCAGTGGCAAAGTTGGTCACGGTTAGGACCCTTTTAGCCGTAGCTACCAAGAAAAACTGGCTCATTAGCCAACTTGACGTTAATAATGCCTTCCTACATGGAGATCTTAATGAGGAAGTCTATATGAAGATTCCACAAGGTTTCGCTAAAGAAAACGAAACAAGAGTTTGTAGATTAAGAAAGTCTCTTTATGGGCTCAAACAGGCATCCCGCAACTGGTACCAAAAATTCACTGCCTCCCTCATTGATCTCGGTTTTAAATGGTGCAAGGCCGATTACTCCCTCTTCATCTACAAACAAAACAACAATTTCGTTGCAGCTTTGATATATGTAGATGATGTCATAATTGTTGGAAATGACAAAGACAAGATTGATTTTGTAAAGGCTGATTTGGATAGACGATTCAACATAAAAGATTTAGGGACTCTCAGCTACTTTCTTGGTATAGAGGTAATACGGACTTCAAAGGGAATGTTTTTGAGTCAAAGAAAGTATACTTTGAATATTCTTGAAGATTGCGGTTTTCAAGGGTGTCGCCCTAGCTCATTTCCTATCGATCCTAACTTAAAGCTCGATAAAGGAGAGAAGGAACCAAAGGTTGATAGCAGTCAATATCGAAGAATGGTTGGCCGACTTCTCTATTTACAAGCTACTCGTCCGGACATCACATATGTTGTGAATGTCTTAAGTCAATTTGTTGCAGATCCTAGACAAAACCACCTTGATGCAGCTCATCATGTCTTACGATATCTTAAAGCCACTCCTGGACAAGGGATTCTTCTTCCTCATGGTGGAGGCTATAATCTCACAACATACAGCGATTCCGATTGGCTTGGCTGCCCATTTTCTAAACGATCTAGGACTGGTTATTCTCTTAGGGGGAGCTCCTATTTCGTGGAAAACAAAAAAACAGGCTGTCGTTTCGCGCTCATCTGCCGAGGCGGAATATCGCTCAATGGCATACACCGTCAGTGAACTCTTATGGATGCGTTGGCTTCTAAGAGAACTCGATGTTACCATTGACGGACCAACTCCTTTGTTTTGTGATAACCAGGCCGCTAGACACATCGCCAACAACCCGGTTTTCCACGAAAGAACCAAACACGTAGAGATGGATTGCTACTTCGTTCGTGAAAGAGTTGAAAGTGAGGAAGTGAGTGTTCTTCCCATCTCTTCGAAAATGCAGATAGCTGATTTATTTACAAAAGGACTGAGAGCTCCTCAACTTAATCTTCTTCTTGGCAAGCTGAACGTTCTTAACATCCACGCTCCAGCTTGAGAGGGAGTATTGGAGATCGTTTATTGACCATATATGGGTCCTTATCTTTACCTTATTTTCTCCTATTTTTCCTAGGTTTTCTTGCTTCCCTGTATATATTTATTCCTTGAACGCTTTTGGATTGAATTAAGAAAATTAATGAAATACCAATTATCTTGGCTGCTCTCTGTTATCAAACTCAATATATGCTTGCTTAATGCTGTTGTCATTCCCTTTAACTCCTGTAACTTTGCTTAAATCTTCTTCTTGATTTCCTTTTTTAATTGCCCCCCGCAGCAAACTTTGAAATTATAACTTTAATCCCCATATTCTCATTGTTCTTCTGACTTTTCCAATCTTTCTATTTCTTGTTATTTTGATTTGCCCTTTGATTATGAAAGTATTTAAATACTTGGTTCATTCTCCATAAGCTAGAGAGTTCGAATATTGAGCTCATGATGTTCTCATCATAGGCCTCATCTAAATCAAGCAAACTAAAACACAAACAACAACGTTAATATGTTTAAAAAAAATAGGTCCCACCGTATTATATATACATACTAATTTACAATGACCACTTGAACAGTACATTTCTGTCATTGGATGAATTTTTTTTTCTATTTTTCTTTGTTGACTCTCTTTTTCTAGATTATTTTTTTATTTGGGAACGTGTTGTGTTACGTGTTTTTTTTCTGTATACACCGCTTCAACACGTGTTCCTCATCGGCTCAACCATCAACTTAGTTTAATCCCTCCACTCCTCGATATTTCCCAATGTTTTAAAACCCGGGTCAACCCGGCCGGTTGAACCGGTTGGACCGTGACCCGGTGTAGAAGGCGGGTCAATTGAGACCGGTTTTTTGTAAAAATACGAACCGGATCGAACCGGCCGGGTTTTCCCTAAACCGCGGTTCGACCGCTTATATCGAATCGGTTAAAACCGGATTGACCCGTTTTAATAGGGTTTGGATAGTTGGATACAAGTATCGAATGCCAAAACAACAAGCCGTTTGCGGTTTCTTTAATGTTTTTCAATGTTTAGACTTTGTGGACATCAAATTATTGGTTTTATATGTTTATGGTTTATGCATGAAAGTAAAAATATATAAAAATAGAAAAAAATCATAAACCGGGTTGACCCAACGGTTCAACCGGTTGACCCATGAACCGGTCATCACACCGGGTCAACTAAAAACCCGGGTTTTAAAACATTGATATTTCCTCCACCGCCTCACACCACCTGCTCTACTTTCCACCGATTATGGTGACGGGAACAAAAAAAGGAGGGTATCCGCCAATGGTGACGGTCTTGAGGTCACCATTTACAGATCTAAAGGCGCCCTGGTATTTTTACAACATTCATCGATTGTAAATAGAGGGTACATCCCGAAAGTAGGTATGCATCAGTTGTATGCATCTTTAGCATAACAAAGAAACCATATCGGATCCCGCTTCAATTACCGTTGATTTTCGTCTCTCACTGCCTTCGAGCATCCACTGCCGACTTTGTAAGCAGCACCTTCTTGCCCTTAGCATCACCATTGCTTTCAGTTTCAAGCCTTAAACCGTACTCTCTGCGCTTCTGGTAGGAGAAAGAGGGTCGGAGTCCGAAGAAGGTGCATGTCGTGAAGCAGGAAACACAACTTACGTGGATGATCTGCCGAATCAAACAGGTAAATCCCACCGACCTTATTGCATCATCTTTTCATTTGTAGACCCCTCATACTTCAGATGGTTCGTCATGTTAGTGTTCCCGATTTTTGGTGGCCATATGAACTTAATTTGTATTTAGGGTTTATGCATTAATTTTTCTAGGCGTTTTCAGTCACTTGTGCAGTTGTGCCTGTTAATCAATATTTGTATAGAACTGCACTTCCAAGTTGAAATTTATTATAATATATTAATTTTAAGATTGGTTATATTTGTATGTGTCTGAATTTGAAAACTCACAAAAAAAATTGTAACTTTAGATGCATATCACGTGTTTGATGAAATGTCTAAATGAAAAAAAAAATTAATTGGATGCAGATACAACCACTTCAAGACATATTAGATGAAATGGTAGAAAACTTATTTGGACTAAAGACTAAAAATTAATGTTTGATTTTCAGCTTAAAGGTTGTGAGGCAGTGAACATGATGGAGGAATGGTCGCCGAAGTTCCCAAGAAAGTAACATCTTCTGTTTTCCTATCAAGTAAGGGGTATTGATTTTTTCATTTGCATCTTTGATTTTTTTTCTTCAATATCCTCCACTTTTCTTGGTTGCCTTTAAAACACAATATGACCTTAATTTTTAGAACTACATACAATTGGA
Source organism: Lactuca serriola (assembly GCF_051521515.1). Lineage (NCBI taxonomy): Eukaryota > Viridiplantae > Streptophyta > Magnoliopsida > Asterales > Asteraceae > Lactuca > Lactuca serriola. The sequence continues at coordinate 40,901,506 of NC_136416.1, forward strand.
TATTGATACACATTTTACTCTTCATGTTCAAGCAGTTGCATGTTAGATGTTTCCTGAAATGGCTGACTGAAGCTATCTTTCATGTTTTACCACTACTCATGACAACAAGTATTATTTTGTCTGAAATTCCATTTCTTTTAACTTCACCCTTATCTATTTTTTTCTTATAAAATTGTTTTAATTTTATTTAGGCAAAAGATTTTGAATTTGTTTTACAGTGATATATTTGGTTTCTCACAGTAAATCATGGTGCTTCAGCCCAAGTAATAGACAATAGACAGCTTCAGGTATTCCTTATATTGGGTAAGTTACTTCTATTCATAGGTAATGATATATATATATATATATATATATATATATATATATATTCTAATTGTGCGTTGAAAGTGTTTGTTGAAATGTCATGTTTACAAGGAACATATTAACCAACTAAATGGGGTTCCTGTATTACTAAATATCTCATGAAATTAGTAGAATTGTTACAAACTGATTTGGGTTTTTAAGTGAAAATACTTGGAAACTGATTTCAAATTATAAGTTGCAATGTTGAAGCTGTGCAACTTCATAAAATGAGGTTACTGGAAAAAATGATATTATTGTATCAACATTGAAGTAAGTATCTATACCTTCTTTCTTAAAATTTCTATAGTTGGTCTCTAGGTTTTTATTAATTTAGTCCATCTTCATCTAGCCATTAATTATGTTTCATTTGGTAAATTTGATCTTTTCTTTGTATTACTGTCACGCTCATTCTTGACGTTACAGGTAAACTCATCGTATTATTAATTATTTGTTTTGATTTTTAATTGTATCAAAATCAAATTATGTGATTTATTTTTTTGTATTTACTTTTAGATATTGCAAGCAATTCGTTCTCCTAAAGCTCAGTTCCAGTGAGTACCACAAGCCCAGAAAGGTACATTCACAAACTTATCATAAGCTATTTTAAATCATATTTCAAGAAATAACAGATTTATTTATTTATCATATAAGATAAGAATGGAAAAAAATAAACTTGGTATATGATGTGGCAGGCAATCGGTGGGAGGACTTTACTACCTTTCATATCTAGACACAAACATTCTTGTGGGTCGAGATGTGGGAGGTGGTGGTCTATTTGTATTTACTCTAGCTCAAAACTTCGTGTAATTTACCCATTTGCCCATTGTAATTTGTATCACATAACTTATTCTTATTATGATTGTACCGTTATATTTCATTTTGCAAATACAAAATGGAAATTAGATTTTTTGATGTTTACGTTAAATATAACATAATATAGTTAGTTATGCCCTCAAGGATTCGATGTTACTGGAAAACCTATTGTAAGCCCTGTTTCCTTTTTTCCTTGAATTCCAAAACTAATCTTTTTATCTGGAATTTCAATCACATACATTTTACGATTTTGGCAATTCCGACGGAATCGGAATATGAGATCTCATTCCATGATTGCCAAGTGGACAAAATTTAGTTGCATTCTTCCTTAAAGACCAAAATACCCTCGACATATGTTATATTGAAATAAGTTCGGTTTGTATTCCATTATTTCCACACATAAATATAAATTACTTTTAAACTTGCTAGATTTTAGCTATATACTAGACAAGACTTGAATATAACCTTTTGATCCCCAAGGTTTTGATCATGAAACCAAAGTGAAAAATATTCGCAAATTCCTTCAAATTTCAACGTCGATGAAATATAATATCTAGATCAAATCAATTGCGTAACCAACCTCGCAATGCGGGATTCTTCCCTAGTTTATTACTAAAAAGTAAAAAGCCCTCCAAACATTTATATTTTTTACTAAAACCTCCTTCTTTAGCCCTCATTGATATTTTTTTACTAAAAAAACCAAAAATAAATTTAAATTTTCAAAATTATATATATATATATATATATATATATATATATATATTAATAATGGACCCTGAATAGATTTGATTATAGATCCGTCACTCTATTCACAGCCCGCAAAATTCATGGTTATTTCTAGAAAACCCTTATTTTTGTTCTTTTTTGCTCTAAATCTAAGAAAGAACTTATGAATATTAGTTTAGTTTGTCATTTTCACTTTTCAAAATTGTCAATAATTACATAATGTTTATGATAAAAGAAATTGTTAATTGAAGTTAGTGAAAATATTATATAAGAAAATATTTAAAAAAAAATAGATAACTAATTGTACGCTTAAATATAAAAGATTGATAAAAATGACCAAAAAACTATCATGTAGGATTGTTGAAAAAACATTTTAATATGTAAACTTCGGGGGAAAGGAAGAAGAAAAAAAAATCTCCCTCTGGCTTTTTATATAGTTGCTTATTATTTTAACGAAGAGTTGATATAATGAATAAATTTTTAATAATTTGACACTATATCACTATTCACTACAACGATTTCAAATTAAACGGCAAAATCAACAGCCAGGATTTTTATGCATATTTAACTAGTATTTACTTTGTTTTCTTTCTGACCATTTTCAGCCAATAGATGCGTTGGAGTATTCCTCACTGCAGGAATTGAATTTAAACAGAAGTCCTATTCTCATGATACCAACCACTGAGGGTTGAATTATTATTTAGAATATATATATATATATATATATATATATATATATATATATATATATATATATATATATATATATATATATATATATAAGAAATACATAATTTAGTAATACTCCTTTCTTATTGAAACATAGTAGAGAAATATAGCAGATCAAAAATAATATCATATTATCATCAAGATTTTGATTTTGATTTTCCTTTCTCCAATTTGTAGGATTTTTATATTACATAGCATCATTTTGGGTGTGTAAAATTGTGGTTTGTTCCAAATTCCAATGAGAAGCCAACTTTGGTTTCAGAATCTGTTGATAATTGGGTTTTACCTGATCTTGTTTGAGGTTAGTTCCAAACTAGTTTCTGGGCACTGTCAAAACAACCAGCAACCGGTTTTGATCCGATTAAAGAATGAATTACAGTTCAATTCTTTGTTATCATCAAAATTAGATTCTTGGGACCCAAATGCAGCAGATTGCTGCACCTGGATATATAGGTGTTACTTGCAGTGCTGGGGTGTTGTCATCCACCTAGATTTAAGCAACGAGACAAAAAATAAAATATTAAAATGTAAATAATAAATATTTTTTAAAATAAAATTTTGAAATAAGGAATAAAGAAACATATTAATTGCAATTTAGTATAATATTTATTACATTTAACTTTTACATATATATATATATATATATATATATATATATATATATATATATATATATATATATATATATATATATATATATATATATGGATAAGTATTATGCAGTTTTTTAATTTTAAAAATTGAAAAAAACCATAAATTGACATGTGGATATTATTTATTAAAAAAATATCAGAAAATGACAAGTATCAAAATTAATTAGAAATTGACATGTGGTAAAATTATCTTCATTTATTATAGTAGATTGTGTTCCATACATAAGATAAAATAAACAACATAGTGAATTTAAGACTAAAAAACTAAAATATTATTCAATGTAGATCTGAAAGTCAACATTGTTATCGGTTCAGATAAAACCACCCACAAGGAAAAGCATAATTCAGTTTATAATTTAATGAATGTACTATGTGATTCCATACATTTAAAAAACTTGAACCATAAATATATCTAAAAACTCTTATGAAAAGCGTAATCCAGTTTATAATTTCAATTAAGAAAATAACATAATTTTTATGGAATATAGGATTAATGTCGTAAATGGATACAAATATATTTGTTTTATACAAATCATCATTGTTTTTAAAAGTACAATCAGCTCATATTTTGAAGTTATTTTTCAAAAAAATGGTGATTTCTAAAATGTATTTTTTTTTGTGTAATTATATATTTAACATTCATTTCTAATCTTCATATATTTATTTTTTTTTGTTTTATTTTCTTATTTAACCATTGTAATTTGAAAGTACAATGGTTTAATAAGAAAATAAAACATTATTTTTTTTTTGAAAATATGAATTAAAAAAGAAAGTATGATGCTATATTTGAAAGTACAATGCTTAAATAAGAAAAGAACATAATTTTTTGTGAAAATAATAATTAAAAATTAAAGAATGATGCCATATTTGAAACTACATATATAAGAAAAATAAAATAATTTTTATTGAAAATGGATACAAATATATTTGTTTTATACATATCATCATTTTAAAAGTACAACCAGAATTGTATTTTGTGAAGAAAAAAGTTCATGTTCATATTTTCATGTTATTTTTTTCAAAAAAACGGTGATTTGTGAAATGCACTTTTTTTTGTTTGTCTAATTATATATTTAACATTCATTTCTAAATCTTCATTTTTTAATTTTTTTGGTTTATTTCTTATTTAACCATCGTACTTTGAAATTACAATGGTTTAATAAGAAAAAAAAAACATAATTTTTTTTCAAAGTATGGATTAAAAATGAAAGTATACTGCTATATTTGAAAGTATAGTGCTTTAATAAGAAAATAACAGAATTTTTATTGAAAATCAGTACAATGCTATTATTCTCAAAGATGAATTACCATTTTGCCTCCAGCCCCACTTATACTTTTCTTTAAAATATGACAATTGTAAAATGACCATTACCCCCCCCCCCCCCTTATGGATATGTTTAATAATTACCATCATCGCAAACTAAACATTTGAGATGTTAAATTTCAGACATGGACCCTTATATTCCAAAAAATAGCTTTCATGACTAAGTGCTTAAGCTATTAAGCACTTTAATGGGTTCAAAATATGATTAAAAGTGTGTATCAGACAAGATACAACAACACCAAAACATTTCAATACAAATGGGGGGAGGGGTAAAATGGTCCAAAATCAAAAATGATGCAGGAAGGGTAAAATGGTCTAAAATTAATAAAATCAATTATGAATTTGTTATAATTGAAAAAAAAATAATACATGTGTTTTTCTTCTTAAAGAACATTGTTGATAATGGTAATAAAAATATGAGTCATTAAAGATAAATCAAGAACTAATAGTCTGTATCCAAAACAATATATAAAATTTCTAACAAAAATACTTACAACCTTTGTAACAACCATTTATATATTTGTTTAAAATATGACAATTGTCGAATGACAATTGTCGTTTCCAAACACCACATGACGGGGATATTCCTCGAGGTTGGTTTCATATAGAAAACGTATAGAAAATTCACTGTAAATTAATTTCCGAACTTCATATTATTGGTGGTTGTTAATCTTGAACCGCCTCATTCTTCATTCTTCATCGATCCATCATTTGGAATTGTTGATTCTAAACAACAACAAATATAATTCCTCACTTTAAAATCGATAAATCAACAACGAAGATATGAGGAATTTGAAATATTGACCAAATCATACGAGAAATTTGAAGAAAACAACATACCGAGATGGTAGTTGAAGAATGTGGGGGTGAAGGTGCCCATGCTTTGTGGAGTTGCAGAGTTGAATACAACCTGAAAAGAAGAGAAGGTTGTGTTGGTTCGGCAGCTGAGAGAGATTTACATGTTTAAGAAATCCATCCATGGGGATTCAGAGCAGAAGATCGAGGGTCTAACCTATACCACGATTCAAACGCCCTATATATGGATTTGGGGAAGAATTCGTCGTCATTAATCTTGTTTTATACTTCATCCAGCACCATCGATCTTCATATGTTCTACTTCCCTGCAATAAATCGAAAAGAAAAGAGTCAATAATCAGAGAGGAAAACTATATGCAAAAGAATTGATACATCTGATTGTGGATTGACTTTTGGTAAAATGACTTGTAAGGGTAACGAAGTATCAGCATTATACAAAAAATATCATTATACTTTTTTTTATATACATATCGCCAACCAACTATAAAGTTTGTACACATATGACCATTAAACTTTACCTTTATTCAAAAAAATACCATTGCATTACCGGTGATAGTAGGTCAACCGTCACGTGCCATGTCACGTGGTTGCTGACATGGATTTTACTGTTTATTATTTACACATTATACCATTAAACTTTTTTTGCACACATTATACCATTAAACTTTTTCTTGTACATATTTTACCATTAAACTTTTTTGTACACATTTTGCCATTAATTTTATATAATTTATTAAAAAAATAACATTTCAAAAAAATACATGTTATTACATAAAAATGGGTTTTCCATCATTGTTACTCCCTGATTTCGTAACGATTAGGAGAGAGGGTTCATTTTTACAACGATTCTAAGCACTCCCTTTTGCAACAACATCTTACATTTATGTTGGTCATACATCGATTGAAAACCAAAAGGTTTGAACTTGAGGCTTCCCTATAGAGTGCCTAAGAAATAATAAACTCTTCATTATTTTAGCTAAACTTTAATAAACTTACCTTTATAAGTCATTTTCCTATCGGTAAATAATAATATAACTTTAATGCATATTTCTAATCAAGAAGGGAGAGCGTGTGTGTGTGTGTGTGTGGGGGGGGGGGGGGGGGGGGGGTAAACAACATATGGTTTTCAGTCAATGTATGACCAACATAAATGTACGATGTTGCAAAATGGAGTATTTAGTATCATTTTCAAAAACGAACCCTCTCCCCCAAACCTTACAAAATCAAGGAGTAACAATGATGGAAAACCCATTTTGATGTAATAATATGTATTTTTTGAAATGTTATTTTATTTGAATAAATTATATAAGATTAATGGTAAAATGAGTACAAAAAAATTTAATGGTAAAATATGTACAAGAAAAAGTTTAATGGTATAATGTGTACAAAAAAAGTTTAATGGTATAATGTGTACATAATAAACAGTAAAATCCATGTCAGCAACCACTTGACATGACACGTTGCGGTTGACCTACTATCACCGGTAACGTAATGGTATTTTTTGAACAAAGGTAAAGTTTAATGGTCGTATGTGTACAAACTTTCTAGTTGGTTGGTGATATGTATACAAAAAAAAAGTTTAATGGTATTTTTTGTATAATGTTGATACTTCATTACCCTTACAGGGAAAATGACTTAAAAGCCCAATGAAGTTTACAAACCGTTCAAAAAACCCCAATCATGTTTTGCCTGTTCAAAAAAACCCAACAAATTTAACATTTTGTCTAAAAAGCCCAACTAAGTTACATTTTCCTGAAAGTCAAATAAGAGAAACAGATGACGTGACTTATTACCGTATCAAAAAAATGACTTGTTAGGCCAATGAAGTTTCCAAAACGCTTAAAAAACTCCAATCATGTTTTAACTGTTCAAAAAAAACCCAACGAACTTAAACAAAACAAAATTGGGATTTTTTGAACGGTTTGGAACTTTGTTGGCCTTTTTAGACAAAATGTTAAGTTCATTGGTTTTTTTTGAACAGACAAAACATGATTGGGGTTTTTTGAATTGTTTGGAAACTTCGTTGGGCTTTTAAGTCATTTTCCCTACCCTTACAAGTCATTTTCCCTTGACTTTTCCCACAACATCTTCAAATTTCTACATGAAAATTATACAGGAAACAATTAAATACTTATGAAATCGAAAATAGAAATGAACATTAACTTCAATTATACAATGGAATTGAATATGCAATGAAGTACAAATCAAAGGAACCGATTAAAGAAATCGACATACTTTGACACTCACATACCAAAAAAAACCCTTTAAATTACTAATTAAGCTAACCCATTTTTCTACTTGTATCATGTTATACTAGGTGTGAGACTCGTATATTATACGGGTTAATTTAAAAAAAAAATAGATATAAACATTAAAGTGTAAGTAGTAAATACTTTTTAATGTAAAACTTTAAAATAAGAAAGGAAGAAATGTGTTCATTGCAATTTAATTTCATATATATTATATTTAATACTTTACATATATAAGTATATGACTTTAATTTTAAAATTGAAACAAATCAGAAATTGACAAGTGGATAACATTTATTTAAAAAATACCACAAAATGACAAGTGTCAAAACTCATGAAAGATTGAAAAATGACAAATTTATTCTCATTTATTAGGGAGAATTTGATACCCTCGATATATATTATTTACATAAATAAAATCATTTCCATACTAAAACTATTTCAACAGCTTCTTTTTTAATACTTTGAACTATGTAGTTTGAATATATAAACTCCTAACTTTTCAATTAAGAGAAATTAAATTGTTTCCTACTTTTTATGCCTACAAATGTTCCTACCCAATAAAATTATGACAAGTGTCACCATTCCATATTTTTTTAACTAACTCATTAAGGTTATATTAGGAATATATCAATTATAATTAAATTGAATGGTGATTTGTCATAATTTTAGTGGGTAAGAATAATTATAGGTATAAAAGGTAGGAGGTAATTTAATTTCTCTTCAATTAAAGACCTTCATCTAAACTATTATTATTTTTATAATATTAACTCACCAATTCTAACTACATAGTATTCTTATACGAGTATGCTCCAGCAACACTGATATATATATATATATATATATATATATATATATATATATATATATATATATATATATATATATATATATATATATTACATAAAGACTACAAGTGACAAACATGTTGTAAAAATCTCAACTTAAACATAAAATGCTATTGAAGAAATGAAGGAAATTTTGACCTATCATCTAGTAAGGTTAATCTGTTTTTTCTTAAAAAAAAAGTTTCTAAATGGTAAACACGCACACACCAAGCAAAGTTTACTCAACTTACTACATTCTCGAAATAATGATCTAACATTTTTCTCGAAGTCTTCTTTAAAGAAGCTATATTAATATCTTCGTTGAATTTCCTTTTCTAAAGAACTTCCAAAATGTTCTTTGGAGCTTCCAGATTTTTTTTCCTTCAATGAAAAAAATTAATGTGGAAGTTTAGATTGAAAACATACCTAGAAGTTCACATGTTCAATTGTTCAGATCAAAAACATGCATGCAAGTTCAATACAATAAAAGAAAAAAAAAGATATTTTAAATGTTGAAACTTAAAATACACCTGAATGTTCAGATCAAAAAGCCTGCAAAGTTCTTACCTATAGCTTTCAAAAATATTTAAAAGCCAATAGTTAAAAATACGCAACCAACAATAGAGGGAGATACATTTTTTGTTCATTCCGTGAACATATATGATCGAATAGTTATAGAATTACACAAATAGTTCAAAATGATCAAAACCTCTCGGACAAACAAATCCTTCAAATAAATGATGGAATTACACAAACTCCTGAACATATATGAGTGAATTATTTCATGTACCTCTACAAAAGCAGTATGGAATTCCATTAGTAGTCAATCCCAACAGGAAAAAGTTCTTTTTAAATGTTAATTGTTGGTCTATACACATAAAGTTGTAACTAAAGATCATAAAGTTATAAATGCCCTTCCATTAAACTTTTTGATAAAAAAATCTTACAACTCAAAAAGCTACAATCCATCCATACCCATTAAAGAACCTTTATGACCATACCTCTTACTTATCATATAAACTAGGCGATGCTCCTTATCTCATCACCTAACCCTAATATCTTCAGCCTCCATCCCTCCAAACCCTAGAAACAAAACCCTAGCCCCCATTTGAGTGGTTTTTGAGCTTTTGGTGGTATTTCATGTTTTTTGGTGTTCATAGAAGAAGAATGAACTTCTTGGAGAAGTGTGGGATTGCTTGAAGCTTTTGGATCCGGGGTTTTTGCATCTTGATCTACATTTTGGAGGTATAAAGTTTCTATCTTGGTGATCTTATATGTTAGATCTAGTTTATGGTGTATTTTGTGCATTTTGGAGTCTTTTTTGATAAAGATGGGTTTTTGATCTACTCCAGAAGTAATGGATGTTAGATCTAAACTCCACTAAGGTCCCTTGTTCATCAAAATGGAAACTTTATGAAAGATTTTGGTCCATGCATGTATTAAACTCTTATTAATTTCCTTTATTGGTTAAGACCTTACCTAGGGACCAGATCTATGTCTTGGACATCTTGTCTTAACACGTTAAGAGCAAAATGTGGGGTTTTGGATTCCTAACTAGTACGTTGGGCGTACAAGGAGGTACGCTCATCGTAATGCGAGGATTATGCATCAGGAAGTTGTACATTATGCATCATGGTCGAGTACGTGGGGCGTACTCCCCAGTTAGTCGTTTTGGGCTTTTGAGGTTTGGGCCATTGTTGGGTTTTCTTATTTTGGGCCTGATTGGGTCATTAGACTTCTTTTTGGGCTTTTGGTTAGTATCTTTTAGGCTTCTTTGGATTTTAGGCCCATAAAGGGTTTTGAGGGCTCAATTTGGAAAATTGGACCATAGTTAGTCCTTGGGTGTTTATGTTGGAATTTGGACCTTTGGAAAATTAGGCTTGGGCCTTGGGCCAAGTTATGGAAAAGGTAAAAAGGTCTTTTACCCTTGTTTGGACTCTCAGTGTAGGTCAGGATCCGATTTTCGATTGGATGATTATTTTGTTATTGGCAGTGCGGGGATTTTGTTAGCGGGCCAGTAGCCAGGGATTCTTTCTGCGAGATTCGACAGTGCGAGGTGAGTTGCCTCACTGTGTCTAGCTGGTCTAAGGCACCAATGTCGGCCCATGATTGTTATGTTAGGAGGCAAGATGTATGCATGACTCTTGCATTGGTTTTGTAGACTACATGTTTATCGGGTGAGGCCCGATTATGGGCGGGGCCTGATGAGTATATTGTATGCTAGTTATCAGTATGTGTTTTATGCTTACCGGGCAAGGCCGATGTCGGGGCGGGGATCGATGACTGTATGGTATGCTATTGTCTTTATAATTATCGCATGTGTTCGTGTGATTATATGTTCGTGTGATTATATGTTTGTATGATTATGTGTGTACTGGGCTGGCCCCGATGCCAGGCGGGGCCTAATGAATGACAAATATGTAATCCGAGTGGGGCTCGATGTCGGACAGGACCCGAGGTCGAGCGGGGCTCGATATCAGGCGCGGCTGAGGTAGGGCGGGGGATTAGTATATGTTGATATGTATGGTATGTGGTATATTGGGGGAACTCACTAAGCTTTATGCTTATGTTTATGGTTATGGTTTCAAGTTAGAGGTGGCAAAAATTAACACGACACGAACCCGACACGAAATAAACGGGTTTGGGTAAGATATTTCAACCAGTTTAAATAAACGGGTTGACACGACACGAAAATTAGGGTTGATAATTTCAACTAGAATATGACTCGAAAATGACCCGTTATATATATATATATATATATATATATATATATATATATATATATATATATATATATATATATATATATATATGCAAGTATTTTGAATTATTTAAATAAACTAGAGAGATACAAAATCAAAACCATAAGTAAAAGAAAGCCTTCGAATTAAATTGTTTTGTAATGTTGAAATGACTTAGCCATCTAGATCAAGACTTCATTTCAATTTTTCATTCACTCCCAAACTACCCGGTCTCTTTCACCACTCTCGCATCCTCATGACCTTTGTCATCCGCCTCCCCAACTCCCACTCTTTTAATTTTGTCATTTGAACTTGCTATGACTTCAACTATTCTGCCTTCAAAGTATTTGTTTTTCTTTTCTTCCTACCTAACTCCTACTCTTTCAACATGCTCAATCTTTTAACCTCACATGACACGACATATTTCGAGCTATAGCCCTAACCCGAAACCCGACACGAACTCGACACAAAAATAAACGGGTTGACACGACACGACACGTTAATTAAATGGGTCGGATTAGGGTCAAGCACTTTCAACCCGTTTAGTGTTTCGGCACGACACGAACCCGACACAACACGATTGACACCTCTATTTCAAGTACTTCCGGTTGGAAAAGGGAATGACCCGACTTGATCGCAGTGCATCCACCCGTGTTTCCGCATTATGAAGATTTTTGAATTTTAATCTGATAATTGTTTTCTTACAAAGCACTCTTAAATATTATGAAAAAGGGATATTGAATGATTAATTAAGATAATTATTGTTTTGGTTGGATTAAAAATGAAATTTTTTACTGCATAAATTTTCTGGATGTTACAAATATATGATTTTATTTATATAAATCACTTTATCATATTCGTATTGGGTAGTGATGGGTTTTGGGAAAAATAAAATAATGGGTTGGATAGTAAAGGGTTTTTGGGAATATAAAATAATGGTGAGAGGTCACACATTGTATTAAGGAAAAGAAAAGATGTTCATTCGGGTACTCTATCCCTATCAGGGTTGTCTTATTGACTATATTGCTACAGAACCCCCATAGTAATATTGTCTACTCACAGAGATCCTTTAGGATACGTCCAACAAGATCATCACTTTAGGATCAGGAAGTGAGAATAACAGGAATAGGTAATTGGGTTAATTGTATAAGATAAAAATATACAACTATATTATTGTGGGTTGAAAACCCTCTGTACTCACTAGGTTCCCCAACATAATCCACTCAGTTTCTCAGTATCACAGGTAATGGTTTGAAGTTACATTATGTTGAGAGATTGAAGGAGTTTTAGGTCATTATTATAATTACTGTAAGGTCTGTAAAGTTTATGTCTATGTTCTGAATTAGTTATGACATCCCAAAATTTTATTAATAAAACATTTCTTTGAAAATATTTTCATGGGACAAATTTCGCAACTTAATAAATACTGTGTTTTCAAATAAGCATAAATAAAAATGTTTTTTTTTCAAACCGTAAAAACAGGAATGTCACAAAATATGCTTTTTTTAAGTTTCCTAAAATTAAACCTAAGTTAATTTCATTAGACTTTTGTATATGAACCAGAACCACATTTTGCACTCGTTGCTTCTTTTAAACAAAATTTTGGAGGTTTGTACTTTTTGAATTTTTTTATAATTTAAAAGATAGTTATAATGTAATAATGATGTAATTTGGTTTATTAACTGGTCCGACAGTTGGACTATTAAACCCGTAAGACGACCGGTTCAATGATCGATTCGGTTTTCAAAACCTTGTTATTCCTTAATGACAAAATTCCAGGAATGGTCCTTTTGGTTTTAAAAATTTCTCTTAAATGGTCCTTAAGAAACTTTTCTTGCAGATATGGTCCCTAACTATGGATTTTGTAACGTCAACGGTCCTTATGACTAACATTGTTTGTAACGTCCCAAATTTCAAAATATTTTTTAAAATAAGATAAGCACTCATTTTCATAAAATTATAATCAAGATGAAACCATTTTTTCATAAGCCACAACCCAAAATTAGAGAAATAAAGAAAATCGGCGTGGAATCTCAAAACATAAAAATGCTGATGTGTGTGTACAGTCACGTATTCACCTTCCCACGATCCAAAGAAGTCCTTGAAAAAATTTAATCCACAATTATAAATACAAAGCTTAGTGAGTTCCTTAAAATACCACATACAACGATAAACAAACAATACATACAAATAATGGCCTTAAGCACAAAGTTGGTCTGCCCCTTGGCCTTCAGCATAAAGTTGGTCCACCCCTTTGGCCTTCGGCATAAAGTTAGTCTGCCACGAATATCTTGGCCTTCAGCACAAAGCTGGACCACTCTCAACTCGCACATGATATGTCAACATATAACAAACAGGCAATCAGACAATTTAACAACAAGCAACTAACTAAATTAGTATACTTGCCTAACAACACACTACAACATAACTACATCTCAACATATAGAGGACATATATTGTAATATATAGTATAGTGAGAAATCTCACATCGTAGAAATATAGAATCACAACTGCATGCGAATAAATTTAAAGGTCAATCTCACAAACCACCTATACATCCCTCAGCCTATAGCTCAATAATCATTAAGTTTGACTAAAATTCAAATTGGATAAAAAGTCAATGGCCAAGTGGTCAAAGTCAACAGTCAATGATCAACGCCTTCCCACGACTATTACCTTTGTCGTGTCGCGATTACTAAAGGACAAGACAGTCGCAATTATCCATTGCGATCCGTGCTGTAACACCCTAAGGACCGCATCACCAACTATGTGAAAAACAACTTAACTCGATAAGCTCTTAATCCTTAAAGTCCATAGCTTATAGGCTCAGATCAGGTTTATCTCATGCATTGCATGGATAAACTTTACAACTTTATCCTTTTCCTTGGTCCAAACAAACAAGATCCCAAGCCCTAACTCTCTAGGAGACCAAAAATGACCAAATCTTAACTATGACACAAAGGTGATGCATGAAATCCCAACTTTCCCTCTCAAGGATGGTCCAGAAGTCATCAAATCCAACCATAATGTTTTGGAGTTTTCCAAACTCCAAGAACTATAAAGGAACAGACTAAAAGGAACCAAAACTCACATCACACCTAGATCTATGCATGAAATTAAGAAAAGCAAGGAACTTTTTTACTTATAAAGCAATTAATGGGTATAGAAGGTTGCAACTTCATCTGGAACACACACATTTAAGCACCATAAGCTTCTTTCTTTTTCAATATCTCAACAAAATCACCAAAATCACTAAAGAGCACAAGGGGACTAAGGTTTTGATATGAGAGGTGGAGGCTAAAAAATGAACAAACCCTAAACACCACATTCCTTAAATAGGGCACAAGGCCCGAGATCTAGGGTTTTGGGCTGAGGCGGCCACCACATCGTGGACAATAAATGATCGCGTCACTAGTTAATGACGTGGTTGCACCATATTAGAGTTTTTTATGTGTTTGAGAGGGGAACTTAAAGCATATATAGGTTGATGTTACAAATTAGAGTTTTTAGTGTTCAAGTCATGCAAGATGGCTTCGTCGCGTTTAGATTTTAATGAAGATTTAGAGTGAACCAAACCCATATAAGGTGACTAGAATATTGAATTTTTTTGTACAATCATTGTTGCCAGCAGTCCAATAATAGAAAACCTATAACGACGACGATGTTAATCTTCATCAGCAATCATCACCATGTGACGGTGACAACATTAATCGTCATTAGCAATCATCACCATCGTCGCTCTCACCTATGTCGGTGTGCCACAACCATCATTTCTAGTGAAATAATATGAAAGGGAATGATAAGTTACAGGGTCGGCTCTAAGAATTCAAATACTTGGGACGAGCAAAAAAAGGCCCTTAGGTCGTAACATATAACGAATGTTACAGTTTGGTACAAAAAAAAAAAACCTTAATCCTTTAAGCGCTTAAAGATGTTCTTAAGGATGTTCTTCACTTTACTCTTTCATGTTAATGTGCCCCCCCCCCCCCCAAAAAAAATAAATAAATAAATAAAAATGGACATATATGAAGATGGACGTATGTTCTGCACTTCACTTTGCATTTGGGCCTAGTTTTCAATTGCTGAATATAATATAAAATATAGTAATTTTTTTTGGGCCCTAGACACATGCCCCACTTGCCCCTGGCCATAACCGGGCCTGATAAGTTATTCTTTTTCTTTAGATCACTACTCTATTTCTTTCAGGTAGTTGTTCTTCAAATCTCTTTCTTTAAGTTTTGTAAGATCGACATTAGGGTTTGGGTTCACAGATAGGCTACATAGGAGATGCAGAAGGTGGTGGCGAACAATGTCGATTTCTATATCTATATTCCATATTTGGAGAGGGTGTTGGTGGAAGGTGAAAGGTGGTGGGAGTAGGTGGTGATGGTGGGTGCGAATAGTGGCGGAAGTATGTGATGATGAGAGGGGGGGGATAGTAGGCCTGTGTGTTCATATGTGTTTGTATGTGTTCTTGAATGTATGTGTTCATGAGTTTTGAAGAACAAATTCAGAAATTTGGGTGGAAAGTTGTTTTTTTCTTTTCTATTTGTTAGATTAACTGGACAAAAAAATAATAATATCAGATGGGTTTAACTAGAAAATTTTAACAAAGATAATCAAAAAGAACAGGAGTGAAACGAAAATCAAATTAAAAAGATCGATGCTAAAACGAGATCCATACTTAAGGACCATCTCTACAAGAAAACTTTCATAAGGACTGTTCGGGGAAATTTTTTGAAACCTCAAAGACCATTCATGAATTTTGTCTTCCTAAATTATAGGGTAAATTACACCAATCGCTCGTGCATATGCCAAAAAGCACGTTCAGTCCCTATTTTTAAAAATTAACTTGGACCGTCCTTGAGTGTGTTTTTTCTTGCATGGTTAGTCCCTCCGCATATAAAAATACCATTTTACCATTATTTATTTATTTTTGGATTTATTTTCTATTTATTTGTTATTTATTATTTATTTATTATAAAAATAATTATTTATTGCATTTTAAAAAAAAAAAAAGAAATAGACCCTAAACCTATGCACCTTTATAACCCGTCTCTTCCCCTATACCAGATCCGGTGTTTTTCACCAAATCTTACTTGATAAGGACAGAGCTTACAGAGGTGCTTTCATGTTTAATGTGTGTTTGTGTGTGTAATAGAATGAAGAAATTAGGGGTTAACGGAAGTTTGGTGTATATAATTAGTTACAAGGTTTGTGGTGTACTGGATGACGGAGATGGAGGAGAAGATGGTGGAGAAAGTGGTGATTTCTAGTAGTGGAATTGGGTATACGAAAGAGCATAAATCTGAGTATCTGGAGAAGATTGGGCAAAATGTGGTGGAGATTTTGGTATTGGAAAAATCAAGAGAACGAGGAGGAAGAAGGTCGATGGTGGATGTGTTAAATTAATAATCGTCGGTGGTGATGTTGTTTCCGACATGAACATAGGAAGGAAAATGAGGTGGTAGTCCATGGCGACGATCAAGCGGGTTTCTGGATCGAAGGGATAAGGGGAAAGAAACACTGAAGTAGGGAACCACTGCTGGGTGACAGTTACAGCGAGGGGGCTGCTCTGGTGGCCTCCTTGGTTGTTCTCCTTCTGTTCCATTGGCAAAAACACGAGGGATAAGGGGAAAGAAACACTGAAGTAGCAGCCGAGGGAAGCGACGATCCTCAGGGGTGTTTGGTTGTTTCCGATCGATAGGAAGGAGGGGTGGAGAAGGGTTGTCGGTTCCCCTTTTTGTCGTTGATGGTGTAGAAACGAGAGAGAGAGAGAGAGAGAGAGAGAGAGAATTATTTCTTTTTCAATTTATTTTTAAATTAAAACAGTATTTGAAAAATTAAAAAAATATAAAAAAGAAAGTAAAAGGGTATAACCGTCATTTTAAGTTTTTTTGGACCAAAAATACAAAAAAACCTTGATTTTGGGCCTTCTATGCAAGTGAGAAACTTTTTGGACCCTATCCAAAGTTTTTTGAATACCATAGGGACCAATTTTGCATTTTTGTCTAAATGTTTAGAAATTATTAATAAATGTAAAAATATACGATTAAAGTTTATTTTTTGTTTTTCTTATTAATACAAAATAAAAAGCAAGGGCAATATAGTTATTTTATGTGAGGCAAAGGATGAATGGTGGCATGGTGCAGATTTAAACTAACGAGGAATTAGTTGTGCAAGTTTAAGCCAAACGAGAGACGGTCCGAGTTAATTTTTGAAAATAATGACTGAACGTGCTTTTCGGCATATGCACGAGGGAGGATTGGTGTAAATTGCCCTAAATTATACGACTTTCATAGACAAGACTTAAACCTTTTGAGGGAGATCATCTCAACACCATATACCTATCTATAAGCTCTTTGGAATTTGCCCTTAAATAACAAGCAAAAAACTCCCATGGAATCAATCACTCCTTAATAGTCTTAATTAAGCAGCTCTTTTGTTTTTGTTTTTATTTATTTATTTATGAAAAATGCAGTGAAATCAGTTGCACAATAATGCATCTCTATTATCTATATAATAATATTTATTATGTTAAATAATAACGAGTCAAGGCCCCATGGACTCATCTTCATTTTAACGACTTCAAACTTCAAAGTAAACGGCAAAGTCAATAGGCAGTATTTAACTCAGCCTTTTAGCGTGTTGCAGGGTATTCCTCAAACGAATTGAATCCAAACACAATAATATATTCCTCCGTGAGTATTTTCTTGTTCAGTTTTCAGCTGATGAGATTTTGATTCTTAAAAGAATTAGGGTTCATACCCATTGATTGACTGTGGAGAATTCTAGTTTCTTCCAATGAGAACCAAACTCTGCTTTCCGATTTTGTTGATCAGGTTTTACCTGATCATGTTTGGGGTGGTTAATTACACATCGGTTTCTGGTCATTGTCAAATCGACCAGCATTCCACTTTGATCAAGTTGAGAAACGAATTACAATTCAATTCTTCATTATCAACAAAGCTTGTGTTGTGGAACCAGAGTGTTTCAGATTGTTGCACCTGGGCAGGTGTTAATTGCAGCATTGGGGGTCAGGTTATCGGTCTTGATTTAAGCAGCGAAACGATATCTGGGGGTATAAATGATTCTAGTGCTCTCTTCCATTTAAAGAATCTTGAGATGCTGAATCTGGCTCAAAATAACTTCAATTTCACAACGATTCCTTCAGGATTTGGCAGTTTGACTAGTTTAAGGAATTTAAACTTGTCATATTCTTGGTTTTCAGGCCAGATTCCCGGAGAACTGTCCCAGCTGACAAAGCTGGAATTTCTTGATCTATCTTCTTCTTTTTTCATCAGCTTTTCCTCACTCAAACTTGAGAAACCCAATTTAGGCATGCTTATCAAAAACCTCACACAGCTTAGAGTTGTTTATCTTGATAATGTGAACATATCGGCACAAAAATCAGATTGGTGCCAGGCTTTATCCTCTTCTTTGCCTGATTTGGAGGTTTTGAGCTTGTCATACTGTCAGCTTTCAGGCCCTTTACACGACTCCCTTGGGAACCTACACTCACTTTCTGTAATTCGTTTAGCTGGTAATGATTTTAGTGCTGCAGTTCCAGATTTCTTTGGGAATTTCAGAAATCTGACAGCTTTGCATCTTGGCAATTGTAATCTGCATGGAACATTTCCCATGAAGGTCCTTGGGTTGCAGAATTTACAAAGTCTGGATTTATCGTTTAATAAGAATCTTCAAGGTTCTTTAACAGATTTCCCTGTGAACGGATCTTTACAAAGTTTAGTGCTCCAAGAGACAAACTTTTCAGGGGCGATACCGGAATCTATCGGAAATCTTAAAAGCTTATCCAGGATAGAGCTTGATAGGAGCAGTTTCAGTGGACGAATTCCCAAGTCCATGGAAAACCTCACCCAATTGACTTACCTTGCTTTGTCATCAAACAAATTCACCGGCCAAATTCCATCATTTCAGTCGTGCAAACATCTTACCTATATTGACCTCGCACGCAACAGTTTATCGGGTATCATCCCTTCTGCTCAGTTCCAGGATCTTCAAAACCTTGTGTCTGTTGATCTAAGATTCAATGCTTTCAATGGAAGCCTACCTTTGTCTTTGTTCAATCTGCAACAACTGCAAAAGATCCAGCTTTCCAACAACAACTTTGATGGTGTACTTGCTAATTTTTCTAATCCGTCTGCATCTTTATTGGACATTCTTGATTTTAGCAGTAACAGATTGGTAGGACAAATTCCCAGATCCTTCTTTGAACTTGGGAGGCTTAATATCCTCCTGTTATCTTCCAACAACCTCAATGGCACCATCCACACAAAAGATTTCCAGGGTCTGAGCAACCTGACAACCCTTGATCTTTCTTTCAACAACTTGTCGATCAAAACAGGTGGCATCATCTGGTCTCATCTTCCAAACTTGTATTCATTGAAATTGGCTTCATGCAATCTTCACAAGTTCCCTAATCTACAAAAGCAAACAAGATTGCTAACTTTAGACCTTTCGGATAACAAAATTGGTGGAGAAATACCAAGCTGGATCTGGGAGGTTGGAAATGGAGGCCTTTCGTACCTGAACCTTTCTCGTAACCAGTTAACCGGCCTCCAAGAGCCCTATGTTATGCCTGATCTTGGTGTCCTCGACCTGCATTCCAATCACCTCCATGGAGCGATTCCAATTCCACCACAAACTGCTACCTTCATTGATTACTCCAACAATCTTTTCAATTCCTCACTCCCTGAAACCATTGGGGTAAACCTCACTTTTGCCTATATCTTTTCGGTTTCTAACAATTCACTCTCTGGGGAGATTCCCGAATCCATCTGCGATGCTACCTACCTCAAGGTTCTTGATTTGTCAAACAACAATTTAACTGGAAGGATACCACAGTGTTTGATTGAATCTGGTGGTGGCAGTATTGGGGTACTCAACTTGGGAAGCAATAGTCTCAGCGGTCGAATCGAGGGAGTATTCCCTACCATCTGTGGCTTAAACACTCTAGACCTGCATGGAAACCATTTGGAGGGGGAGATCCCACGTTCTCTTGCCAATTGCACAATGCTAGAAGTCTTAAACCTTGGCAACAACAGGATGAACGACATGTATCCTTGCTCTTTGCGTAATAATACGAATTTGCGTGTCCTTGTTCTGCGGAACAATATGTTTCATGGGTCCGTGCATTGTAGTGAACAACAACGCAACAACTGGTCAAAGCTTCAGATTGTAGACATAGCTCACAATTACTTCAATGATACTGTTCCTGCAGATTGGTTCTGGCAATGGACCGCAATGATGATTAATGATGATTGTGAACAATCGAGTAACAGGCACCTTACTTTCACGGTGTTACAGCTCAATAACTTGTACTATCAGGATACTGTCACAGTCACTGTCAAAGGACTTGAGTTGGAGCTGGTGAAAATCCTGACAATCTTCACCTCCATTGATATCTCCAGCAACCGTTTTTCAGGAGAAATACCAGACACAATTGGGAGACTCACTGCTCTGTATATGCTCAACATGTCACATAATGGCTTCACAGGCTCCATCCCACCATCTATTGGGAATTTGAGTCAGTTAGAATCATTGGACATGTCTTCCAACAAACTAACTGGAAAGATTCCATTAATGCTCACAAATCTTCCTTTCCTTTCCTCCTTTAATCTCTCATACAATCAATTGGAAGGAAGAATCCCAACAGGCTCCCAGTTTCAGACCTTCACAGACACATCATACAAAGGAAACAAGGGATTATGTGGGTTTCCTCTTAATAGAAGTTGCACTTCTTCAGTTGCAGTATCATCACCACCAAATTCCAGGGAATCAAATGATGACGGGTTTGACTGGCATTCCGTATTCTATGGAATGGCAGTTGGGTCAGTCTCAACCATCTTGTATTTCCATTGCAAGAGACGTACGTCTGAAACAAGAAGCAGACAATCAAACTTGTCAAGATAATCTGCTGGAAATGTGAATTTCTTGATCCAACACAACACAGGTATATATCATCTTGTTTGTCTTTCTATTCTTCAAAAGCAGAGTCCACATTGTCAAAACTGTGAGTTATGTTGTATAAATTTCTCTGTTTTCAATTTGTATCTAAGTCGGAATGTTGATTCTTGAGGTAAGAGAAAACAGAAAAACATTAAGGACAATTAATATCTATTGGATAGCTTATCTTCACAATTGATGATAAAAGCCAATCAGTGGTAAACATATATATTTTCGATTTGTTATCAAATGGCTAGTTAGCCTACTATGTTTTGGCCAACAGTCAGGTCCAAATTTCTTCATTTGGGGCTCAAAATTCAACATTTTCAGTTTTCTTAAGATCTTTACTTTTTATTTCTTTATTTTTATTAGAGGTAATTCTGTAGGCACATAACAAAATGCTATCTACAAGTGAACCCAAATTGATTTCGGTTTTCAATATCTTGATACAAATAGTCCAAACTAAATGATAATCCGATCCAAACAAACCAAATTACATTTATCGATTTTCACTAGTCAAAGGCCTTCCAAAAATATACATAGAAAAAGCTACCAAGAAAATATCAATCTTCATTAATTTAGTAGAATATAATATACATACAAAAAATGCTGAAAAAAGATAAAAAAAAAAAAAACAATAATAATAATAATGTATTCAGCATCTAGTTATAATATTGGCTTCAATAAACTATCTAGAGACCAATCACATAGTGATAGCCAAACCATGCACATCAAGACTGCATTGTTGACCTGTACTGTTACACTGCTATGAACAAAAAATCTGAAGACAATTTTATGACAAATATCATACAAATAGAAAAAAAAATTAAAAAGACTTGAACCTAAAACAGAAAAGAAAGAAATCAAATTAAAAATAAATTTTGATATTGAAATTTTAGAAAATATATAGAACAATAAATGTGTGATGGAACACAAATGATGTAAAAAATTAGATAATGTAATCTAACTCTAGCTTCACAAAATCACAAATAAGTGAGATAACACCTTAAAACAGAAATGATGAAACTCCTAAAATTGGAAAACATGAACTTGAACCCTTATCTTACCCACTAATCACTAATCATAACCCACATTGAAAATGACCCAAACTAGTTTCTCTGAATTGCAATCGGTAATCATGACTCAAAATGGAAAAGGACGCAATTGGGAAACAAGAATTTGAAAATGGAACCTGCGAAAGTCTCTTTTGAGCTATTTTGTCTTCTGGTGTTTGCTTCTGCTTTTCACTTCTGAGGGTTATAGATTCAGAATCACTGAGAGACGATGATTGAGGAAGCACCAAAGCAGAGAACAGCCCTAACTCGTAAGTTACTTGGAGCGACCATGGAGAAGCCTGAACCTGATTCCCCTTAACTGTGTCCCCAATTCAGTAACTGTGAGCGAGAGCGACAATCGAAATTTGATTGTTGATAATCGGTTTGGGGTGTTTGCCTGTTTGGTTTGTTTCTTGAACTTCCACAGTTTTTATTTATTTCTAGTTTCTAATTAAATAAGTTATTAAAACTAAGATTATAAAATTAATTAAACTTTAATAGTTAAAATTTAAAATTATTAATAACTTATTTTAAATAAGTTATTAATTAAGAGGTTTTTTTAGTTATATAAAATTATAATCACCAAAAGGCTTCTAGCCCAGCGGTATCCGGTGTTACCCTCCCTCCTTATGGTCGAGGGTTCAAGTCCTGTGAGGGACATAGTGGATATTTAGGAGAATTGTAACAGTAGAATATATATATATATATATATATATATATATATATATATATATATATGTTGACAAATGGTATTCATTAATTATAAGACATAATAAGATGAAAAATGGGAAAGGAAAATTAAAATTTGCATTAATTATGAGGTTTAATATGGTGACACATGTCAAAAGGAGATTAAAAACTATTTTTTTATTAGAATAGGGATTTTTTATAAATTATAAAAGTGTTTATTGATTATGGATGTAGTAAAAAGCAAGGTTTTGAAAACCGGACCGGACATCGAACCGGCCGTCTTACCGGTTCGATGGTTCAACTGGTCCAACCGGTCCCAAAAACCGGAAAAACTGGATATATATATATATATATGTGTGTGTGTGTGTGTGTGTGTTTTATATATGTATATTAAATATAGGTACTCCATTTATGTTTTATATATGTTTATTAAATATATATAATATGTAATGCATAATATATAAAATATGTAGTTGTGAAAAAAAAATATAGTTAATGAGTAAATATATCATATATGTATTATTACGTGTGTGTTGTGCAAAAAATAGATAAGTAAATATATTTAATATGTGTAACTGTAAGTGAAGTAGAAGTGTAAAGAATTAGGTGTTGTTTGTTTTTTTGAAGCCAAAATGTCTGCAGTCTGCGGACCACATCTGCAAGCCTCTGCGGCAGAAGAGGTGGACCAAATGTCTGCAGTCTGCAATAAAAAGACTGTTTGTTTTTAACGTCTGCAGCTGTTGAAATAAATTAATTTTTCAAACTTAATTCCATGTCATAAACATTAAAAATGTATTTTCAGCAAAAAGAGAAAGAAAAAAAAAACAGGTGGTCTTTTTTTTTTTTTAGGTTAAACTAAGGTCTGAAGACCTTTGAAGACAGTGGCCCATGTCTGCGCCAGGAAGACCTCGTGCAGACGTTTTTTGATCTGCGCACTTCCAAAAAACAAACACTCTGCGAGGACATATGTCTGCGCGCTGTCTGCGCGGCGCAGACAAAAGTGGTTGCGCAGCTCTTCACAAAAAAACAAACAACCCCACAAACAACCCCTTAGTGTCAAAGGGAATTTGAGGTATCCCACATCGACCCGTGAGAAAACATTAGAAGGCAAAATGAATTTATAAAATGGGGAGCACACCAGCGCTTGAAAGAACAAACTAGAGAATCATTTCAACCAGCCAGCAACCTTGAGCCGGCTTGCTCCTTTGAGTGGAAATGAAAATCAAAATTTTTAAAAAACCGGTTTTTTTCAGGTTAAACCGGGCCGGTTTTTTCCGGTTCTTTGAAAACCGGCGGTTTTTTCCGGTTTGGTTTACGAGCGGTTTTTTGTGTGTAAAGAACCGGAAACCTATCCGGTTCCCGGTTGAACCAGTCCGGTCCGGTTTTAAAAAACAGTGGTAAAAAGAGTTTTTATTTTTTTTAAAATAATGTGGATTTGTTTTATAATGGTAAAAGTTAATAAATTACTTTTAAAAAATATTTGGTTTGGTTTTCAAATACATAGTTATAAATATTAAGAAAAAAAACATTTTCGATCACCAAAATGCAAAAAGAAAAATGGCATGATTGTAAATAACAATAAACCAAAGCCTAGACTAGATCTAAATAAGAGATTTGATACAATGTCTTGTAATTCTCAAAAACATTAACTTCTCCCTTCCCACTCGTTCCACCACCGAGAACCTCCAACCCGATTGTCTTTGTTGCCGTCGTTGATATCTGACTCACCACCGACTTGCCGGAAACCTAATCGACCTCGCTGTCGTCGTCTAGATCTTTTATTTCAGTTCCACATTCAGCAAATCCACTGTTAGCATCGTCCTCCTATATCTCGAGATCTGTGATTTATGCTTCCTCCGGCGATTTCCATCATCTACCTTCATGAAGATACAAACCTAACACCGCCACCACCATTATCGCACTCGTCATCTCCTCCCAACACTGCTTCCCTACCATTGCCACTACCGTTGCCGACCACCGGAACGCTGCTCTACTACCGTCTCAGACTGTTTCCTCCGGTGAGCCGAAAACGTTAGTGAAAACGAGAAGCAGATCCACTTTAATTGTTTCAGATTTCGATTGCTAAATAGATTCCAGTGATTATGTCCAAACACATAAGCAAGTGGAGATCTCATGTTGTTACATCGGCAACTAGCATTTGCATAATCAGATCTGATTGAGAGTGTAGATAGAGCGAGAAGCAGGTCAGAGAAATACATTGATGGAGATGCATCTGGAGGTGTTTCCCATAATTAAAGAAGTTATGGTTAGGAGTTTCACATCCACTAAATTCCGGTAAGAATTTCTCCAGCGATGTTATAGAAATACTTAAAATTTTGAAAGGTACGCCGTATATAAGTTGATCATATTTTTTGGTTGGATATCATTTTTTATTTGTTTGGATTGAGATTGTCCAAGATATTCAAATTGCTTTATGTCATATGGCCTCTTTACATTTATTAAGTTTGATATTAGATATGGTAGATATAGTTGATAAAGATTGTTATTAGGTCCATAGACCGTTAGTATAAAAAATTACGGACAAATCAAATTACTTTAAATCATACATACTTATAAAGCTAGTATTTTTTCTTCAATCTCATGCATTTTTGAAACCCCATTCTTTTTTTCTTTCACCACATTCATTTGAAACTCCCATGACTTTTCAATTTCTTTATAATAATAATTATAATTTGATAATTAAGTTAAATAAATATCAAATCTAAAGTGTATTCATATATAAACTAAATTTCAATATTAAAATAATATCTTTAATTCTACTTATAAAATTATGTTTTTTAACTTTTAACATATTATACTTAATTTATTAGTTTTAATATATTGTTGGATGTAAACCATTATCATTTTAAAGGTATAATTTTTGAATAATTTGTATAAAATACTTAAATTATTAATTAAAATATAACATTATAGGCTCAACTTAAATATAAATTTTTATTTAACTTAAACAACCCAAAAATTATTTTATAAATAATTAAAAGTGATAAATTGTAGTGTCTTTCTAATAATGATTGTAAGTTGGTTAATAAGGTTAAATAAATAT